>NC_090650.1:36235114-36600114 GCF_040937935.1 Hyperolius riggenbachi | reverse complement strand
TGTATCAGGTTGAGTCACCAGCCAGCTCCGTGTGCAGCAAACCAGCAACTTAATTCACACAACTGCATTTTGGATAGATTTGTGGAGATGTTTTTTAATTACCGTATCATTATAAGCTATAATGAGTTATGTGGCCATGGGGAAAACACAGTATACGCAAACCCGAGACAAATAATAATTACTGTTGTATCAATACTACTTCTATATTCAGCGCCATATGCCGACTGTAATTCTGTTACCTAGCTGCAAATTAATTATAAAAGAGATTACATTTTAATTTATAGAATGTTTCATAAACATTTAGAGACAGTGAGCCAGACAGATGAGCTAGACACACGCAGATAGACAGATCTATAGACAGAAACTGGATAGATAAATGCTGTAGTATAAACAATAAGTAGTTTGGGCCTATTTCCACTAGCCGCAAATTGCGGGAGTTTTCCAATGGCGATTTTGCAGGCAGATCCGCTGTGTACTAAATTACAGAGGCTTCATCTGAAATCACCTGTGTCTAAAAAAAATAGCGCTGGCTGCAGTTGTTCACTGGCCGTATCTGAATCCCATAGCCAGAGATGGATTAACCATTTCAGCCCGCGGGGATTTTTCACCTTATGAACGAGAGGAGTTTTCACCTGTCAGCGCTTCTCCCTTTCATTCCCCAATAGCTTTATCAGTACTTATCACAGCAAAATGATCTATACCTTGTTTCTCCACCAGCAATTAGGCTTTCTTTGAGTGGTAAATTATGCTAAGAATTATTTTAATCTAAATGTATTATAATGGGAATAATAAGAAAAAAAATGGAAAAATTGCATTATTTTTCAGTTTTCAGCCATTACAGTTTTAAAGAGTAACTGTCAGGCTGCAAAAGCTGATTTAAACCTCTATTCTCCTGTGTTAAACAGTTTAGAAGGAAGTCAAAAAGGCAATACTGAAGTTAAAAATCTCTCTTACTGTGATGTGTGCTGACAGCAAGGCTCTGTATTCCCAAGCCCATAAAAAGGACGAGAGGACGCATACCATACAGCAAAGCATTCTGGGGCCCTCCCCTCGGATGCTAGTGAGAAGTAGGCTCAAGTTACAACAGCATGTCCAGCTAATAGCACTGATAAATCTCCAGGCAGAGTACACTGCAGGAGTCCACTATTGTTCCTAGCCACATGGCTAATTAATATTCACTGCACAGTACTGTTATTCAGTACGGGCTTTTCTGTGAGTGGAATCATCAGGAAGCAGGCAGGACATGACGACACATTTGGCTTCATAGGAGACAGACAAACATGGAACTTGCCATGAGCTGTCAGGAGCATCATTCTCTGCAAATACTATATAAAAATTATGTGAAGTACAAACGTGGACAGTGAAATGCATATGTAATGTAAGTACAGCCAATATTTAGCTACTGATATATGTGTTTATTTTCTCTGAGACCTTATACCTAACAGCTCCTCTTTAAAATAATTAACGCTACCATAATTAAAATCCACACATTTTATTTGCCCATTTGTTCCGGTTATTGCAACGTTAAAGTTATACCCCTAGTGTAATGTATGGTGACAATATTTTATTTGGAAATAAAGGTGCATTTTTTCAGTTTTACATCCATCACAAATTTTCAGCCCATTATTCATTAGTTTTATGTCCCCTTGATATAAATAATCATTTATTTTTACTCCCCAAAGTCAGTAGGAGTGTTTTACTATTTGGCCACAAGATGTCCCTACTGAGCAAAAATCCCATTAGCGTACAATGTACGCTAATTGGGATACAATGTATCACTACATTGTAACCAGGGAAGTGACGTAGGCTTCCATCGGAAGCCTCCGATCACAGCGGCGGCGGGGAGATTATGAATGGAAACATTGATTCCTTTCATAAATTTAACGATCAGGCAGCGGGAAACGGGTGGAAATCGCGGCGGGAGATAGCGCAGCAGCTCCATTTACAGAATAAACACTGTTCTTGAACAAAAACAGTGTTTATTCACGGCGGACATGTACGGATTGGCACGGGACTTTTGTCCCCTGCAGCCAATCCCCCCTGCTAGCAGCAGCGCGATCACAGGCATCTGCCCGCAGGATCGCTTGCAGACCCCCCAAACTGCAGGGACGTGACTAGCGCGTCCCTGCGGCTCTAGCACCTGCCGCTGCGGACGTGAAGCTCACGCCCACGTGGCAGAAATGGTTTAACCTCCCTGGCGTTCTGATTATGTGCAGCCGCACGGCTGCGCATTTTTTTTACACGTGATTTTTTTTTTAATCATGTAGCTAGCCTAGCGCTAGCTACATGATACCCCCCTCCCAGCGGAATCCCACCCACCCTTCCGATCACCGCCGGCGATTATGGCCTTCAGGAGATCCCGTTATGAACGGGATCTCCGTCAGGGCTTCCCCTGTCGCCATAGCGATGGCCGGAATGACGTCATCGACGTCGTGACGTCATAGGGAGTCCCGATCCACCCCTCAGCGCTGCCTGGCACTGATTGGCCAGGCAGCGCATGGGGTCTGGGGGGGGAGGGCACTCGTTACGCGGCGGATAGCGGCGCATCGGCGGCGTGCGGCGGCAATCGTCTACAACACACAGCAAGCAAAGTGATTGCTGCGTGTTTTAAATAAAAAGTATTAAAATCCGCCCACCAGGGCCTGAGCGGCACCCTCCGGCGCCTCTGGACGAGCTCAGCTCCTCCAGAACGCTCAGTAGGTTAAGAGACTGTAATTTAAAAAAAAAAACTCTGGGGGATACTTACCTTGGGAAGGGGAAGCCTCTGGGTCCCAATGAGGCTTCCCTGACCTCTGAAGACAGCAGGAATCCAGTGCTGGCTCCTCCGAATCCTCCTCCCGACAAGCTAAGATTTATTTACCTATCCGAGATCCATTGCAGGCACAGTAGCGGCTCTTCCTTCGGGTAAGGCGGAAATAGCCAAACCCGGTTGTATCCGCTCCACTGCGCAGGCGCAAAGGACTCGTGCTTGCGCAGTAGAGTGGATCCGATCGGGTTCGGCTATTTCCACCATAACCTGAACAGAAAGCCGCTAGTGCACCTGCGCAGGATCGCGGTAGGTAAATATTTACCTCTCCGCACTTCGGGGGACCTGTGCAATTGAACCGAGGGACAGAGAAGGACGGGGAAGCCTCATCAAGATCCAACGGGTTCCCCCTCCTGAGGTAAGTATCCCCCAGAGGGATTTTTTTCCATTACAGATCCTCTTTAAGATGAGATGAGGCCGTAGGCAAGGTAGTAGCTTTGCTCCCTGCATGTGCATGGCCAGGGCTGGATTTCTGTAAAGGCCACAGAGGCTTGAGCCTTGGGCAGCTGCAGCCCCTGGGTGTGGAATAGGCGTTGCTACACATGAAAGAGAAGGTGGAGCAACACATGACAAAGGGGAGATGATGCCCAAGAGTGTTGTATGTAAAAGAGAGGGGCTGCAGTAAATGGATGCTACACTTGGAAGTGGGGGCTACGCATGGAACGAGAAGAGCACTGTTGCACATGGAATAGGAGGGGAGCTGCTGCACATGGAATAGGAGGGGAGCTGCTGCACATGGAATAGGAGGGGAGCTGCTGCACATGGAATAGGAGGGGAGCTGCTGCACATGGAATAGGAGGGGAGCTGCTGCACATGGAATAGGAGGGGAGCTGCTGCACATGGAATGAGAGGAGCACTGCTGCACATGGAATGAGAGGAGCACTGCTGCACATGGAATGAGAGGAGCACTGCTGCACATGGAATAGGAGGAGCACTGCTGCACATGGAATGAGAGGAGCACTGCTGCACATGGAATAGGAGAGGAGCTGCTGCACATGGAATAGGAGGAGCACTGCTGCACATGGAATGAGAGGAGCACTTCTGCACATGGAATGAGAGGAGCACTGCTGCACATGGAATAGGAGAGGAACACTGCTGCACATGGAATAGGAGGAGCACTGCTGCACATGGAATGAGAGGAGCACTGCTGCACATGGAAAAGGAGAGGAGCTGCTGCACATGGAATGAGAGGAGCACTGCTGCACATGGAATAGGAGGAGCACTGCTGCACATGGAATGAGAGGAGCACTGCTGCACATGGAATAGGAGAGGAGCTGCTGCACAAGGAATAGGAGGAGCACTGCTGCACATGGAATGAGAGGAGCACTTCTGCACATGGAATAGGAGAGGAGCACTGCTGCACATGGAATAGGAGGAGCACTGCTGCACATGGAATGAGAGGAGCACTGCTGCACATGGAATAGGAGAGGAGCTGCTGCACATGGAATGAGAGGAGCACTGCTGCACATGGAATGAGAGGAGCACTTCTGTACATGGAATGAGAGGAGCACTGCTGCACATGGAATAGGAGAGGAGCACTGCTGCACATGGAATAGGAGGAGCACTGCTGCACATGGAATGAGAGGAGCACTGCTGCACATGGAATAGGAGAGGAGCTGCTGCACATGGAATGAGAGGAGCACTGCTGCACATGGAATGAGAGGAGCACTTCTGCACATGGAATGAGAGGAGCACTGCTGCACATGGAATGAGAGGAGCACTTCTGCACATGGAATGAGAGGAGCACTGCTGCACATGGAATAGGAGGAGCACTGCTGCACATGGAATAGGAGGGGAGCTGCTGCACATGGAATAGGAGGGGAGCTGCTGCATATGGAAGGGAAGCCAAAAATACTTGGCCTAGGGGCACAAAAAGTGTAAATCTGGCCTTGAGCAGAGGGCCTTTGTGGTGAGTCCTTGACAATGATTGTGGAGGATAGATAACAATAATTGTACGCAATGTTTGCAGAACACCTCACTGCAGCGTTATGGATTGGATAAGAAATGCTCTCCAGCCATGTATGTGTCTGATGAATCTGTTTTACTGGAATAACGTATTGAATTTGCGTCAGGAGGTTGGTTTGCTGCTCGGCAGAGCTCAGTCATCCAAACAAGCCGTTTGCAATCAATGAAAATGTATTAATGACTTGTAAATCCAGCAGTGGCCACTTTTCTCTTCCCTATTCATTTTCATACTCTGCTTACTTTCCCCATGATCTCATAACATGCTGAAACTAGGAGAACGCATGGAGAGGCATGTGATCAGTTTGATCAGCTGATAGATTTGTAAGGTTCTGATTTGCTGGTCATGATCATGTAATAAACCAGGAAGTCATCACGGCAAATCAGAGGCTTACAGATCTATCAGCTGATCAAACTGATCACATACTTCTCCGTGAGTTCTCCTAGGCATTGTCATCCCTAGTTGAAACGCTTCAGTATCCTTCAGTACTACACATACAAATCATTATATCATAAATTTATTTCACTTCAGATTCCCTTTAAGTGACAGAATTTAATTGTGTTTCCTTAAGGACTTAGCTTTTTAAATATGTATGCCATGAGGGTGTATTACTGTTATTTTTTGCAAATAAGGGCTTGTAAATATTGATAGGGTACAAAAACACAAAATGGAAAAAATACACCTTTATTTCCAAATAAAATATTGTTGCCATACATTGTACTAGGGACATCATTTAAATGGTGTTTTATCTACTGTGGCACATTTTATCTTAAAATGAGTATGACTGAAAGCTGAGAAATAATGTATTTATGACAAAAAAATTGCATCTAAAATAAAATAATTCTTAGAAAAAAGTACCACCCAAAGAAAGTTTAATTTGTGGTGAAAAAAAAATGTATAGATCATTTAGGTGTCATAAGTAGTGATAAAGTTATTGCCGAATTAAAGGAAGCATCGTTGAAAGGTGAAAATTGCTCTGGATGTTGAAGGAAAAAACCCTTAGTGGTGAAGTGGTTAGAATGAAAATATGAATAAAAGACTCCAGGGAAATTCTATTTAGAGTACGTTGTATAGATACAATGACTTATCTCAAAGGTTTATTGTCATTTCATGTTTGCTTTAAAGCGGAACTGAAGATTATAATAAATCAAAGTGTTTCACTTACCATGCAGCCTTCCTGTCCCACGCCGGTCCTCCACCATCCTCCGTTTTCCCGCCGCCAGCTACTTTCTTTACCGCCGACCCGGCAACTGCACCTGCGCGCCTCGAGCCATAAATATCTTTTACTGGGTTCCAGCCCGCAATAGTGTCCTGCGCTAATAGCACAGGATGCTATTGTGCTCTGGAATGCAGAAAAAGATATGCTCAGGTGCAGTTGCCGTCGACTTGCAAGTCAACGGTAACGAAAGTATCTGGCGGCAGGAGAACGGAAGATCATGGAGGGCCGGTGCGGGACAGGAAGGCTGCATGGGGCTGGCAGAAGCCCCATGTAAGTGAAACACTTTGTTTTATTAAAATCTTCAATTACGATTTAAATAAATGCTTCAAACCTGTGTCTTGTACCTTTGCTCACATTGTCTGTTTTGTTTAAAAATCAGACTCCATTGTATGTGAAGACACGCCGGCGCTGTAACAGGGGGAATAGAAAACTTGTGAATCCGCTCCCAGGAAGATTTATTTTCCACTTGCCATTCCTTACTTAACGTGTTAATTAGGCCTTAAAATAACACACCTGTTGTCAAGGCTTCGTGTCACATATGACAACGCCAACCTGCACAGTTATGATATAAATGTCTGAAATGCGGGATAAACTCAGCACAGCCATCGTCATAATACATTACCGCTGAAACAGAGAATAAGAAGAGGTGGGAAATGTATTCCAGACTTGGCAGATGAAGAACATCTTGTTGGCAAAGTTTAGTTAGTTACTTTATAGAAATATCACAGGGAAAAAAGGTAACAGTAAATTCGGGCGCCTGAGGCTAGTGGACAAATCGGGCGCCGCCATTCACTCCTATAATAAATATCGTTTAATGGGCGCCCGATAGGAAAAAAGGGCGCCGGAGAAAAATAACGTTTTAAAAGCGGCGCCCGGAGACTTAATGTTTTATTACTGCTTCTCATGATTACACATTATTTAATGATTTATACATTTTTAAATATTATTTTTAAACAAAAACAGTACATTTTTTTTTTTTTTTTTTTTTTTTTACATTATTTTTAAACGAAAAAACCAACAGGGGGGTCTTAGGTTTAGGCACCAACAGGGGGGTCTTAGGTTTAGGCACCAACAGGGGGTCTTAGGTTTAGGCACCAAAAGGGGGGTCTTAGGTTTAGGCACCAACAGGGGGGTCTTAGGTTTAGGCACCAACAGGGGGTCTTAGGTTTAGGCACCAACAGGGGGGTCTTAGGTTTAGGCACCAACAGGGGGTCTTAGGTTTAGGCACCAAAAGGGGGGTCTTAGGTTTAGGCACCAACAGGGGGGTCTTAGGTTTAGGCACCAACAGGGGATCTTAGGTTTAGGCACCAACAGGGGGGTCTTAGGTTTAGGCACCAACAGGGGGGTCTTAGGTTTAGGCACCAACAGGGGGGTCTTGGGGTTAGGGGTAGGTACAGGGAGGGTTACTTAGGCACCAACAGGGGGGGTCTTAGGTTTAGGCATCAACAGGGGGGTCTAGGGGTTAGGGGTAGGTACAGGGAGGGTTACTTAGTAATTTTTTTTTTAAACGTTATTATACGTTTCACTATTTAAACGAAAGATTAACGTTTTTACAATTGCCGATTTAATGCACATTATTTAATGATTTATAACTTTATAAAACATTAATTTTAAACGAAATACAGTACAATACATTTTTAAACGTTATCCATGCTTATCGTTAAAAACCCGGCGCCCTTTTTTCCCAGCGCCCCTTTTTAACGTACGCGGGAAAAAAGCCTCCGCTCAGTTATAACCTGGTCATAATTAGCTGATCCATCTGATTGGGAAGTTTAAAATGTACGGACCGTGTCCAGGGCTTTTTGTACATCAGCTCCCCTTCCTTCTGCATATTTGCCCATCTGCAGTATACTGGTAGTCCTCAGTTAATGAACGAGATAGGGACTGTAGGTTTGTTCTTTAGTTTAATATTTATCTAAGTCAGAACACTGTGCCCTCCTGTGTCTCCAGTGTCCCCCTGTGTCTCCACTGTACCTACAATGTCACTCTCTGTGTCTCCAATGCCCCCTTGTGCCTCCAGTGTTCTCCTCGGTCCCCCTGTGCCTCCAGTGTACCCCTCTTGGTCACCTCTGTTCCCCTGTGCCTCCACTTTACCTTCAATGTCATTCTCTGTGCCTCCAATGTCCCCCTGTATCTCCAGTGTCCCCCTCTGGGTCACATCTGTTCCCCTGTGCCTACGGTATCCTCCTGTGCCTCCACTTTACCTTCAATGTCCCTCTATGTGCCTCCAATGCCCCCCTGTGCCTCGCGTGACCCCCTATGTCTCTACTTTGCCTCCAGTGTCCCCCTCTATCTCCCCGTGTCTCCAGTCTCATTCTATGTCCCCCTGTGCTCCCAGTGCCTGCCTTGCTCCCCTCTGACAAACATATTGATTCATGTGACAGGCAGCCTATTGCGCCAATCAAGGTGCGGGGGATCACGTCCTACAAAGCCACTGGACCCGACAGGGCTCAGGGTGGGATTAAAGGAGCGGCCATACTTTCAAAAGGAACATGCATAAGTTAGCAGCGTATGTTATGCAGCACTAACATGCATAGCATGCGCACAGGATTTTTAACTTGCACTGCAGTGCTCAATTTAAGTTAGCAGCACAGCTTAGTGAATCAACCTAAAATGTCCTTTGCCACTCCAGGAAGATCACAGTGGTCTCTGTTTTCCCTGTCCTTTGGTGTAAAAGTGACGTCACTCACAGTGCCAGACACAACGTTCGGACAATGGGTTATTTTTTAGCTGTGGCATTCATAACCTGAGAATTACCCTTATGCTTTTTTAAACCCCAAAATATTAATCATGACCTTATTTCTGCTTCTTTTAGGTTAAGAAGAAGAAGAGGGTGCTCCCCCATAATTACAACTCTCCCTCAGGGGCACCTAGATGGGAGCAGAACCTGCAATTACAGGAGGACCCTTTCTCCGATACAGGGAACCATACTTCAGATCAGGTGTTTTTCTGGCTACTCTTGTTATGGGTTTGAAGATCATGATGGCCACACTTGTTTTACGACCCTTGTTAGATGGGCCCCAAGGCCATGAAGGGCACCAAGGAGAAGCCAGGGAACTACTGTGAACACTGGGGGACCCAATCAAAGTTTTGCTCGGGGGGGGGGGGGGGGGATGGGAATGAATTGTAGTTATGTCACTGCTCTCATTATTAGATTTAAGAAACCATCACACTCTTGCTTGGATTGCTTCCTATGTCTCTGAAATTTTACTGTCCCTTATTCAAACCACGGCTCCTCTTCTTGTCCTCTGTCAGTGGAGCTCTGCCCTTGGTTAGCTACTCTTCTCCATATGCACACATGGCCTCTTGAATTTAATACATTACTTTGGACTTGAACACCATTTATATGCAGATGATACACGACTATACCTCTCAGCTCCAGACCTTAATTCCCTCCTATCACAAGTCCCCGAATGTCTCTCTGCTGTGTCTTCTTTCATGACCTCTCATTTCTTAAAAATAAACATGACTAAAACAAAGCTGATTATGCCTCCAATGTCTCCATTCATTTCTCTGCCTGAAATAACTATAAATGTTGACAACAGCCCCATAAATTCAGCTCCTCAAGCAAGCTGCTTAGGAGTAATATCTGATTCTTTCATTTATACCACATCCACACACTTACCAACTCTTATCATCTCCCCGCATCACCCAAACCCATGCTCACCTCCAGAACTTTTCAAGAGCTGCTCCAACACTATGGAACTCCCTACCTCCACTAATAAGGTTTCCCCCCTGCTTCAAGAAGGCCCTCAAAACTCACCTTTTCACTCTGGCCTACCTCCCCTCACTAGTGCTCTAAACCCGCAGCTGAACTTTGGTCCCCTACCTTTCGTGTCCTTACCTCTCCCTCTAGATTGTAAGCCTTCGGGCAGGGTCCTCCTCCTTTTGTGTCCTACCTGATCATGCACCTCCATTACTGTGTACCCATGCTATGCATCTGAGTGAACTCAACTTGCCTAATCTCCATGCTCCCCTCCAGTGACTGACTAAGCATTACCTGGTACTCATACGGTGCTGTGTGATCTGGTTTGCATGTATTCCTGTATTGTCTTATTGCTGTATGTCACCCCTAAATATTGTCTGTAACCCTAACTAATGTCCAGCGCTGCGTAATATGTTGGCACTTTATAAATACAATAAATAAATAATGTCCACCTCAAAAACATTTCACATCGGACCCCTCTTCATGCAGGACACTACTAACATGCTAGTGCATGCCCTGATCATATCCCACCTTGATTATTGCATTATCCTCCTCTGGCCCACCAACTCACTGAAAAGCATCTTTCCGTTTCATACTGATGTTTGATTCATTAATTTCTCTTCTCACTCCGTCCTCAACTGTTGCTCCTCTTTGCCAAGTTCTTCACTGCCTGCCATGTATTCAGATTGTCAGCTTTAAGCTTTAATGTGAGTTTACAAAGATGTGCACAATGTTCTGCCTCCATGCAGATGCACACTCATTTCCTGATGGCATCCTAACGGCAGCATCCACTCTACATGCAACTTTATTCTCTATCTTCTTAGGAGAGAATAAGGGCCGAGGCCCCATATGCAATTCATTTTTTTCTCCTGAGTTTACTTCTAAGATAATATTTTTTTTCTTCTCTTTCAACTGCAAAAAGTATTAAAAAGTAAGTGAAAAAGTACTAGCAAATTTATTCTAAGTATTTTCTTGCTTGCTGGTAGTGTTGGGCGAACAGTGTTCGCCACTGTTCGGGTTCTGCAGAACATCACCCTGTTCGGGTGATGTTCGCGTTCGGCCGAACACCTGATGGTGTTCGGCCTTTTAAGTTCGGGTTCGCCCCGAACTTCTAATGGCCGCCGAACAGGGCCGAACAGGGCCCCTGTTCGGCCGAACAGGGCCCTGTTCGGCCGAATACGGCCCCCCTATGGGGTCGCAGGCATAAGGGGGGAGCATGCCCCGATCGCGGGGGGGGTCGGAAATTCCCCCCACCCCCTCCGCTAGCGCTCCCCCCTCTGCCCGCTTCCCCATAACAAAGTTTCAAGAAGTACCTGCTGTGTCCGGTGGTAGTGTGGGTGGCTGGCAGTGGGCAGCACTATGCAGTGACTGAATGAGGAGGAGGAGTCCGGAGAGTGACGCGTTGAGGGAGGCCGGGCAGCGGGCGGTTCACTGCTGAACCGCCCGCTGCCCGGCCTCCCTCAACGCGTCACTCTCCGGACTCCTCCTCCTCATTCAGTCACTGCATAGTGCCGCCCACTGCCAGCCACCCACACTACCACCGGACACAGCAGGTACTTCTTGAAACTTTGTTATGGGGAAGCGGGCAGAGGGGGGAGCGCTAGCGGAGGGGGTGGGGGGAATTTCCGACCCCCCCCCCGCGATCGGGGCATGCTCCCCCCTTATGCCTGCGACCCCATAGGGCCCCCAAAAGCTGGATGTTCGGAAAGTTCGGGGTTCGGCCCGAACATGCCGAACATCTCAGCCATGTTCGGCGAACTTTCCCGAACCCGAACATCCAGGTGTTCGCCCATCACTACTTGCTGGTGGTTTAAAAAGTATTTTATTGTCAAGTTGTGAAAATATCACCGAGGAGAAAACGCAGGAGAAAAAGTGAATGGTATATTGGCCCTTGTCATAAAATGCCTTTTAAACCACCATGCCTTTTAAACCATGCATGCTGCAAGACCATACTCAAAATAAATGTGATAATACCTTTTCAACAAGTTTTGGGTACTTTTTCAATTGTAAAAAAATGTAAAAGTTATTTGAAATCATATGAAAATTATCTTCTAGGAGAGAAAAGGAAAAAAAGAGTTATTGGCCCATATGGCCCATATACAATTCACATTTTCTCCTTAGTTTTCTCCCAGGATATATGTTCACACCTTCTCAATAAAATGCCTTTCAAACCACCAGCAGGCAAGAAAATACACCAAATAATTAAGGAAGTATTTTGTCACCTACTTTTTGGTTCTTTTTCAATTGCAAAGTGCTGAAAAGTTATAAATAAATGAAATATGATATCCTAGGAGATAACACGGGAGACAAGGGGCCGTATGCAATTCACTTTTTCACCTGAGTTTTCACCTAGGAGATCATTTTTCATCTTCTATTTAAAATATCTTTCCAGCACTTTTCAACTAAAAAAGTACCTAAAAGTAAATGAAAAAGTACAATCAAAATTATTTTGAGTATTTCCTTGCTTTCTGGCGGCTTAAAAGTAATTTTATTGACAAGTTAAGAAATACCACCTAGGAGAAAACCGAGGAGAAAAGGTTAATTGCATATGTGATGTGCCAAGGAAGGGTTAGTATGAATGGATCCATATGCAGTAGATAAATACATACTATGACCCATATGCAATTCCCTTTTTCTCCTGACTTTTCTCCTAGGTGATAATTTTTCTTTCCAGCACTTTTAAACTGAAAAAGTACTAAAAAGTAGGTGAAAAAGTACTATAAAAATTATTTTGAGTATCTTCTTGCTTTCTGGTGGCTTAGAAGGCATTGTATATGACAAATTTAAAAATAACACCTAGGAGAAAACTCAGGAGAAAAAGTTAATTGGCCCTATGGCCCATATGCAATTAACTTTTTCACCTGAAATTTCTCCTAGGTGATAATTTTCATCTTCTCAACTTTTCAGCATTTTACAATTAAAAAAAATTTACAATTAAAAAAATACCAAAAACTTAGTATTATCAAATTCAAATTTATTTTGAGTGTTTTATGCTTCCTGGTGGTTTAAGAGGCATTTTATGGCAAGGTGCAAAAATATCACCTAGGAGAAAACTTAGGTGAAAAAAGTGAATTGCATATGGGCCTCTATGAGATGCCCCCACACATGTGGCAATCTGAACATCTGACTTTTGCAGTACACTCAACGGTTTGATTTCCAAGAAAAAAAATAAAATGATTATGTTTTTCTTTCATTCAATCCAGTCTACATTTGTACCTCTTGTTGAGGGAGAGCTGACTGGAATGAATACAAATTGATTATGTCACTTGTAGATGAATTGCAACATTTGTGTGCAATTGCTTTTGATGGCAATATAACCACTCTCCATCAGTGATATCAAAAATGAGCAAAATTGCTTCCATAATTGTGTGTGGTGTGGAATCATACATCGAATAAGGCCACCAGGAAAAAAGTGCGCAGGGTACAGCTGACATTTTAAGATATTGGCCTCAATTCACTAAGATCAGGCTTGAGATAACAAGGCAAGAGAAAACTTACCTCCACACCGTGATGGTATTAATTTACTAAAGAAGCTTGACTTATTAAGGTGTAGAGATAAGTTTTCACAGTGAGGCCCATATGTAATTTACTTTTTCTCCTGAGTTTTCTCCTATGAGATAATTTTTCATCATCAATTTATATTAACTTTTTAGCACTTTGCAATGGAAAAAGTACCAAAAAGTAGGCAAATAAGTACTGCCAAAATTATTTTGAGTATTTGTTTGCTTACTGGTGGTGTAAAAGGTATTTTATTTACCAGTTGTAAAAATATCACCTAGGAGAAAACTCAGGTGAAAATTATTAATTGCATATGGCCCTGAGAGAGTTATCTTATCATTTCTGTACTTAAGTTACCTCCTCTGTAGTTATTTTCACATGCAGTTAAGTGACAACGGCCCATATCTAATTCACTTTTTCTCCTGAGTTTTCTCCTAGGTGATATTTTTAAACTCGTTAATAAAATGTCTTTTAAGCCACCAGAAAGCAAGAAAATACACAAAATTATTTTGGTAGTAATTTTTCACCTTCTTTTTGGTACTTTTTTAGTTGAAAAGTGCTGGAAAGTTATTTAAAATCGAAGGTTAAAAATGATCTCCTAGGAGAAAACCCAGGTGAAGAAGAGAATTGCATATGGCTCAACCTGTCTTTACTTTAGAATTCTGTAGTTATTTTAAGGATTGAAATGTTAACTTTAGAGATCTCTCCTTAACTTAAAGACTAAAGAGTTAAGTTTACTACATGGCTTATCACCATAGTGATAACACTAGAAACAGCTCAGAAACGTTATTAAAGACAGGAGATAAGTTTAGTGAATTGAGGAAATTGTCTATAACAATTTTTTTTACTGTTTCCTCATCGTTATCTTAGATAGAATAATAAATATGTTAAAAGAATGGTATTAAAAAGAGCAAAATAGCGTCTATAACAATGAAAAAAATATATATTTACAGTCATAATGAGCATAGTAAAACATTGGTTAACATTACTGATATTTTACTACAACTAAACCTTATTCTACTTACACATAGAACCCTCCCCTGGTGGTGACTAACCCTAAGACCCCCCTGGTGATGCCTAACCCAAGACCCACCCTGGTGGTTCCTAACCATAAGACCCACCCTGGTGGTACCTAACCCTAAGACTCCCCTGGTGGTGCCTAATGCTAAATCCCCCGATGGTGTTACTGCCTAACCCTAAAAAAACCCTTCCGGACACATAACTCTAAACCCCCCTTTCCTGATGCCTAACCCTAAAACGCCCTTTTTTTGCTGCAAATAACGTTAATACAAAGAGCGACACATTTCTAAGATTATACATTCCAAAATGATAATTTATGAAATTATAACTGCGAAAACTAATTTCAAAATGATATTTTTCCAAACACTATTTCGCAAAACACAAACATTTTGGTTGGACGGCCTGGTGCCCGCTATTAATCAGGCACCAACATTTCTTCTTTGGCACCCAATAGACAATATTTTGCATTAGCGCCCAAAGAGTCCATTAGCCCCAGGCGCCAAATTTCCTGATTCCGGTGTGGGCACCATTACATATGGTACATAGATAAATAGAAAGATGGATAGATAGATAGACATCTATTCTATTCTATAATATTAAATCTCTAGGGGATCCTGACTGCAATATGATTACAACATCCAGACAGTCTTCTTCCCTGGAAGGAACAGAACAAACTGTCTACTTTGCTGAATCTCTAATCCGTTCTGGGAAGCCACAAAACTACTTTTTTAAAGGCTTAAAAGAGAAAAAACTCTTCTGTAAAATGCGATAAAGCGCCCTTATTATCTCCCCTCGCTCTTCCTCTCTGTGTGAATAGTGTTTTGACTCCTAATTACGAACGTTTGATAAGAGAGATCTTGAATTCGTGGCCCACTACTGTGCCGTGCAATCACCAGGCAGCCAGCACTGGCCAAACATTAACAACTATGAAATTAAGAGTCCCTCGGGTTTCCATTCCAAAAGAGGTTAAATAGGCCATTTACATATTAATTAGCCCTAATTTAGGAGTGATGGTGAATTCGATTTCATAGTTTAACTGAAAGAGAAATTTTGCTTATCTCACCATGTCATTCAAAGGAATCCTATGCATTTTAAGTGCAGCCTCCGAGAACAGCAAAGATAAAGGGGGATGCTAGGACCACATGTGTCCAGTGCTTGCCGATGAAGTCCTTGGAATGATGACAAGGCCGGATTTATACTTTTTTGTGCCCCTAGACCATACATGTCAAACTCCGGCCCCCAAGCCAAATTTGGCCCTCAGAGCCATTAAATTTGGCCCTCAAGTGCTTTCCCCACCTTGCATTATGTATGGCCCACTCTAGACCACCAGGGAAGCTATATTGGAGGTGAAGCCCTAGAACGCTAGGGAAGCCAGCCATATGGGGAGGTAGAGGGAAAGTCCTAAACACTCAAGAACTGTATAGGGGAGGGTGGGGATTTCTAGACACCAGGGAACTGTATAGGGGAGGTTGGATCACTAGACACCAGAGAACTTTATAAGGGAGGAAGGTGGCAAGTAAACATTGAGGTTGGCCTGGAACAAGGTCCCAGTGTAAGATTTCGGCCGTGCCTAGGTCCCAGTGTAAGATTTCGGCCATGCCTAGGTCCCAGTGTACAATTTCGGCACGCAACTAGGTCCTAGTGTACAATTTCTTCCCACTTTTTTTAGTTCGATACCCCTGCCCTTGACCAAGTATGTAGCGCCCCTTTTATGTGCAGCAGCACTGCTCCAATACCACGTGCTGGTCCCTCTCCCAGTGTTGTAATATTACAACATCACATTTAAGGCTAAAAAAAAAAACCTCCCCCATTCTCTTCTTTTTAAAACCTCATGTACATTACTAATAGGACCTATTGTTCAGTTCTGCAACACTATTGGATGATTGAATGTATAATTAGGTCTGTTTATTTGGCCATGAAGTCATACAACCCTGTTGCCTGCTTTGGAGTATATCATCTTGTTGTTTTGGACGGGATACATCAAGACTCAAGTAAATAAAAAGTTTGAAATATTTTTTTCTGTGATAATTAATATGTGTAGATCATGCAGATTGTGTGACATCATCAAATATACTGATATTGAGAGATTTAGAGATGATTATTTCTATGTTGTAATTTTACAACAGTGGGTCATAGTGGTAGCAAGATTTTGTCTGCACAGTAAACTTGAGAAGGTGAGAAGCCGCATCCTGGCACTTCCGGGTTGGTGCAGCTCTCTCTCGTGCACGGTGATCCCAGCGTCCTTGCCAACAGGGGTGTGTGCATGCGCGTACAGGTAGGTGGACGCGGCCGATTAGACGCGTCTCCTACGCAGCTAGGAGATGTAGGGTTTAGTGTCAGCTGACATGTTAGTCAGCTGACACTTAGGCAGGGTTGTGTATATGGTCAGCTGAACCTCTATCAGCTGACTCATAGGCAGGCATACTGATGCATGATTGGTTGCTGTGTGAGTGGCCGGCCAATGATTGGTTGTATACCTGTATTTAAAGCTTGCTGTGTCAGTCACACATTGCCCATGATAGCATTAGCTTTGGCTTCTCGCTGGGTGCTGTTGCATTGCTTGTCTGTTGGAACTTCCGGTATTTGACCACTGCTCGTATCTTGACCATTCTTGTTTGCTGCCTGAACCGACCCTTGCCTGGATAATGACCTTGCTTGATTGCCCCCTGGATTGACCTCGGATTGCCTTGACCTTGCCTTTGCCTAACCCTTTGTACCTTGTATCTGATCTAACGTGTATGACCCTGAACTGTTCCTGGACTTTATCTCTTGCTCATGTGCCTTGTTTGGCCTAGAAGTTTGTTTTCTCACCCTGCATTCAGCTCCAATACCTTGTACTTCAAAAGCCTGGGTGTAACCGAAGTCAGGCAGGTGTGGTCACCTCACCTCCTGTTCAAGCCGGGTCGCACCACATAAGGTGAAGACTGTGGAGATAGATTGGGACATTGGCGCTGATTTGTGAGTGGATATTCTGATAGGGCTTACACTGGCATTCCTGTCTGCCTGGCATTGTCCATATTACAAGGTTTTGATGGCGGATCGGAGCAGCAGGTGTGGTGCTCTCCAGTGAGGCAGATTAGGCCCTGTAGACCCCGAGCTGAATAGGAACCGTTGTAGCAATTGACATTTAAATCTGGAATCTGCAGCCTGGAGACGCACACAGTCACCAAGCTGCGTTCAGTGGCATTTGACAATCCAATGTTTTTGTCTCCTAAGCTGGCATCAGTGGCGTGTGTATCATCGATGCCTATTGTAAGGCTTTCAAGTGACGCTGTTTGGAAATAATTGGTTGTAAAACTGTTGTGCTTTCAGCTCCCTAATTTATGAGGCATTCTTAGAATGGCAGACAGAGAGGCAGCGCTAACAAAACCCAGACACGAGGCGGAATACAGAGACATCGAAAAACCGCACGTTTTATGCAATTAATTATTTTTCTTTATTATGCATACAAATATTTTTGGGCTAAAAACAAAAAAACTGTACCTCAGTTTCTGTTAAAGTAAAAGGTAAAAAAAACTTGCTGCACCAATTAAATTTGGGATTGGCAGTCACAAAATCAAATTCCATTTACCCACTGCTCTGTGTTTATTATGTAGTCTACATGCAGTCTGCATATAATCATATATGTTTCTGGTGTGATAAATATTATCTCAATCAGCCTGGCTCTATTTAGTACTTTGCCGGGTAGAGGGAAGCTTGTTATCTCCCCTCCCACATTCCTGCTCCTCAATGATTGTCTGAGGGTAGTTCAGTGTGACAGGTGGCTGAGAAGGGAAATACACCTCACCTCTCTGCAGAAGCTGCTGAAATACAATCTATGCAGTGCTCACATGTGTTTACAAAGCAAGTTAAAGGAACTCTATCAAATCAAGTGTTCTAAAATAACAATGTACAAATAATGTCTAAGTAGCTGTGTAAACATTTTCCTTCTTTTCGTGTTAAATATCAGAAGCAAAAGCTGTAATTCACTGTGTGTAGATTTTAGCTACGTTTAGAATGTCTCATTTGCATAGGTGAATCTCTGCTGTCTGACATGCTAAGAACAGTGTAATATTGAAGCAGAGTTATATAAAATGCCTCTGGTGTCAGGTTTCACACACTATTACAAATGTTTATATTGCACAAAAGGCTCCCTGCACACTGCAAATCCGTTTTGCAATTCTGATTCTGTTTCCGATTTGCAATTCCGATTTTTCCCTGAATGCAATCAACAGAAAAACGGAGGAAAACACACAGTAACGATTACAAATCGGAATCGGATCTAAAAATCGTTTAAAAATCGGAATCGCATGCAGTGTGCAGGGAGCCTAAGATATATTTCCTCTGCTTTCTGCAGACAGCTCTCAGAGATAGGCAGCTGCAGCTGATAAGAGCTTTCTCTCACACACCGAGTTAACAGATGGAGTGTGAGGGAATCCCCCCACCTCTCAAGGTTCTCTGGTCCGTCAGAATCAGGTCAGAATCAGCGTCAAAGAAGTGTGAAAGGAATTTGATAAAAGTAAACGAACAGATTAGCAGTCAAATGTATACACCCGTACTTAACAGCACTTCCCAAACAATTCCTATATCAATATAAAAAACAGGTTAATTGATAGTGTTCCTTTAAATATTGCAGTTTCTAGGAGAGAAAAAAAAGAGTAATAGAGGAAATTACATCAGGTTTGGCTTCCGTCAGAGGAAGTAAAGATGGAAAGTGATTGAAACAGTTTTCTCTTCATTTGCAATAAAATATTTACTGAATTCAAAAGGTGCACAGTACAAAAAAAGACATAAATAGTTACCTAAGGGTCTAAACTTTTTAAATATGCATGTGAAGGGGGTATACTACAAACATTTTTTTAAATTATAAGCTTGTAAATAGTGATGGACGCAAAACGGAAACAATCAAAACAGACAAATGATAAGCGCTCAAGGATGCACCTGAATTGTGAGCCATCAGCGGCAATGCAGAGCCCCCTAGGGCTGAATACATGCCTCTAATGCAAAACAGATGCAAAATTATGTGCTAACTCTAATCTAAAAATTTGAGAGTGAATTTAAAACAGTGAAGGCAGCTAGCCACTAGTATACTTACATTTCATTTTGCACAGTGGGAGACATGGCAGCGCTTTCAAACAACCTCATACCTGAATGGTTTAACTGCAATGGTGAGCAGAGCTCCAGAAACTGGACTAAATTACACACCCAGCATACACTGCATCCTTGAGCGCTTATCATTTGTCTGTTTTGCTTGTCTTATGAAATGTGTATACCATTTATGAATAGCAGCACGAGGAATTATGTTTTTATTGCTAGGTTAGAGGTAGGTCTTCCCCAAGGGGGTACGTCACCGCCGTGGGGAAGTCTATTAGGTCATAATTTGTGCACTAATTATCACTGAAGCTAACACCCCCCCTTGGTCTATAGTGATGCAGGGTATGTAATATAGTCCAGTTTCTGGAGCTCTGCCCACTGATGCAGCTTAATCACTAATTCCCCCTCCCTCTCTTTGCCTGCAGTGTATGCTGGGTGTGTAATTTAGTCCAGTTTCTGGAGCTCTGCTCACCATTGCAGTTAAACCATTCAGGTATGAGGTTGTTTGAAAGCGCTGCCATGTCTCCCACTGTGCAAAACGGAAACAATGCACCTTTATTTCCAAATAGAATATTGGCGCCATACATTGTGATAGGGACAAAATTTAAATGGTATAATAACCGAGACAAACGGGCAAATAAAATACATAGGTTTTAATTATAGTAGCATGGATTATTTTAAAGCTTTAATGGCCGAAAAACTGAGAAATAATGCATCTGTTTTTCATTTTTTTCTTATTAATCCTGTTAAAATGCATTTATAAAAAAATAATTCTTAGCAAAATGTACTACCCAAAGAAAGCCTAATTAGTGGCGGGAAAAACAAGATATAGATCAATAAATTGTGATAAGTAGTGATAAAGTTATTAGCGAATGAATGGGAGGTGAAAATTGCTCTGATGCATGAGGTGAAAAATCC
Source organism: Hyperolius riggenbachi (assembly GCF_040937935.1). Taxonomy (NCBI): domain Eukaryota; kingdom Metazoa; phylum Chordata; class Amphibia; order Anura; family Hyperoliidae; genus Hyperolius; species Hyperolius riggenbachi. Next base: position 36,579,911 of record NC_090650.1, on the reverse strand, counting down.
CCACGGGCTGAAATGGTTAAAGAGACACTGAAGCAAAAATCAAAAATTATGATATAATAATGAAATGGTTGTGTAGTATGGATAATTACTAGAACATTAGTAGCAAAGAAAATATTCTCATATTTTTATTTTCGGTTATATAGTTTTTTTTGTATAACATTGTATCATTTGCAGTTCACACACTACTCAACATTCTAAATGTTTTTATAGAGCAGCCTACAAAACTTTTGAACCCTTCTTTGCAGAGAATAAAAAATACAATGACTGAAAGTTGAAATAACAAGCTTCAGAAGACAGAGCTCTCTGCCACTTTGAAAGTCGTGGAGCTCAATGGCTCTTTTGCATAGATAACAAATGGAGTTTTTTAACTCTTCCTGTAATGGAAACAATATTAGACTTATGTCTTTGCTCCTAATGTTTTATTTCTTAGCTGTACTACACATACAAATCATCATATTTTTTTCTCTCGCTTTAGTGTCTCTTTAAACAGCCAAGAAACAGTGAGAGACAGCTTGATAGAAGGTTTTACTGCAGGAAGGTTCAAAGGGTAATTATTGTGTGTGTGTGGTTTTAAAACTGCAACTGTGACAGTATAATGCAATTTTATAAAAACAAAAGCTATATAACTGAAGATAAAAAATATGAGACTCTTTTCTTTACTTCTAATGTTCTATTTGTATACATACTATACATACAACTCATTAAATCATACGTTTTTTTTTTTTCGATTCAGATTTGCTTTAACTACTTTATTCTCTGGGCTTCTGTAATATCCCTTATTTAAAAAAAGGAGAACTGTTGCCATTTACAAATCTGATGGAGATTGCCATCTTCCAGAGGTACCACTATATGTAACACAGCAACACACTCACTATGATCTGTGACATCATCGTATCACAAGAATCTACACACTGTATTGTAGTGAGGCCACACAAGGGGGTTGTGTAGAAATACAGCCAGTGAGAGACTCCTGACACTTTCCTTCCTTGACTGTATTCCAAACGTCTTCCTAATACAGCATCTTCTATAATACCAGCATGCAGAGCGGTGCGCTATTCCCACATGAGCACTTGTTACACAGCGGCTGCTGCCTGTGCGAGCTTCCAGCCTGTGTTACTGCTCAGTGCCTGGGAGGTAAACGGAAAGGACCATGTAAGATCTGGTGCACTGGGCTGGAAAATCCCCCAGGTGAAAAGGAGGAGGAAGGGTGGCGAGGCTGATAGGTTTATCTTCCTTTGCGAATATATGTTGTGCCATATATTGTGATGAACAGGGATGGAAATCTATCTATCTATCTATCTATCTATCTATCTATCTATCTATCTATCTCTCACTTAATTATTTTTATCTTTAAGTAGACAGGCAGACATACAGACAAGCATACAGACAGATAAGCAGGTCGGCAGATTGACAATCAGACAGACAAGAAGGCAGACAAGCAGGCAAGCAGACAGATAGACAAGCATACAGACAGACAATCAGACAGGCAGACAAGCACGCAAGCAAACAATTAAAAAAGAAGGCAAACAGACACATAGGTAAGCAGACAGGTAGACAAGCAAGCCTGCAGACAGATTGACAATCAGACAGGTAGATAGACAGACAATTAGACAGACAGACAAGCAGGCAGACAACCATGCAAGCAGACAATTCGGCAAGAAGGCAAACAGACACATAGGCATTAGGCAAGCAGACAGACAGAGAAGTATACAGACAAACAATCAGACAGACATTTAGACAGGCAGAAAAGCAGGCAGACAGCCTATAAGACAAAAAGGCAGACAGAACCACAGGTAAGCAGACAGACAAGAAAGCAGTCAGACAGACAGACAATGGCATGGGACAGACAGGTATTCAAGCAGACAGTGATAAATAGGCATACAGACAAGCAGGCAGGCAGACCTGGCAGGCAGACAGAAAATCAGGCAGACCAACACAAAGGCAGGAAGACAAGCAGACAAACAATTAGACAAGCAGAAAAGAAGGCAGGCAGACAGACACACATATAGGCAAGCAGACAGACAGATAATGAGACATATAGGCAGATAAGCAGACAGAGATTGTCAGACAACCAGACAGACAGGAAGACAGGCCTACAGATGGACAGGCAGGCAAACAGACAGGCAGAAAATGACTTGAGAACTGTACACACTTGTACCATAAGTTGCCTAAAACAATTATTCAAGATCATTTCAGGCACCATTTATGGGTGTGTACAGGTATCGCTACATGTCCACCAAGAATTCATTTGAAAATAGGCATGCTAGAAAAGTTCCTGCTTATCCTCCCACTTCTTTTCTCCATAGAGCAGAACGGAGCCATAGGCAGTAAAGGATTAAGAAGAAATAGGGCCGCAGGCAAGACAGCAGTTTTTGCCCACTGCTGATGATCATCTGGCTTTTTTTTAGTAAGAGTTGGTGGGGCTAGCATCCGCCAGGCCCCTAGACTCTCTCCGGGCCATAGGCAACTGCCTAGGTTTGACTTGTGACCAAAGGGTACACTGACGAGGTGATCATTACAGCGCTGCCGCCTGAAACAATCTGCAAAGATTGCTTCAGGCAATAAAGGATTACATTTTGTACATTTCCTCAAATCTCATCTTCAGGTACGCATCTAAATATATCCTGTAATAGCTTAGTAATCAGAGCTCTCAAATGTTAACCGTTTTGTATGAAATGAGGTTTCTGCAGCTAACACAAGAGTTTAGAAACTGACTTGAGTTTCAAGGAACAGACTGATTCTTTGAGCCAGAGTTGATGCTGACCTCATTGCAAATTTGCAGCTTAGAAATGGATCAATGGAATGAAGCCATACTGCGAGATTTGATTGGTCCATTTTAATGCTGCATAACTTTGCAAAAAATATCTCCATCAAGTTGGGATTATTTGCATCTCAATAGGAGGGGTTCACACTGGCATAAAAAAAACCTTCTGCTTGATGAAGCGGAGCGAAACGGATCGGCAGACATGTAAACGGATCTTATGCAAAGCGATATTATCCGTTCACATACGTCCGTTCATAATGAATCTGTTCATTGTATTCCAATGAGCAGAAAGCAAGTTCACCATATTTGCAGATATAGATGCCAACCAAATGGAAGCCGATGGAATCAAGAAAAGCGCCAGTTTACAGAGCAGAAGGGGTTTCATTGAGTTAGGAGGAGGGAGAGTTAAGATTAGGCCCCACCAGGGGGTATTTAGGGTTAGTCAGTAGCAGGGGACTGTCCTAAGGTTAGGCACCACTATGGGGGATTTAGGGTTAGGCAGCAGCAGGGGGGGTTTCCTAAGGTTAGGCACCACCAGGGGATATTTAGGGTGAGGCAACAGCAAGGGGAGTCCTAAGGTTAGGCACCATTAAGGGGTATTTGGGATCAGGCAGCAGCAAGGACAGTCCTAAGGTTAGGCACCACTAGGGCGTATTTAGGATTAGGTAGCAGCAGGTGGAGTTCTAGGGGTAGGCACCACTAGGGGGATTTAGGGTTAGGCAGTAGCAGGGGGAGTCCTGAGGTTAGGCACCACTAGGGGGTATTTAGGATTAGGCAGCATCAGGGACAGTCCTAAGGTTAGGCACCACTAGGGGGTATTTAGGATTAGGCAGCAGCAGTGGAAGTCCTAAGGTTAGGCACCGATAGGGGGTATTTAGGATTAGGTAGCAGCAGGTGGAGTTCTAGGGTTAGGCACCACTAGGGGGTATTTAGGGTTAGGCAGTAGCAGGGGGAGTCCTTAGGTTAGGCACCACTAGGGGGTATTTAGGGTTAGACAGCAGCAGGAGGCGTTCAAAGGTTTTTATGGTTACACGTATTCAAGTTATTAACCCCAACACCCCCAATCCTGCAGCATTAACCACTTGAGGATCGCAGTGTTAAACTCCCCTAAAGACCAGGCTACTTTTCACTAAATTGGCCACTGCAGCTTTAAGGGCTCACTGCAGGGCCACACAACTCAGCACACAAGTGATCCCCCCCCCCCCCACCACACTTTCTCCCCACCAACACAGCTCTCTGTTGGTGGGGTCTGATAGCCGCCCCCCCCCCCCCCCCCATTGTTTTTTTTTTGTTTATAAATAATTATGTTATTGTTATTTTTTTTAAATAAAATTTACTATTTGTTCCCCCCTGAAAATTCTCCCTCCCCTCAGCCGGCCAATAACGTGATCGTCTCTCATAGGCTTCAGCCTATGAGAGCCGATCACTCTCCTGTGTGCCAGGGGGACAGCCGTGTCATACGGCTGTCCCCAGTACAGCGCTGCACTGTACTTAGTCCCCAGATCGCAGCGCTGTACTTAGTAAAAATACGTCAGTTTCGCCTAACAGTCCAATTGTCGTTTGGTGGTCCCGAGGCTGCTGCCGCAGTCACGCCCATTGGCCCCTAGGTAGTTAAGACAGAGACTGACATGACAGGCTCTGTCTTAAAGTGAACCTTAAGTAAAAAAAAAATGACTTTTACTCACCTGGGGCTTCCAATAGCCCCTGCAGCTGTCCGGTGCCCTCGCCGTGTCCCTCCGATCCTCCTGTCCCCGCAGGCAGCCACTTCCGGTTTCGCCGTCAGGAGCCGACAGGCTGGGAACACGAGTAATTCTTCGCATTCCCAGCCACAATTGTGCCCTCTATGCTGCTATATGCTTCATGCTATATGCTATCTGTCGGCTCCTGACGGTGAAACCGGAAGTGGCTGCTGGCGGGGACACGAGGATCGGAGGGACACAGCGAGGGCACCGGACAGCAGCAGCGGGCTATTGGAAGCCCCAGGTGAGTAAAAGTCATTTTTTTTACTTAAAGCGGAATATAACCCTGCATTTCAACTTTGCTCTAAAACATTATCTACAGCATATTATATGCAACTAGAATTTTTTTTTTACTAGACCAGCATTGGAAGGGTTAAACACAGAGGTTTAAAGTCGTGGAGACATATGCAGAAGTTCAGATAGATACATTCTATTTAGTCAAATGTATCTATTGAGAAATGTTACACACTCTTTGGCTGTCCTCCAGCTCCTTCTCAGTGAGAGAGAGTGAGTCACATTCAACACTTAGATACATTTATGTAAGCAAAATGTATCTATTTCAGCTTCGGATGCGTCTGCAGAAATCTCCAGGAACTTTAAAGCCCTGTGTAACCCTTCCAATGCTGGTCTAGTAAAAAAAAAATGCTGGTTGCATATAATATACTGTAAATAATGTTTTAGAGCAAAGTTGAAATGCAGGGTTATATTCCGCTTTAAGGATCACTTTAACTCTGGAAGTGCTGTTTCATATGTTTTTTTTTTATTATTGTTTTTTTGTAAAACGAACTGTGCAGCACCTATCTATGTAAATGGCGATTTTAATTTACTATTTATTTTTTTTTTAACAAGGGTGACATTTCCCTTTAAACCTTTAGCTGCCAATTTATTTACCGGTATATATTTATTTATTTACAAATGTTGTTTGTAACATTTTCTTGCTGCTAATTACTTAAGTACTGTCATAGTGTGTATTTATGGCCACTTGTCACTAGGGGGCAGCATGAGACAATAACAGAGTGCTTCTGCTTTCAGTTTCTATAGTTTCTGCTAGTAGAGAGAGATCAAAGCATTCACAAAATTTAAAGCACAATGAGTGAAGTTAAAAGCAGGGCACTTATCTCAGACGAGGGAACTCTATTGAAGCTGTTAACAGGTTAATACCATTTCCACAACTACTCAGAAACTTCCTTTATATTACGATGAGACCCTTCCTATAGCCCCACTCATTTCTCTTATCGTTTTAAAAAATTCAACAGGCAATAATGGAAAATTAATATTCTTGGTCATCTCCCCATTTTTTTTCTTTACTTAGGGAACTGATACATTTAGTTCGCTTTTCCCAGTAATTTAAATAAGTAGCCATTTTTCTTCCAGCGATTGAGATTTGCAATTTAACAGTTTATCTAAGAGAGACTTGATCTAATTATACTCACACACACACATACCGCCAAAGTTCACATCTCCGCTGCAAGCCTAAGGCTTCATCTTTTTTCTGTTTAATATAAAAAGATTTTTTTTTCCTAGTGAATTAGTCTGCAGCAGGTTGCAGATAGGAGGATGAACTTGAGGAAGTATTCCGGGGCAATGATTAATTAAAATTAAAAAATGGATTCTGTCGGCGTGGCTTTGACCCGTCCCAGCGGGCTGCCTCGGCGCTCTTTTTCAGCGGGCTGCCTCGGCGCTTTATTTCAGCAGAGATATTAATGGGGTACGGGTAGCCGAACACGCGTCGGTCTAGGCTTACCTGTTTGTGAGCGTGGTCATAAGAATTAATATGGTTGTCAAACTCCTGGTGTTTGTGGTATTGCTTGTCACATAATTCACAATAGAAATTAGCCTTCAGATCCTCCAGAGCATTCGCAATGCTTTTCCCTTTCTCCGCATAGCCCTGAAACAAAACAGAAAGAAATGGCGTTAACGTCGAGTTTGAAGGGTGTTCATTTGCAGGCTGAGTATCGCAGTTTCGCTACCTATGATGTCATTTTAGGCCGCAGGTTTTACATCCTAAGCAATGATGTGAAAGTTTAGCTCAGGTAAAGTTTATAAATTATAGAAAATATTAATTTTATCCATGTTTCTTCAGTAGACTTTACGTAAACTAAAGTAGCATAGTAGAGCAGAGTAGTGTAAGATACAGTATTGTATACGGCATGGAAATTGTAGTATGGTACGGTGTAGTAGAGTAGCATAAGGTATAGTACTTTATAGTACAGCATGGAATAGTATAGCATAGAATGGTATAGTATGGTAGGGTCTAGTAGACAAGCATAAGGAAAGCTATAGTATATTATAGTGCACAGTATAGTATGGTATGGTAGCCTAGCATAAGGGAGCTTAGAGAATTTATAGTATATCATAGTATGGTATAGAATGGTAGGGTCTAGTACAGGCATGGGCAAACTCGGCCCTCCAGCTGTTACGGAACTACAAGTCCCACAATGCATTTGCCTTTATGAGTCATGACTGTGGTTGCCAGACTCCTGCAATGCATTGTGGGACTTGTAGTTCCATAACAGCTGGAGGGCCGAGTTTGCCCATGCCTGGTCTAGTAGACTAGCATAAGGGAAGCTATAGTATATTATAGTCAGTGGTGCTTGTCACGGCCTCGTGATCACGACCCAACTCAAAGCCCCCTTACATGCTAGAAAAAACAAATTTGCCATGTATGCTAAGAAGAACAGTGGGAACAAGACAGTGCCGGATTTAGAACTCAGGAGTTGTAGGCACAGTCCTTCTGGCACCCTCAACTCTGCCCGTCAACTCAGGCCACACCCCCATATTAGGCAGGCTTCACTCCTCCCCGACTAGGTAGTCTGATTTTCCCCAGTGTTTAGTAACCCCATTTATCTTGGTGGTAGATGTGTGCCCCCCCCCCCCCGTCCAAATATAGGGACCCAGATGTGCCCCCACCATAATATTAAGTAGCTCCACACCACTCAATAGGTAAGGGGACATTTTTGGAGGAGAACCGCCTCTCCTACATAAGGTGCCTGTAGGCCTACAATGCCTTATGGTAAATCCGGCCATGAGGAAAAAAGTAAGTGACAGTTATTGTATTTGCCGCATTTAAATGTATACTTTTTTCCTTTTAAACTTTAAAATCGATTTTCTCCAAAACTATATGGTCTTTTTGATATTTTTTTTTCCTCTTGTTCCCACTGTTCTTAACACATATGGCAAATGTGGTATTTCTAGCATGAAAGGGGGCTTTGTTATTAACCGTTAAAGTCAAATCGTGATCACGGATATCACTTTTAACCTCCCTGGCGTTCAACTGCTGTGGACTTTCACCCGTGGGAGGGTTATTTAAAAAAAAAACTTGTTTTAAATCATGTAGCTAGCACTATGCTAGCTACATGTGTACCCTGATTGCCCCAGTGCAGTGTCCCGCCCCCGATCGCCGCCGGCTATATTTACCACTCCGGGATCCTGCGAGAGCCGTAACTTCTTCATTCAGCTACGGTCGTCGCTATGGCGATGATCGGACATGACATCTGACATCATCGACGTCATGACGTCATGCGCAGTTCCGATCCTCGACATAGCGACGACTGGTGGTGATGAAAGAGGCTGCGCCAGCGCGGGCTCCGGCGAGGGGTATGTATAACGCTGCCAAACGCGGTGATTGGGGGGAGCGTCGGCAATCGGACAACACATGTAGCTAGCCAGGTGCTAGCTGCATGATGTACAAAAAGTTTTTTTAAAAAAAAAATCTCCCTTGGCCATGCTATCCCTCTGGCGGTAATGGGCGAACTGAGCTCGTCCATAGAGTCGAATTCGGAATTAGGCATCAAGTCCGGATCACAAACACAGCATTACCGGATTTGGATACTGCCGCGATCGGGTTTACTCAAATCCGTGATTGAGGGTATCCGAACACCACTGATTATAGTACAGTATACAATGCTATAGTATGGTATAGTCTAGTAGACAAGTATAAGGAAAGCTATAGTATAGTACAGTACACATAGAATAGTATATTATGGTAGAGTAGCAGATTAGCATAAAGTAAGCTATAGTACAATATAGAACAGTAATTTACAGTACAGTATAGAATGGTATGGTCTAGTAGACTATCATAAGCAGGGGCGTAACTAGAAATCAGTGGGCCCCCTGCAAAACTTTGGATGGGCCCCCCCCCCCCAGCTGTCTTTGCAGGAGGGGGAGCGCTGATGGTAGCCCAAGGTGAGGGGGGAGCCCATCGATCCGCTGCTTTTTTTGCCTGCTGCTCCCCCTTCCTGCGCAGCGCCACCCTCCTGCCCCTAAAAATGGCACTGGAAGGCCCCCCTCAGGCTTCTCCCCCTAAGGACCCCCCTGTGGCTGCATCCCTTGCAGGGGTTATTGTTACGCCCCTGGTCATAAGAAAAGCTATAATATATAACAGCACAGCATAGTATCGTACAGTATAGAATGATAGAGCATGGTATAGTCTAGCAGACGATCATAAGAAAAGTTATAATGTATTAGTGTACGGCATAGTTTAGTACAGGTTAAACTTAAAAATTATAATACCATGCAAAAGTTTATTTATTTCAGTAATTCAACTGAAAAGGTGAAACTAATATCTGAAATAGACTCATTACATGGAAAGCGAGATATTTCAAGCCCTTATATGTTAAAAATGTGATTATTATGGCTTACAGCTTATGAGAACCCCAAGATCAACATCTCGGAAAATGAGAATATTGGGAAAATGTTCAATAGCCTAGGCTCAAAGTGTTGGACTCTAATCAGCTAATTAATCCGAAACACCTGCAAAGGGTTATATACAGTATATCATACATTTGTTTCACCTTTTATGTTGAATTACAGAAATAAATGGACTTTTGCACAATATTCTAATTTTTCGAGTTTCAGCTGTACAGTGTATGGTGGGGTCTAGTGGACTAGCATAAGGAACGCTATAGTATATTATGGTACAGAACAGTATAGAATGGTATAGTATGTCTGATATGGTCTAGTAGACTATCATAAGAAAAGCTATAATATATAACAGTACAGCATAGTATAGTACAGTATAGAAAGGTAGAGCATAGTAAAGTCTAGCATAAGGAAGGCTAGACAGAGGCGCTCGGTGTTGATGATACTGGCAGATGATGTTTACTCCTATCTGTTATTGCCTGATGAAGCGGGTTTGTATCCCGCGAAACGCGTTGCACTTTATTTGGAGTATCCAATAAAATAGTTTTGACTGAGAATCCACAGTCGTATGTTCTGCTTGTAGGAGGTGAGTCCACTACTACCTTCTCTATTACCAAGAAGGGTTTTTAAGTTCTTTTACTGTTTTTTATCCTGTTGTAGCCTTTGTGAGTATTAAATTTATATTATTACTCTTCCAATTATACATTACCAGTACATACTACACTATATTGGGCTCTTGGTGTTCTCTCTTTTTCTCGTAAGGAAAGCTATAGTATATAACAGTACAGCATAATATACAGTATAGAAAGGTAGATGGTAAAGTCTAGCAGAATAGCATAAGGAAAGCTGTATTATAGTGGGCAGCATGTTGGCGTAGTGGTTAGCACTCTCGCCTTGCAGCGCTGGGTCCCCAGTTCGAATCCCAGCCAGGTAAACATCTGCAAGGAGTGTATATGTTCCCCCTGTGTCTGCATGGGTTTTCTCTGGGTCCTCCGGTTTCCCCTCACAGCCCAAAAACATACAGATAAGTTAACTGTCTTTCCCCTACATTGGCCTCAGACTACAATAGACGTATGGATATGTTAGGGAGGGATTAGATTGTGATCTCCTCTGAGGAATAGTGAAATGATATATACTCTATATAGCGCTGCAGAAGATACAATATTTGCACTATATAAATACTAAAGAAGAAAAATAGTAAAGTATAGGTACAGTATGATATTACATACACTGTGAGTTTTATGAGGTTGGATAGACAGGACCAGGCAGAACAAAATCTAGACTTGTCCATTATTTTAGCTGTTTGTGCTCTACTGATAGTTCCCACTTCCCACACACAATTTTTACTGAATGTAACCTCTGTGTGATTAGGTGTTTTTCCATTGTTTGCCCAGAGCTGTGCTGGGCTCTCCCTCCCCATAGCTGCTTGCTCGCTGGCTGCTGCAGGTTGATGGGAATCCACTTTTTCCAACTTCCAAAACAAAATAAACAGTTGGGAGAGATTTGCACTGCAATCCTCAGCAGAGGTTTTATGCCCGAGATCTCCAGTCTTCTGCCTACAACGCCTTGTTTAAATTACAGCTCTTTGTTTTGCCTTTTCTCCATCTTGCTCCTGGTAGCTGCGGCTGATGGGCATCGATTGCCCGTGAAAGTAGTCTGTGGGCAGTCTGTGGTCAGCTAAAAGGGCAGAAGAATGTGACAGTGATTGCCACGGGAATAGGCGTCATGAAATATGGATGAGCACTTTGAGACAGAAAGCCAAACCAGCTTACAAAAGCAGCTGAAATGCAAAGAGCGACTTTAAAGAGTATAAATTGTTGTGGCAGCTTGCAGAGGTGGCCTCTCTGATGCATAAATATGTTCCTGAAAAGGGCCTAGTTGCTTACAAACAGCCACACCACTGCAGTAGGAAAACCAAGTGGGGAAATGTGGGAGGTGCTTCTGGTAAATTCTTTGGCCATTGCACTGAGCCTCTGATTCTAATACCATCTGAATCAATGACCAAGAATGAGGATGGTGTTTAGATATCCTAGCCCCATTAGCTGCCTGCTGCTGGTGAGATCAGATAATCTAACCCCATTGACTGCCTTCTGCTTGGGACTCTCAAAACACTTTTATCTGGCTGAGTAAACAATGCTGATAACATTTTAATGCTGGGAAGTTGAAATACTCATGGGACTGTAGGCAGCACACAGAAACCCCAAGTTGAGTGCTGGGACCCTCGGAACCTCTGAACCCAGCAATGAGCACCTTGAGCACAGCTTTTACCTCCCTGCACTGGTGGCACCATCCTGCTACGCAGGTGCAGGATGAGCAGCAGTGCACAGAATATGTAATATTAGTAGAATGTCCAGCAGAGGGCTTACAAAAAATAAAGGCACCAAGAAATTTGGGTGCCGGGAAATAGTCGATACTAGAATATCGGTAAGATTTACTGATATTTTATTATTTTACAGTGGTGTTACTTATATTTTATTACAGAGAAACCTAACCTTACTATCTATCACACAAAACCCTCCCCATCCACTGCCTAATCCTAACAAACCCTTCCCCCCCTTCTCCTGATGCCTAACCTTAAAGCGGACCCAAACCAAACATTTTTTTTATTCAAAATATTTTGTTGCACCACTCTGACACATACAAATATAAATAAACACTCCTTCAAGCCTATGAGCATTTCAGTGCATGCTTTTCACCCTCCTCTTTGCATAACTAGGATTATACAGGTGGCAGCCATTAGCAATCCCTCCTTTGCTGGACACCTTCTACTCCACCAGTTTGCCGGATTTTTTGCCGGCAATATGAAATGAAGGGAGGGGTTTCTCCAATAAATGTAAAATATTTTTTATTTGTCATCATGCAGCTGAAAAAAGGATGCTATTTATTATTATACTTTAGAAAATAGATTTTATTTCTGAAATCTTGTATTTTTAGTTTGGGTCCACTTTAAATACCCCTTTCTGACACCTAACCTTAACACCCCTCTCTGCTACAAATTCCCTTCCTGATGCCTAAGGTTAACCGTCTTGCCTGAGCAAACCCCCATCCTGACCTTAACCGCCCCCACCGCAAAAAAACACCAAATATCAGGCACCAACACAGACGCCTATACAAATATTGTTGGGGCCACCCACTGTACGAACTGCGGCTACAAATAGTGGGTGCAAGCACGACGCGGTCCCTGGTCCCGCAATTTTGTGCATCGAGCAGAGGTATTTGTGCTTCGGCGTCAAAAGAGCTACACCATGAAAGTTTTAAGAGCATTACCGAAATTCTGTTACATGTTTTTTTATTGAGTATTTTTAGCTTACAGTAGCTTTGATTTCAGCTTCTCTATAGGAAGGCATACTGAGGGCTCTTTCACATCAGAGCTTGCGTTGGAGAACGCTCAAAGCATACGTTTTGTTGTATGCCTTTTACTGCGTTTTGATATGCGTTGCACTGCAGTGAGTGTGCGTTTTTAATCCGTTTTCAATGCGTTACTGCACATAGAAAAACGCAGGTAATTTTTTTTTCTTTTAGTTGTCAACTTTCTACATTGTTCCTCTGTTGCATTCTGGGACTGATTATCTGCGTTAACGGATTAAAAACGCGCATAGTGTGCGTTTTACATTGACTAACATTGTAACGCATAAAGCTAGCGTTGGCCAAAAAACTGCGCCTGGGTGCAGTGGAACGCAACGCACAAAAAGGCTGCGTTATATGTGAAAGCTAAAATGAAAGTCTATGGACTTTCATTTCACCTTGGGTAACGCAAACTTTATCCTTTGCGTTGAAACGCAGAAAATCTGCCCTAATGTGAAAGAGCCCTGATAAAAAAGCGTAAAAAAAAACCTAGACGCAGCAGGAGTGATACATATGCTAATAAGATGCTACAGATTGCTTTTAGAGCGTTTGGAACATATGTCTGCAAATAGCAACATATCAATGATGTGTCTTTTTTTTTCCTTCTTTTTTTCCCCCATAGGGTGTTTTTTTCGCCTTTTAGAGATTAGTGGGAGAGAAATTATTTGATTAATCCATTAGCACAGAATGTGATCCTTGCCTCATTGTCGCCATTAGGAAAGCGTTGTGGTGTAAACTCTGCAGTAATGGTCTATATCAAACAATAATTTTTACAGAAGCTTCGTACATAATATTTAGGCATAATTACACAGCACATTAATTTTTGTGAGAGATCTCTATTTGCCTCTGTTTTCTTTCCTCATTACCTCACTATCCAAGGGTGCTTCTTACTCAGATACACTAAATATTAGGATTCATATATATTTACAGTATATAGAAGGTTTTTTTTAATGTATACAGTGAAATATATATCCTCTGCATCCATCATCTTGACACATAGCTGTCAGCGGTGGGGAGGAGCTACACAGCCACGGGCCTTAGTCAGAAAAGGATTAAATGAAATGGGGCGCTAAGCAAGATACTTAAAACAGGGGTGGAGACGCCCAATGCATACAAGATAGGCTAATAAGCTATTCATCTTATAAACAGAGAGGGAATCTTACCTCTCTTGAAGAATTTTGACTAGTTTATTGAAAAAAGGTCTTTTATTCGAGCACCTAAAATTGATAACGCGTTTTGCGGGTGTGTGCCCGCTACCTCAGGTCAGTGAAAAAACAGGTGCCTTAACTGCTATGGCTGTGTAGCAAGCATGAGCGCCTCTCCCTTAGCAAGCATGAGAGGCGCTCATGCTTGCTACACAGCCATAGCAGTTAAGGCACCTGTTTTTTTCACTGACCTGAGGTAGCGGGCACACACCCGTGAAACGCGTTATCAATTTTAGGTGCTTGAATAAAAGACCTTTTTTTCAATAAACTGAGCCCTTCTTCCAATTGCACAAGTGGCTTGTGCAATTGGAAGAAGGGCTCAGCCCGAAACAGCGTCTGTCTTGCTGTCACTTTTGATGCAATAAAAGAGCTTTAACTACATTCAAGTGTGGTGCCGGTCCTTTGGAAGATAGTATGGTAAAATATCAGTAAAGATTACTGATATTTCGCTGTTTGAATTAACAAGTCGATTATCAGTAATTTTACCGGCTATCTCCTTCACCTTTTTTTTTACCGTTTTACATTTTCCCAATTGTACCCAGAAGGGTTCATATTCCTTCAGCACCCTCCTCTTTACATTCACAGGTTGGTTTATGGCTTAGCACACTGACTGCAGAATCCTCTTTATTTTCTTGAAATACTCCCGCAGATAAAAGGTGAACAAACTATTATAAGTTACTCTCCCCTTCCTGGCTGGAGGTGTCATGTGTTTATCTCCTGCTGGTTCATGCCAACATATTTTACATTGAACAAACCAGTTTGGAAATTTGGCCAGTAATTCTCTGTAACTGCAACTGACGTTTTGTCAATTTTAATGTTCGAATGAAACATGGAGAGGTGGAAAGTGCAGAGCTTCTGCTGCAGGTACACGAAACTGTTCTATCGAAAGGAATCTATGACCAGCTGCTATCATCACCATCATCTCTTATGTACAATGTAATATGTATGTATGAGACTAAGAGCCAAGCACAAAAGATGGCTGTTCGAGTTCCAAAGCTTAAAGAGAAACCGTAACCAAGAATTGATCTTCATCCCAATCTGTAGCTGATACCCCCTTTCCCATGAGAAATCTATTTATTTTCACAAACGGATCATCATAGGGCTCTGAATGGCTGATATTGTGGTGCCACCTCTCCCACATTGTGATGTCAGGACCATGGTTCTGGCATCACACATTGGGAGCCTTGTTGCATTGTGGGAAATAACAGCTGTTTACAGCTGTTTCCAACTGCCAAAAAAGCAAGCAGCTTCTCCTTCCACTGACATCACCTGCCAGCAGTAAAAATGCTCCCATGTTATAAATCACCTGCCAGCAGTAAAGATTATGACCGGCAGGCTCACGGTGGATCAAACAACATGGACGAATTACACAGTGAGTATCAATTAGTTCTTGATCTATTCGCAGTATATTGATTCATTTTTTTACTCTTTTTTTACTTTCGTAAAAGTTCCTCTTTGACCTCTTGCTAGAGAGACGACCAGTAAGGGCTGGTGCACACCGAGCGGCTTTTTGGGCGTTTTCAGATCCGCTTGCGGCTGCGGATCTGCTTGGTCAATGTATCTCAATGGGGTGGTGCACACCAGAGCGGGGGGCGTTTTGCAGAAACGAAAAATGCCTGGGTGAGGCATTTTTTGGATTGCGGGTGCGTTTCTGCCTCAATATTAAGTATAGGAAAAACGCAAACCGCTCTGAAAAACGGCACTTCAGAGCGGTTTTGCAGGCGTTTTTGTTACAGAAGCTGTTCAGTAACAGCTTTACTGTAACAATATATGAAATCTACTATACTGAAAACCGCAGCAGCAATCCGCAAAACGCTAGCAAAACGCCATAGAAAAATAAAAAAAAGCGTTTAAAAATCTGCTAGCATTTTGCGGATCTGCTAGCGGGTTTTGGTGTGCACCAGCCCTGAGAGAGCATGAAATTACTCAGTGACTCACTGCCAGGCTAAGCAGGATTTTGCACTGACTGGCTGCAGACAGCCCAGAAATGTATCAGGTAGCAGTTTTTATCAATGCGGTTAGAGGTGACTGGCCGGTCGGCTTGCCAGACGTACATCTATTGATCCATATGTGTCTGAAACAAACAGGTTCAATGCTATCAATATCTAAAGGATACATTATTCAGAATATTGCTACTATATTAATGGATTCTCCTTGTGTAATAAAAGGTATTAGCTCTGTGTGTTACTATAGAGGTCCTGGGTTTATGAATGGCCCCTCCCCAGACTGGAAATCAGAGGACACATAAATATTTTTGCAAAGTTTGGATTTAAAGAGGAACTTTAGTGAAAAGGGGAAAAAAAATAAACAAATAAATACAGTGCAAAGTGAGAAGTTAAAAAATAAATCAAGAAATGATTGGTATTTGCCATGTAATTTGTTCCTATTGTTTGATCCACAATCAGCCTAAATGTAATTATCTTTACTACTGGCAGACATGAACAAAATTAGACAACACCAACTGCCATTATCTATAATCCTAGCCTGCAATGCCTCTGTAGGATTGCTATTAAGCACTTTTTAATCTGCAGCAGTTTAGGGATGGATTTGCACTTTTCTTAACTGTAGTGCAGCTCTAGAAATCCACGCTAAACTGCCACTATTAAGTAGGATTTAAGAAGTTTCTTATTATCATGCAAAACAGTTCCTCTGCTGGTTAGAACTGTTTAAGAAGAAAAAAACTGTCTGTAATTCATTGATAAATCTGTCCCTGAGTGTTCTCTGTACACCTAGAACTGCTGCTTCTAATAGGGGAACTTCAGCCTAAACAAACATACTGTCATTAAGTTACATTAGTTATATTAATTAAAATAAATAGGTAATATCATTTCTTACCCACCCTGTTTTAAAAGAACAGGCAAATGTTTGTGATTTCACGGGGGCGGCCATCTTTTTCATGGGGGCAGCCATCTTTTTGGTTGAAAAGAGGTGACAGGGAGCATGAGACACAGTTCCAACTGTCCTGATCACCCCTTCCAGCTGCGTGTGCTAGGCTGTAAATCTTAAGTTCAAAATTGAAAAAAAAAATTGCTCCAAAACAGCAGTTTGAGAACAACAACATCAGAAATCCCATCATGCTTTGCACAGCATCAGGGGAAAAATGCCTGGGCAGTTTTCTTCTGTGCAGCTAAAAATGAGGCTTGGGTAAGAAAAACAAAGTTCTGATGCTGTGAAACTGTTAAAGAAACACCAAGCCTTTTCAGTGCTACTGAGTAGATTTTTAGTCTGGAGGTTTACTTTAACTCTGACTGCTTCTCTATGCCTCACCCTCTTTCCTGCCATCAACTCCTATTCTTCCACACAACCCCTTTACTTTCTGATCAGTGATGGGCTGAAAACACGAATACAAATTAAACCAAGACTGTATTTGCTTGAAAACATCAAAGCCCAGCAAAACTAGGTAAATTCCCAAAGCAATCATGGTGGTGATTAGTGTAAATAATTAGTGTAATTTATAAGTATTAAGTATAACCTTTAAAGCTGAACTGTTAAAAACACACTGTGCAGCTGTGCTTGCCTGTGGCCATGTACTTATCCATACAAACTTAAAGAGACTCTGTAACAAAATGTTGAGCCATATTTCTTCTATCCTATAAGTTCCTACACCTGTTCTAATGTGCTCTGGCATACTGTAGCCTTTTGTAGTTGCGCTGTCTCTGTATTAACTCTTATCTTCTCTCCTCTGACGGGTCTGTCAGGCTGAGGCTGGAATGTGTGCAATGTGCAGCACTGCTTGTCATTGGCAGAGGCTTTACACACCCTCTCCAAGCTCTGCATGAGTCACACAGTGAGCTGTTCTCACTCTGGTTAGAATCCATGTTTTTTGTTTGTAAACACTGCATAAAACAAGCCAGGATTGCAGCAGGGAGTGGCAGAAACAGCACAGAGGGGCCAAGGAGAACATAAGGAATAGAATGGTATGCTTTTTATTGTAAGAATTTTAGGGTACAGATTCCCTTTAAGACCTCTCCTGCCTGCTTGATTTCCTCTCATCAGACTGAAGTGTTGCAGGTGCCCACCCTCTACTAAGGATGAGCAATCAAACTCTGCGGATTACCAAACTACGGGTTTTGCATCGGAATTTGACATTCGGGACTTTGGCCACTGATCTTGGCCTTTCTAATAAGTGTACAACCTATGACCTGAACCCAGAACTTCCTCTCTGCTCTAAAAGATAAGCAACAGTAAAATAACCTTAAAAGAAAAAAACATTTCTTTGTTACAGCTTACATAACTCCTGCAATAAAACTGCAGTGTGTCTACTTCCTGCTTTCATGAAAGCAAACAAAAGATTAACATCCTGTGTTTACATATTAACTTGTGTCTGCCAAAGACTGCTGAATTCTGTGCTGCTGACACAGCTGAGAGATCAAATTACACTTGTGATTACTTGAGGGGGAATTAGACAGGCTCTTCTATCTAAAAACAAAACAAAAAGTAACAGATATTCTACTATTATTACTGCTACTGGATAACAGAATTTACCAAAATTACTGAGATTCTATTGACGTTATTTTGCGGTGCTAGTTTCTACATGCAGGTGCTTTCATAGGTATGCGGAAGGGAAGGTTAGTAGAGGGGCCCCCTTACAGCTCTGGCACCCCCTGCAATCTCACAGGCTGCTCCCATGGGTGTAGCAATCACCCCTGCAACCCCTGCCATAGCAGGGGGGCCCAGAGGCTTTGGGGGCCCACAACCTCCCTCTCCCCAACCTTAAAGGTCTACTGTAGCAGGAAAAATTGGAACTTACCCGGGGCTTCTAACGGTCCCCCACAGACGTCCTGTACCCGCACAGCCACACACCGATGCTCTGGTCCCCACCTCTGGTTCACTTCCGGAATATGTGACTTTAAAGTTGAAAAACCACTGTGCCTGCCCGGCCACGTCCTCGCTCCCGGTGACAGTCTGGCCCTGCGCAGTATGCTCCTGGTGACGTCAGCGGTGGCGAGGACGCGCGCGCGCGCATGGCAGTGGTTTTTCTGACTGTAACTGCATTTGCCTCCTGGACGTAGAAGCTACGTCCAGGAGGCCATGTACACTCCCGCGGCCGATCGCGCGTGTGCACGCGCGCTCCTGGCCCGTGGCTCGTTAGCCAGGGAATCAGTGAATCGGGCCATGGTGCCCGATCACTGATTCCTCTCCCCCGCAGAAAAAGCAACAGCTTCTCTCGGAAGCTTTGCTTTTTCTGCTTCCTACATCCCCCCTACGTCCCTCTAAGCGTACATTACGCTTAGAGTGACGTCATGTAAACAAACCTAAGGTTGCCATCTTGTGGCCAAAAAGTGAAACTACATCTACATAAAAAAATAAATAAATAAATAAACATATATTTACATTACAAAAATGACTATTTACATCCCACCCTCCCAAAAATACCTAAATAAAATGCTTAATAATAAAAAAAAAAAAAAAAGCATTACAATACAAAAAAACCCACATAAATATTTACCTAAGGGTCTAAATGTTTTAAATATCTATGTAAAGATGAAATATTTCTATTTTTTTTTTATTATAAGCTTGTAAATAGTGATGGATGCAAAACGGATAAAATGCACTTTTATTTCCAAATAAAATATTGTAGCCATACATTGTGATAGGGACGTAATTTAAATGGTGTAATAACCAGGACAAATGGGCAAATACAATACATGGGTTTTAATTATGGAGGCATGTATTATTTTAAAACTATAATGGCCGAAAACTGAGAAATAATGATTTTTTTCCGTTTTTTTTCTTATTCTTACTGTTAAAATGCATTTACAGTAAGGTAGCTCTTAGCAAAATGTACCACCGAAAGAAAGCCCAATTGGTGGCGGAATAAATAAGATATCGATCAGTTAATTGTGATAAGTAGTGATAAAGTTATAGGTTAATGAATGGGAGATGAACATTGCTCGGATGCATAAAGTGAAAACGACTGAGGGCTGAAGTGGTTAAAGTCGCAAATTCCAAAATTGAAACGGAGGCGGGGATCGGAGCATCGGTGAGTGGCTGCACGGGCACAGGACGTCTGCGGGGGGCCGTTAGAAGCCCCGGGTAAGTTCAACTCTTTTTTTACCCAACCCTCCTACAGTATTCCTTTAAGTGCAGCCAATCAGCAAAGAAACGTACCCACTCACTCACTCACTCACTCACAAAAAACCGTGTACAGGAGGTGTGCAATTGTTTTCCTGCTTCCAGAGGCTGCTTCACAGCAGAACACTCTCTGCTGCCATTACCCAGGCACGCAATCCTGTGGGGTTCGGGGTCAAAGGGGGCCCCATGCTATCATTTTTGCAGGGGGGCCCTTGTAAGTCTAGCTACGCCCCTGATCTGCTCTCCTATAGTTACGCTCCTGAGCAGAGTTTGATCTAGCATATGTATGAGGCCCAATGCAATGAATCCTAAAAAAAACTCTCGTCTCGTAGAAAAAAAAAGTTGCATAACAAAGAGTAAGAAAAGCAGTAGAAGAAGAAGTTCCTGTTTAGCGAGTGTGGGTGTTATCTCTCTCCTACGCTGCCGGTGTACTTATCTTAATCCATAAGGGACGAGTTCTCCCTCCTAATGACTGAGGGTAGCCGAGAATGTTAATCAATTAGCACAAATGTAGATACTATTCTTGTACCATTAAAACTCTCCCATTATGGAAAGGAGCGTTTCAACAATTCCTTCGCTCAATTTACAATGCAGTAGGTTACTTAAATAGCGATAATTAAGAATAATTACTTCATTTATTAGCAATGGAGATATAATTCACAGTAGTAGCAGTGCATCATTACCGGCTTAATTAATTAGAGGTGGTGTAAAAATCTCAGGAAAATTTGCAATAAATAAGAAGACAGAGAATGCACAATGTTCTGATAAAGAAAAAAAGCTGAGATGTTCGGTAGAGTGCTGTGTACATTATACTGTATATTTTATAGGACGATGATGGGGATTATTTTAGGTTTCTTAGTATTTCCAAAAAGGTTTAAAGCAAAGGTGAAGCGAAAAAAAAAGTATTACATAATGAATTGTATGTGTAGTACGAATAATGGATAGAACATTAGTTTTTTTTTTATAGAACATTGCATCATTCTGTCATATTTGCAGTTTAGAAACCACACTGTCTTTTAAGCTGAAAAAAAATACTCTTTGAACTTTCTTGCACTAAAACAAGCTGCCTCTTGCACTCAAGCTGCCTCTCACTGTTTCTTGGCTGTTTAAGAGCTTCAGAAAACAGGACTGTATTTGGACCAAGTGGGTGGATGAGCTCAGAGAAGCTCTTTTGCATAAATAACTGAAGTTTTTTTTTTAACTCTTCCTGTACTGGAAAACAATATGAGACTTTTCTTTGTTCTATTTCTTAGCTGTACTACACATACAATTTATTAGCTCATAAGGGCCCGTTTCCACTAGCCACCGCGCGCGCCTGGGAGACGCGGGAACGCAGACGAATCCCAGAAGCCGTGCCATGCATTGCTATGGGATTCGCTGCCTCCCGTGTGAAAACTGTGGGCAATGCCGGGCGAATCGCTAGGGCAAGCGATTCGGCCGGCGGCGCCATTATTTCCTATGGCAGATTTGCCTGCAGGGAAACTCTGCGGATTCGGCCCGGTTTCCGCGCTAGTGGAAACGGGCCCTAAGTGTATTTTCAGGTTTGCTTTAAAGAATGAAAAATTAAAAAAAAAAAGGATTTGCTTAGTCTAGATAACTGTTAGTAATTAAATCACTACTAACTTGAAAAATTTAAAAAATAAAAAAATAAAAAAAAATAGCAGGGTTCATTTTGACTAGTTCAACACTGCCTACTATTGTCACCACTCCATGCCTTTTCTGTAGTAAAGTGAGTGGTGTGTGCAGTCTCCTCGCTATGCCTGGCATCAGTCTTCTCCTCCTGCCAAGTGCTTTCCCTCACAACACCACTAAAAAAGCAGTGGGGAGGAGTTTGGCAGGGCAGTGCTGTAGTTTTTTTGGTAAGTATCTTTGTTAGTTGGTCAAAGCATTTTACCCAATGACTGAATGTTAAGAAGTGTATCTTAAATAGACCATTTCAACCCGGGCAGATTTACATAGCCGAAGAAAAACAGGGAGTAGGACCACCCAGGTATCGTGCAACCCATAAAGAATCACAGCCCAGGTTTCCTCTGTCCTTCCTCCTTTGTCAAAGAAGAAGGCATGTGCCTGTGGGGGCGGAGCTTCCCATGTCTGGGGGTGGAGTTTCCTGTGCTGGTTTGGGGGGCGGTCCTGGCACCCCCTTCAAAAAAGAATGTTGTGACGCCCTGAGCTAAGGCCGGTCCTGCTTATACTACGTACCTGCTTATACTACTTATAACATAAGAACATTGAAAGGCAGGTCATATAGAAGTAAGTTTAGTAAACACATTACATTGGTTTGTAAAATTGTGATTTTGAAAAGTGGTTATACCACTTTAAACTACTTATTATGTATACATGCCTATCTGAAAAGGCGAGCTACTTAAAAGCAAGTCTGTTCTAGCCACTGCTAACCTCAAATGCATAAAGTACAAAATGTATGGCTAATTCCATTACAAATACTTGTTGGGAATACATTATGGAGACAGTAATGAGCACTTGTGAGGGCGCCGCAGAGACACGAGCCGTCCTGAAACAACAATTCAAGGAGCTGCTTTCAGTTTGATGCTGTTTCCCAAGCCCTCCTGGGGCATCAATTAATCCTGCCAGCGCATCCCATCCCGCTCTTATTTACCAAGAGCACCTGTAATAAATGGCAGCCTGCGAGCTCCCAGTCCCCCCAAAGATGATCCCCGACCGCTCCCGTCTGTCGGAAAAAGGTGTTTATGATCCCACCATCAATTAGCAATAATATATTTCTGCAGCTAATAAAACAAGGTTACTGGTATTACGCTTTGTAATTCCTCCTTGTATATTCTCCTCCCTGTAATCTAAGAGCCGGTGACATTTAAAGGCTGTTTTTTTGTGGCTTTAGAATACTTTGTGCTATGCTAAAGCAAGCGGGCAATTAGGTGTAATTAATATTTTGCATTTACACAGGGGAGATGCATTTTTGGCAACTCTTCAAGAAAACCTGAGTTGGAATTTTTGGGGTAAATGGTACCTGATCCAAGGGGGAAGAGGAAAAAAGGGCCCGTATGACTAATGGACTAAAAGGGCGCACCATATGCTCCAATGCAAAAATATTGGCTATTGGGTGCCAAAGAAGAAATTAGGGCGCCCATTAAATAGCGGTTGCCGGGACTGTGTAATCAAAATCTTTTGTTTACAAAATACGTTTTGTAACATATCATTTAGAAATTCATTTTGACTATCGGTTTAACTTATTTTAAATTATCTTAGAAGCTTATTATCTGTGCTGCTCGGATACCACTTTTCACTATCTGGATCTAATTCGTATCCGGATACCCTGAAGCCATCCGGGTCGGATATCCGAGTTTAACATTTTCCAATCCGGATCCGAATTGGATATCCAAACCCAGTATCCGGCCAGATTCAGATATCCGGATAAACAACCGGAAGTGACCTGCAAATGGCAAAAAAAACCTTTCGCAGGTCTCTCTCTTTCTCTCTGACTCTCTCTCTCTCTCTCTCTCTCTTTCTCTCTTTCTCTCTCTCTCTCTCTCTCTCTCTCTCTCTCTCTTTCTCTCTCTCTCTCTCTCTTTCTCTCTGACTCTCTTTCTCTCTCTCTCTTTCTCTCTCTCTCTCTCTCTCTCGGCCTGGATGCCTTCGAAAGGGATTTCTGCCATTGAAGGTGATTTTGGCTTTTGCTCGGATAGCTGAACTAACCATCCGCCCGGATTTCGGATTTCAGATGGAAATCCAAGTTTACTCGGATAGTCAATTCGGATTTTAAAAAATATCTGAATTGCTATTCAGAGTTCGGATAGTGGAAAAAGTTCGGATTATCTGGGTGGTCGGATATCCGGAATCCGGATGAGCACCACTGCTTATTATCTTACAAATATATCGCTTTTTTAATTATTTATGTTATTGTAAGACTTTTTATACTATTCAGAATATATATATTTTTATATTCACGTTATTTGCAGCAAAGTAGGTGGATTTTTAGGGTTAGGCACCACCAGGGGGGTCTTAGGGTTCAGCACCACCACAGGGTTCTTAGGGTTAGCCACTACCAGGGGGGTCTCAGGGTTAGCCACCACCAGGGTGCTCTTAAGGTTATCCACCACCAGGGGGGTCGTAGGCTTAGGCACCACCAGGGGGTTTTTAGGATTAGGCAACACCAGGGGAGGTCTAAGGGTTAGGGATAGGTACAGGGAGGGTTCTGTGTGAGAGTAGGGTTATGTATAGTTGCAGTAAAATATCTGTAATATTTACAATTTCTTTCCTATGCTTAATACAAGTGTAAATACCGTTTTATTGTTATAAATAAAATTTTCCGATTTTATTACCATTATTTCAACATATTTACACTTGATTTTAGATTTCCCGCGCCCTTCTTTACAGATGCCCTTTTTGCATGTATGCGATCCACAGGGACAGCTGGATCAGGTAGCATACATCACTGCCGCTCCCGTGTCCCGCAATGGCCAAGTTTCGTTTTAGGAAATAAAAAATGGCCGCGACTCCGGGGTCACAACGCTGCAGCTATGGCTCTGTGTCTCTTATCACAGGCGCAGAGTGTGGGAGAGGTGGGGAGTGGGGCAGAGTTGGGCGTTTAAGAGCAGGGGAAAGGGCATTCCTAACGCCAGAGGTAGGGGAGGACCTACCCTGAAGCCACCAGAATCATGGGATTCAAGTGGCAAAATCTAGGGGGCGGCGTTTGCACAAACAGTTTGGGCCACCTGGTGCCTGCCTCCAGAGCCGGGACAGGGTCCTTCAGCACCCAAGGCTGAGACACCAAAGTGCATCCCCCATCCTTTTCACACCAGCCGTCACACACTGATTGCTATTAGACTAAGAGCGTCCCAGGGCCCACACAACACCTTAATCTCTAGTTATCTGGCTTGCAGTCACTGCTATGTATCCCCTTTTCTTATATCTCCCTGCTTCAAACACAATAGGGGAATGAAGGCTGAGTGAGTTGTGCACCCCCTCCCACACTGCGACCTGAGGCTGGAGCCTCTCTTGCCTCTGCCTTGGCCCTGCCTGCCTCCCCTCCGCTCTCCCGCCCGCCTCCCTGGCACATACACTACCCTCCTCATCCATGCATCCCTGAATCCCAGTCTTCATTCGACCGGTGGCACCGGCTGTCATTGGGCCAATCACTGCACTCAATCAGCAGCAGTGACATCTGATAGGTCATTGATACTGATTGAGTGCAGTGATTGGCTTCATGATGGTGCTGTGGTCCCACCCGCAAGACCATCAGCACCAGTTAGCTAAGGGGAGGGGGGGGGGGGGGGGTTCAGCGCATCCTTCTGCTTCTGAAGAAAGTCTGCAACCAGCCCTGAAGCTCACCTACAGTATATATTCTAATTGTACAATTGGACAAAAAGAAGGGATAATAAAAATTGCACCCTGCAGAAAGAAAACACAAAGACAACAGGAGCCCAAATGGCGCAGTATGTCACAGTACCAGAAGTATATAAAATATGCAGATGAATTATACTCACAAAGGTGGGTTGCAGAAGGGCAACCGACCACTAGAAGCAGGTGGAGATGTATAACCCCGACTCCACTCGGGTGACCAGATGGAGCTGGTGATGGTCGCACTCTTCATAAAAAGCAAACCTCAAATGACCTAAATTGGTCAAAGAGGGTTGATCCCCCTCCAAAAGGAGGGTGAAGGCACAAGGTAAAGGGGGAAGAGGCGCCCAGAGCAGATAAAATACGTTAAAACAACAGTGCTTGTAGCCACACATAAGGCGCCTCTCAAAGAGGCGCCTTATGTGTGGCTACAAACACTATTAGGCCTCAAAGAGACACTGTATTTGTTGCTACAAGCACTATTAGGCACTGCCATTAGGCCTGAGGAAGTGGGTATGCACCCACGAAACGCGTTGCCAGTGCAATAAAATTCTATTAATATGTGAAGTTGTCTTCATTGAGGTAAGCCACCTCACTTTCTTCATTTTATTTGTTTTTAACTCGTTTTATCTTTTCTGGCCGCCTCTTTCCCCTTTATCCTAATTGTACAATTGTTCAAGTTCCCTTTGCTCGAGTGCACTTTAAGGTTGCTGATGATTTTTTTTTAATATGACTGAATTTCTTCTGTAGTGGTTCAGTTTCTTTTCATAGATAATAATGTTGGAGATTTGACACCCGGGAGTCCAGGGATGCTGTAGGTTCCCGAGGAAGCCCAGTGCTCTGCAGCCAGCAGCCTGTGATCTGCGCTGGTAGCAGCCCTCTTTGATGTTGCTCCAGGCATCCTCGTGGCAGGGAGTCTGTACCTGCCTGTCTGAAGCGCAGCATTACCCACTTTCCATAGCCACAAAGTCAAGAAGGATGTCTAGAGGGAATCATTTTGCTAAAGAGTATCTCCTGCCACAGAGGCAAGACTATGCCGCCTTCAATGCAGACAGTCCAAAATCCAGCAGCCTATTATAACCAACAGACTTTGTAGGTGGATAGTATATTGGTTAAAGGAAACACAAGGTAAAAATAAAGAGCTGAGATGAACAATTGTATCTATCCTGCTTTTCCTAAAAAAAAAAAAAATGCCTTTAACCACTTGAGGACCGCGGTGTTAAACCCCCCTAGTGACCAGGCCATTTTTTACTAAATGGGCCACTGCAGCTTTAAGGGCTCGCTGCAGGGCCGCACAACTCAGCACATAAGTGATTTCCCTTCCCCCCCTTCTCCCCACCAACAGGGCTTTCTGTTGGTTGTGTCTGATCCCCCCAGTGTTTGTTTTTAATTTTTTTACAAATATTTTTGTTATTTTTTTTCTTTAAAGGGGTTCTTCCGCGAATGAGGGAAAAAAATCAAAATGGTTTATGCATAATCTATTAAAAATCCTTCTAAAATAGTGTGAAAAGTTTTTTAAAAAAATGAATGGTTTCACCAATACAACATGTAATGTATACAGTGACGGCTGAGGTGACTGTGAGGCTAATCCATTTGTTAGGGGTGGTTTTTTTGTTACTGTCATTTCACAAGCTGCTCCCTACCTAGTTTTCATTGCTGTAATGCAGGGCTATGATGAAGTGCTGTGCAATGGCAGTTACAGCTGAATAACGGCTGTGCTGCTCTGTAGTTTCTGCTTGTACTTCCTTACAGAGCTGACCCCCCTCCCCCCCCCTCTGTACTGTACTGTACTGAACTGTAGCTCAGGCAGCTAACTTGCCGTGCAATGGATAGGAAGTCCTCTGCACAGACGCTGAAGTCTGGTTGCCCGGCAACGAGGTAAACACGTGATTTGCTCCGAAGAGCTGCCCGACCTCTGCCTACAGGGAGAGGCGGGGGGAGGGGGGTCAGCTCTGTGAGGAAGTACAAGCAGAAACTACAGAGCAGCACAGCCGTTATTTTAATAGCTGTAACTGCCATTGCACAGCACTTCATCATAGCCCTGCATTACAGCAATGAAAACTAGGTAGGGAGCAGCTTATGAAGTGAAAGTAACAAAAAAAACACCCCTAACAAATGGATTAGCCTCACAGTCCCGTCAGCCGTCACTGTATACATTACATGTTGTATTGGTGAAACCATTCATTTTTTTGAAAAAATTTTCACACTATTTTAGAAGGATTTTTAATAGAACATGCATAAACCATTTTGATTTTTTTTCCTCATTCGCGGAAGAACCCCTTTAATAAAATTGAGCATTTTTAAAAAAATATATATTTTTCCCTCCCTCCCCCAGTCAGCCTATCACAACAGATCGCTCCTGTGTCCCCCGGGGGAACAGATGTGTCACACGGCAGTCCCCAGTACAGCCCTACTGTAGATCGCAGTGCTGTACATAGTTATTAGACGGCCATCTAACGGTCTCTGGGCGGTGGGCTGGGAGACTGAAGGCGGAGCTCCGTCATCAGAGCGGAGATGCGCTCTCCTGCAAGCCCCATAAGAAGCCATTCACGCCAATCGGCGTGGAGTGATCCTGGGGCTGCCGCCATGTCCTCGCCAATTGGCGCGGAGAGGTCGGCAGCCGGCAGGTAGTTAAACTATTCTTTTATTTTATATTATTATGACTTTTATACTATTATGACTTATTTTATACCTAAATCTACTTTATTACCGTTTCGTTGTCTCTGCTCAATGACACATTCATTGAAGTATGCCAGAGCTAAAATCTATGAACTATTGACCCTTCTTATCTCGTTCCTGCTCTCAGTATCCATTTTCTGTCAGGAAAGTGTGTTATGGCTGTAATTCCTTATCAGCGAGGGTTACTCTATATTCCACTCCTGACCCGGTGATATAATTGTCACTTGCATACTTGTTTGACTCTTTCAGAAAGAAAAGAAAAAAAAAGGAATAGAGCATAATTAGCTGTAGGCTAGGCACTGTACATACACATGTCTATCTCATCCTGTCACATGTCACCTCGTGAATCTGTTAATGGCTCTGCCTCTGGTATAGGAGACCTGGGTTCAAATCTCGGCTCTACCTGCGCTCTAGTGGCTGCCTCACAAGCACTTTGAGTCCGACAGGAGAAAAGCGCTATACAAATATTGAAATTATTATTACTATTACATCCTGCAATGGTTGTCTGAAATGCTCCTTACCGTGTTATGCTATATGACAAACTGCAGCTGATATAACTGCTGAAATAACAGGTCAAAAGGGCTTTTAACCTTTCGACTGCTGTGGACATCTATAGGGGTTCTGTGTTTTCTCATCCATGCACCACGGGCGCCTGAAAGCATTTTAGTACAAAACTACTTCCACCTGCAGCAGACGTCTATAGGACTTTTTGTTTCCCAAGTAGACGTAGGAGTGGAAAAAGTCAGCAACCCCACATTTTACCACCCTAGAACCATTATAAGCTTCACCATAGCCCAGCGCTGAGACTTCAATGGCCCCCATGCCAAATACGACCCGCATTGTGCTGCTATTCCAGCCCACTGACCAGCCCTCTCCTCCCTCCCTGCAGAATCGCCAGCGGGTGGAAAGGGGGGAACATAAAACTCACCTGATAGCTGAATCGTGTCTCCATGGCAACAGGGTGTCACATGACATCTGGACTTGCCAACGTATTACACGCTGGCTGCCATATCATGTGACGCCCTGTTGCCATGGATGTTGAATTCAGCGATCAAGTGAGTTTTAAAGAGAAACTCTGACCAAAAATGTAACTTTGTCCCAATCAGTAGCCGATACCCCCTTTTACATGAGGAATCTATTCCTTTTCACAAAGAGACCATCAGGGGGCGCTGTATGACTGATATTGTGGGGAAACCCCTCCCACAAGAAACCCCTCCCACAAGAAAAGTTCAAACTTTTGGCAGTTCACTGTCTGTGAACCTTGTTGCATTGTAGGAAATAGCTGTTTACAGCTGTTTCCAACTGCCAAAAACCATGCAGCAGCTACATCACCTGCCAACAGTAAAATATTCACTGGAGTTCCTCTTTAAAGAGGAACTCCAGTGAAAATAATGTAATAAAAAAAGTGCTTCGTTTTTACAATAATTATGTATAAATGATTTAGTCAGTGTTTGCTCATTGTAAAATCTTTCCTCTCCCAGATTTACATTCTGACATTTATCACATGGTGACATTTTTACTGTGGGCAGGTTATGTAGCTGCTCCTAGCTGTTTTGGATGTTACAGACAGCTGTAAACAGCCATTTCCTGTCTGTGAACATTGTTACATTGTGGCAGTTTGCCCAGAGTACCGCGGTACCAGAGTTTCTTTTGGGAGGGGTTACATCACAAAATCAGTCATACAGCGCCCCCTGATGGTCTGTTTGTGAAATGCAATAGATTTGTCATGTAAAAGGGGGTATCAGCTACTGATTGGGATAAAGTTCAATTCTTGGTCGGAGTTTCTCTTTAAGTACCCCTCTTTCCACCAGCTCGAAAGTCTGCAGGGAGAGAGATAGGGAGCAGGGGAGGGTGGGTGGGAGGAATTTAAGGGATGCAGCCCGCGGTCCGCAGAATCCTTCCCAGGCCGCGCAAGGTTTGCCCAGCACTGCCATAGCCTATCAGTGCAAGTCTTGTCGGCAGAGTGATCTCACAGTCCGCTTCGGCAGAGGATTGACCACCCGCGGAGCGATTTTGATTCTGGAAGTCTAATCTCACCGTAAAGCACCACAAGACCTGAACTTAGCAGCAGGTGCAGAAATGATATTGAGGCCACTTACGCTAAAGCAGAAAAAACAACGTAAAGATTTGCACCTCCATTATCAATCTACGAGAGCCGGAAGCCGGATCATTACCAGAACAGCACAATCCACTAGCTCAAGGCAAAATAAATCATTAATTCATCAGAGCTTCATGATATACACTCCGAGGGGGTTCCTCTGCAAATCAATCCCTTCAAACGTATCCATCAACCGACTCTTTATTCCACATCACAAGTGGCATCTCCTAATTATACACAACTGTTGTGACAATAAATTACTGAGCAAGGAAACTGTTTATACAATATGATTGCATGTCAGTCATTAAACCGAGCGCGAGTCTTTGGTGTGTGTTACTGCGTTCGTTGTTTACCATGAAAATCATGGAAACTATTGATTTTTTTCAGTACAGAAAATGACTTAAAACACTCACACTAACCAACATGCATAGTCAAATGGCGGACTTTGTGGGAAGCACTGACACTAAGTGCTGGTTCACACTAAGAGCGATTTTGCTCTTTTTTTAACCCTCCTGGCGGTCTATTAAAAACCGCCAGGGGGCAGCGCAGCCGTTTTTTTGATTTATTTTTTTTTTTAAATCATGTAGCGAGCCTAGGGCTCGCTACATGATAGCCGCTGCTTAGCGGCATCCCCCCAGCCCCGCTGATCGCCTCCGGCGATAGGCGATCAGGAAATCCCGTTCAAAGAACGGGATTTCCTCGAGGGCTTCCCCCGTCGCCATGGACGTCGTGACGTCTAAGGGAGTCCCGATCCACCCCTTGCCGCTGCCTGGCGCTGATAGGCCAGGCAGCGCAGGGGTCTAGGGGGGGGGGCTGTCTTGCGACGCGGATAGCGGTGATCGAGCGCGGGGCGGCGGCGATCGAACTGCTGACGCAGCTAGCAAAGTGCTAGCTGCGCTCAGCAAAAAAAAAATTATTCAAATCGGCCCAGCAGGGCCTGAGAAAACCTTCTGCGCGGCTTACCCCGAACTACGTTCGGGGTTACCGCCAGGAAAGTTAAGCGCTGGCAATTTTAAAAACTGCCTTGAAAGCGCTAGTGCAATGGTCGCTTATGTGAGTGTTCTCACAAGTGACCTGCTTTCTATTGAATCGTGAACATGGCTCCTGCACCATTTTCTGAGCGTTTGTGTTCAATAGAAAGTATAAGGAAATCGCAAAGCGCTTGAAAAAGCACTTTGAGTTGTGATTTCCCGAGCGCAGTGAATAAATACAATGTATTTGTTCATTTCCAGGTCAAAGAGTTCGCTTCCTGACTGACGTCCGGAAGTATAAAAAAATCATCGCACCACAAAAGTGCTTAGAAAAGCGCTTTTCTAAGTGAAAATCGCAGGGAGAAGCTCTTAGAAGTGCTGTACAGTAAACTGTACAGTAATATCAATTAGCGATTTCCTTTTGTTTTTAAATTAAACTTTATTATACTTACCGAATGGCAGATGTCTGGCTTCATTCCGTAGCCCCCCCACCCTCTTAAAGGAAGAGGTCATAGGTGCTTCTCTAGGACCAATCAGAGAAGCGCCTGTGATCAATTCTGCTAGGGGGCAGGGCTATGGATGGAAGCCAGAAATAGAGACATCCATGAAGTATAAATAACTTTATTTAAATTTGTTAGCGCTCACGCCCTCCAAATCATTGCAAAATCCTTAATACTGGGAGTACATTTGGCTACCAATACTGGGGGGTCGTCCAATTCTGGGGGGCACCTCTGGCTACCTAAAAGTAGCATGTGTGGGACGGCACAAATTTGCTTTTACATTTTGTGTGTGTGTGTGTGTGGGGGGTAGTGTTGGGCGAACATCTAGATGTTCGGGTTCGGGCCGAACAGGCCGAACATGGCCGCGATGTTCGGGTGTTCGACCCGAACTCCGAACATAATGGAAGTCAATGGGGACCCGAACTTTTGTGGTTTGTAAAGCCTCCTTACATGCTACATACCCCAAATTTACAGGGTATGTGCACCTTGGGAGTGGGTACAAGAGGAAAAAAAATTTAGCAAAAAGAGCTTATAGTTTTTGAGAAAATCGATTTTAAAGTTTCAAAGGGAAAACTGTCTTTTAAATGCGGGAAATGTCTGTTTTCTTTGCACAGGTAACATGCTTTTTGTCGGCATGCAGTCATAAATGTAATACATATAAGAGGTTCCAGGAAAAGGGACCGGTAATGCTAACCCAGCAGCAGCACACGTGATGGAACAGGAGGAGGGTGGCGCAGGAGGAGAAGGCCACGCTTTGAGACACAACAACCCAGGCCTTGCATGAGGACAAGAAGCGTGCGGATAGCATGCTTTGTACCACCATGCAGTCATAAATGTAATAAAGATAAGTGGTTCAATAAACAGGGACCACGCGGCAACGCTAACCCAGCAGCAGCACACGTGATGGAACAGGAGGAGGCGCAGGAGGAGAAGGCCACGCTTTGTGAGACACAACAACCCAGGCCTTGCATGAGGACAAAAAGCGTGCGGATAGCATGCTTTGTACCGCCATGTAGTCATAAATGTAATAAAGATAAGAGGTTCAATAAACAGGGACCACGCGGCAACGCTAACCCAGCAGCAGCAGCAGCAGCAGCACACGTGATGGAACAGGAGGAGGCGCAGGAGGAGAAGGCCACGCTTTGTGAGACACAACAACCCAGGCCTTGCATGAGGACAAAAAGCGTGCGGATAGCATGCTTTGTACCGCCATGTAGTCATAAATGTAATAAAGATAAGAGGTTCCATAAACAGGGACCGGCAACGGTAACCCAGCAGCAGCAGCAGCAGCAGCAGCACACGTGATGGAACAGGAGGAGGCGCAGGAGGAGAAGGCCACGCTTTGTGAGACACAACAACCCAGGCCTTGCATGAGGACAAAAAGCGTGCGGATAGCATGCTTTGTACCGCCATGTAGTCATAAATGTAATAAAGATAAGAGGTTCCATAAACAGGGACCGGCAACGGTAACCCAGCAGCAGCAGCAGCAGCAGCAGCACACGTGATGGAACAGGAGGAGGCGCAGGAGGAGAAGGCCACGCTTTGTGAGACACAACAACCCAGGCCTTGCATGAGGACAAAAAGCGTGCGGACAGCATGGTTTGTACCGCCATGTAGTCATAAATGTAATAAAGATAAGAGGTTCCATAAACAGGGACCGGCAACGGTAACCCAGCAGCAGCAGCAGCAGCAGCAGCAGCACACGTGATGGAACAGGAGGAGGCGCAGGAGGAGAAGGCCACGCTTTGTGAGACACAACAACCCAGGCCTTGCATGAGGACAAAAAGCGTGCGGATATAGCAGCAATGCTTTTTGCCGCCATGCAGTCATAAATGTAATACAGATGAGAGGTTCAATAAACAGGGACCGGAAACGCTAAACCATCCCAGATGTTCATCGGTCATGTTACTTGGTTGGGGTCCAGGAGTGTTGCGTAGTCGTTTCCAATCCAGGATTGATTCATTTTAATTTGAGTCAGACGGTCTGCATTTTCTGTGGAGAGGCGGATACGCCGATCTGTGATGATGCCTCCGGCAGCACTGAAACAGCGTTCCGACATAACGCTGGCTGCCGGGCAAGCCAGCACCTCTATTGCGCACATTGCCAGTTCGTGCCAGGTGTCTAGCTTCATGCCCGGTTTCAGGTCCAGCGGTGCCAGCCACAAATCCGTCTGTTCCTTTATTCCCCTCCAAATTTCCTCCCCTGTGTGCTGCTTATCCCCAAGGCAGATCAGCTTCAGCAACGCTTGCTGACGCATGCCAACAGCTGTGCTGCACTGCTTCCACGATCCTACTGCTGCTGGTGCTGGGTTAGCATTTCCGGATGAGGTACAGCTTTGAGATGCGTTGGAGGAGAAGGAGTCAGAGAGGTAGGTGCTGCTGTTGTTATCCAGCTGTTTGCGGCGTGGGCAACACCCGCGCCGTAGCAGGTGAGGAATCGCTGCCAGGCTCCACAAGGTTCACCCAGTGCGCGGTAAGGGAGATGTATCGACCCTGGCCGAACGCACTCGTCCAGGTGTCAGTGGTGAGGTGAACCTTGCAGGCAACGGCATTCTTCAAGCTTCGGGTTATTTAGCTGACCACGTGCTCATGCAACTCAGGCACTGCAGAGCGCGCAAAGTGGTAGCGGCTGGGAACCACGTAACGTGGGATGGCCACTGACATCATGCCCTTGAAGCTGTTTGTCTCCACCACTCGATATGGCAGCATTTCGCAGGCCAGAAGCTTGGCTATGCTGGCTGGCTGTTACTGCCACGGCCCGGGGGTCATTTGCTGGCAATTTCCTCTTGTGCTCAAACATCTCAGAGACAGACAACTCAACCGTAGCGCTGCACACCGAAGGGCTGTTGGTTGTTGTGTTTGATGAACACTGGGAGACCTCAAGAGCACTAGTCCGGAAAGTGACAGTGTCAGCATCGTCTGATGTTTGTGAATGTTGTGAACCACGCAATGGCTGGGCTACTGCTGCTGCTGAGGCGGGTCTGGTGGTGAGTCTGGTGAACCCAAGGGAGGCAGTGTTGCTGGTGGTACCCTGTCCTGCCGCGTTTGCCCACAGAGTGGGATGTTTGGATAGAATGTGGCGGCTCATGCTGGTGGTGGAGAGGTTGTTAATACTTTTCCCCCTGCTCAGGCGGGTCTTGCACACCTTGCAAATCGCCATGGTAACATCCTCAGTGCAGTCTTCAAAGAAAGCCCAGACTTTAACTGGCTGAGGACTCGGACCTCGTGCGTGATGTGCTGGTGCTGCTTAACCCACTGCTGGACGCTTGAGAGGTCATCCAAGTAATTATCTGGTCCTGTTCTTTTGGATCTGTGAGGGTTGTTGTCCTGGACAACATGGGCAGTATTGAGTGGGTTTTCTTGGGTGCTCCCCTGTGGCCTGTACGTGAACCGTCAGGGGAAACACCTCTTCCCTTGCCCCTCCCTCTTTCACCGGATTTCTTCCTCATTTCACTTATCCTTAAAGTACACGCTGACTGGCAGCAGTACAGTGGCAGTACAGAAATGCTATACAGTGGTGGGTGAGCGGTGTACCACTATTGTCAGCAGACACAGAACAGTAAACAGAATGCTATATAGTGTGGCTGAGCGAGCGGTGTACCACTATTCCCAGCAGACACAGAACAGTAAACAGAATGCTATATAGTGTGGCTGAGCGAGCGGTGTACCACTATTCCCAGCAGACACAGAACAGTAAACAGAATGCTATATAGTGTGGCTGAGCGAGCGGTGTACCACTATTCCAAACAGACACAGAACAGTGAACAGAATGCTATATAGTGTGGCTGAGCGAGCGGTGTACCACTATTCCCAGCAGACACAGAGTGGCAGTAAACAGAATGCTATATAGTGTGGCTGAGCGAGGTACACAGAGTGGCAGTAAACAGAATGCTATATAGTGTGGCTGAGCAAGCGGTGTACTACTATTCCCAGCAGACACAGAGTGGCAGTAAACAGAATGCTATATAGTGTGGCTGAG
The DNA here is from genome assembly GCF_040937935.1 of Hyperolius riggenbachi. Classification (NCBI taxonomy): domain Eukaryota; kingdom Metazoa; phylum Chordata; class Amphibia; order Anura; family Hyperoliidae; genus Hyperolius; species Hyperolius riggenbachi. Next base: position 36,544,603 of record NC_090650.1, on the reverse strand, counting down.
CGAGGTACACAGAGTGGCAGTAAACAGAATGCTATATAGTGTGGCTGAGCAAGCGGTGTACTACTGTTCCCAGCAGTGACACAATGACAGGGGGGACCCTGGCTAGCGTGGCTGGAGCGCGAACTACCCTGCCTGCCTACCCAAAGCTAAACCCACAGACAAATGGCGGAGATATGACGTGGTTCGGGTATTTATTTACCCGAACCACGTGACCGTTCGGCCAATCAGAGCGCGTTCGGGTCCGAACCACGTGACCCGTTCGGCCAATCACAGCGCTAGCCGAACGTTCGGGGAACGTTCGGCCATGCGCTCTTAGTTCGGCCATGTGGCCGAACGGTTTGGCCGAGCACCGTCAGGTGTTCGGCCGAACTCGAACATCACCCGAACAGGGTGATGTTCTGCAGAACCCGAACAGTGGCGAACACTGTTCGCCCAACACTAGTGGGGGGGTCCAACCAAAATTTTGCTATAGGGCCACATAGTTTCTAGCTACTCCCCTGGCTAAAGCATTTGAGTAAGTAGTCGAATGCCCTGGCAAATCTCCTAAAAAACGATTTACAGGCCATAAATTTACCGTGACTATAAAAAACCATTAAGATTGCAGGTTAATAATGAAAACAGACAAACAATGCAGTAAAGCCCTGATATTTGGCATGGAAGGTAATAAAGCCGCTATTTGGCATGGAAGGTAGAAAAGCCCTGATATTTGGCATGGAAGGTAATAAAACCCTTATATTTGGCATGGAGGGTAGTAAAACCATTATATTTGGCATGGAAGTGTAACGATCGGTGTCAGCACACAGAGAGAATCTGATTATTGGTGATCTGCAGTATCACCAAGAATACAGATATATACCTGATTATTCATGATCTGCAGAATCACCAATAATACACATATAGTACTAACCTCTGGACACCTGTATATATCGTGAGTGTTTGGTGCAACAGTATACTTTGAGTAATCCACCTGATGAGCAGGTGGTCCTTGGCAGTGTGGGCAACACTGCTCTTTAGAGAAACACGAGAACCCTCCCGCAGCCTGAGATCTTCCAAGGGGTGGAGTCTCAGGCTGAAGTAGGAAGGGCCAGAGAGTGAGTGACACCTGAAGGTAGATGTCACTAACTGATCTGGAGACTACCTCCTAAAGAGGGGAGATAGCTCTCGAGGTCGGGCAAGCCGGGTCGGCAACACACGGACAAATAAAGTACAAAGACAGAAGGCTAGTTCGGTATCCAAGACAGGCAGGGTTGGCAACAGATAATCAGATATGCGTGGTACCGAATGAGCGAGCAGAGGGATAGTCAGGAAAGCAATAGGTCATAACAGATATCAAACAATGCCTAGTCTTGGGTGTGAGGTCCGTGGTCTCTACACCCTGGAACTAGTCTGATGTAAAACAGAATGATGACACAAGTTCCCTAATCTTGGGTGTGAGGTCCGTGGTCTCTACACCCTGGAACTAGTCTGAAGTATAACAGAATGATAACACAAGTTCCCTAGTCTTAGGTGTGAGGTCCGTGGTTTCTACACCCTGGAACTAGTCTGAAGTATAACAGAATGATAACACACGTTCCCTAGTCTTGGGTGTGAGGTCCGTGGTCTCTACTCCCTGGAACTAGTCTGAAGTATAACAGAATGATAACACAAGTTCCCTAGTCTTGGGTGTAAAGTCCGTGGTCTCTACACCCTGGAACTAGTCTGAAGTATAACAGAATGATAACACAAGTTCCCTAGTCTTGGGTGTGAGGTCCGTGGTCTCTACACCCTGGAACTAGTCTGAAGTATAACAGAATGATAACACACATTCCCTAGTCTTGGGTGTGAGGTACGTGGTCTCTACACCCTGGAACTAGTCTGATGTAAAACAGAATGATGACACAAGTTCCCTAATCTTGGGTGTGAGGTCCGTGGTCTCTACACCCTGGAACTAGTCTGATGTAAAACAGAATGATGACACAAGTTCCCTAATCTTGGGTGTGAGGTCCGTGGTCTCTACACCCTGGAACTAGTCTGAAGTATAACAGAATGATAACACAAGTTCCCTAGTCTTAGGTGTGAGGTCCGTGGTTTCTACACCCTGGAACTAGTCTGAAGTATAACAGAATGATAACACACGTTCCCTAGTCTTGGGTGTGAGGTCCGTGGTCTCTACTCCCTGGAACTAGTCTGAAGTATAACAGAATGATAACACAAGTTCCCTAGTCTTGGGTGTAAAGTCCGTGGTCTCTACACCCTGGAACTAGTCTGAAGTATAACAGAATGATAACACAAGTTCCCTAGTCTTGGGTGTGAGGTCCGTGGTCTCTACACCCTGGAACTAGTCTGAAGTATAACAGAATGATAACACACATTCCCTAGTCTTGGGTGTGAGGTACGTGGTCTCTACACCCTGGAACTAGTCTGATGTAAAACAGAATGATGACACAAGTTCCCTAATCTTGGGTGTGAGGTCCGTGGTCTCTACACCCTGGAACTAGTCTGAAGTATAACAGAATGATAACACAAGTTCCCTAGTCTTGGGTGTGAGGTCCGTGGTCTCTACACCCTGGAACTAGTCTGAAGTATAACAGAATGATAACACAAGTTCCCTAGTCTTGGGTGTGAGGTCCGTGGTCTCTACACCCTGGAACTAGTCTGAAGTATAACAGAATGATAACACAAGTTCCCTAGTCTTGGGTGTGAGGTCCGTGGTCTCTACTCCCTGGAACTAGTCTGAAGTATAACAGAATGATAACACAAGTTCCCTAGTCTTGGGTGTGAGGTCCGTGGTCTCTACACCCTGGAACTAGTCTGAAGTATAACAGAATGATAACACACGTTCCCTAGTCTTGGGTGTGAGGTCCGTGGTCTCTACTCCCTGGAACTAGTCTGAAGTATAACAGAATGATAACACAAGTTCCCTAGTCTTGGGTGTGAGGTCCGTGGTCTCTACTCCCTGGAACTAGTCTGAAGTATAACAGAATGATAACACAAGTTCCCTAGTCTTGGGTGTGAGGTCCGTGGTCTCTACACCCTGGAACTAGTCTGAAGTATAACAGAATACAATACAGCAGTAATCTGGCTCAGTGTGAATTCCCAGGTCCTCCTGGTTCAAATACACTGTAGGATCTGACTAAGGTCTGAGTGCTTCCACGTAGTGTTCGCAACGGCAGACAACTTGTGACTGACCAGCAGTTACTATATATAGGGCAGCGCTCTCCAGCGCCACCCATCAGCGATCAACGAATAGCCACTTGCCTTGAGGTCAGCTGACCGACCTGGTCAGCTGATCCCTCCTTGTTTGTCATAAAGGTTCTGCCTCTCAGCGCGCGTATTCCTCCATCTGTGTGAACTAACAGACCCAGCCACACCAGACGCAAGCTTCTGCGGACAAACCGCCGCGCTGGACGTGGAATCAGCCGCCTGACCGCCAGTACACGCAGTGGCTTTTCCGCGTTCTCTCACAGGAAGGTAATAAAACCCTTACCTTTGGCATGGAAGGTAGTAAAACCCTTATATTTGGCATGGGAGGTAGTAGAACCCTCATATTTGGCATGGAAGGTGCATGTGCCGAGCGCTCTACTGCTTCCGGTCACACTACTGCCTGCACACAGTAGTTAAACTAGTTTACAGCCATGAATCTGCTGTGCGCTCCGGGTGCTACTGTTACGCATGCCAGATGTCTGTACTTGACATCTGTGTGGAGGACGCCCTCATTAAAATATTGTGCAAAGCTGTGATGAATGCAAATGTAGATGTTTCAGCAATCATCATTTCAAAGATGCAATCTGATTGTTGTAAAATGTTTTTTTTTTGGACAATAAATAGTAAAAGTCCAAAAATAATTAACATAAAAGTCTCCTGCAGCCAAAATTACTATACAATAATCCAACAAGACAAACCTCAGTACAGTATTACCAAACCGTTATTTCATGGAGGAAAAAAATGCACTATTTGTTGATGATTGAAAAAAAAACCCATTCTTTCTATAATTCTACTTCCTGTGTCTACAGCATGGAAGAGGAAGTAGAAACTGAGGAGATATATCATTGGCAATTGTTATACTTAATTGATGTATTCCAATACTCCAGGCTTGCTTTGTTTGCTTTGCTTTCAAGAGGAACTTCAACCCAGGGTTGGACTCCATCCCAATCAATAGCTGATACCCTCTTTCCCATGACAAATCTATTGCTTTTCTCTAATAGATCACGAGGTAGGTCTGTATGGCTTATATTGTAGTAAAATCTCTCCCACAGTGTGATGTCATGGCCATGATCCTAACAGTTTGCTGCCATTGTTAGAAATAAGGTTTTTTCTTCCAAATGCCAAGCGAGAAGTATCTTCCTCTGTACATAGAACTCTCAGTAACAAACATTCCGCAGAGATCACCTGGCAGGACTAAAGGTGTCGCCAACAGTGAGAAAAAGTTTTACAATTGGCAAACACTGAGAAATAATTTATAAATCAATGTTGTAAAAATAAAATAAAATAATAAAAAAAAAATTTATTCATTACATTATTTTCAATACAGTTCCTCTTTAAAGGTCCACTACCGCTAAAACATTTACATTTTAAAATACATTAAAACACATAAATAAAAAGTAAATTACTCCCACAGTAAAATGTGTTATAAATTACTTTTCTATGTTGCTGTCACTTACAGTAGGTAGTAGAAATTTTACAGAACTGACAGGTTTTGGACTAGCCCATCTCTTCATGGGGATTCTCAGGGTTTTCTTTATTTTCAAAAGCACTTAGTGAATGGCTGTTGCTCAGACCAACTGCCAGAATGGTGTTCAAACAGGTAGAACTGGCATTCTGCATCTTTGTATAGATCCTTTCCAGGTAGTGCTTTTGTAAAGAATAAATTAAATACTGAGAAGCCCCCATGAGGAGATGGACTAGTCAAAAACCTGTCGGTTCCATCAGATTTCTAGTAGCTACTGTAAGTGACCGCAACATAGGAGAAAAGTAATTTATAGCTTATTTTACGATGAAAGAAACATACTTCAATATATGTGTTTACTTGTGATTTCAATGTTACAGTTTTTAGTGATAGCGGCCCTTTAAGAATTGTCAACGCAAGCGACTGAATGTGTGAACTCTAAAGCACTTCAGTTATTACAGACAGATCTTATGGTCACCATGAAAGCAAATTTACAGCGTTACGCAACAGTGTTGGTCCCAGACCAGTAACTTTTGGCAAGCGCCATAAGACAAAGCTAATAGCAAACAAAAATTTGAATCTCAAGGGCGCCCAGAGAGAACATTGGCAATTTCAAAAGGTCTATGTGAACTTTTGCTACCTGAATTCATGATGTGTTTTATTATTTAAAGCGGACCCAAACCAAACATTTTTTTAATTAAAAATATTTAGTTGACACATACAAAGATAAATAAACACTCCTTCAAGCCTATGAGCATTTCAGTGCATGCTTTTCACCCTTCTCTTTTCATAACTAGGGTTATACTGGGGGCAGCCATTAGCAATTCCTCCATTGCTGGACTCCATCTACTCCACCAGTTTGCCGGAAAAATCCCGGCAATTTGAAAGGAAGGGGAGGGGTTCCTCCAATAAATGTAAAATATTTTATATTTGTCATCATGCAGCTGAAAAAAGGCTGCTATTTATTATTATAATTTAGAAAATAGATTTTATTTCTGAAATCTTGTATTTTTAATTTGGGTCCACTTTAAATTCACTTTTGGCGTTCTGAGCCATGCAACTAGTGTAGTGTCCTGCAAACAAGAAAGATATTTTCCTTATCAAACCCATGTATTTCAATTATTTTATCAAAATGCATTACTTATTATTACTTGGCCACGTATGTGATTACTTTAGTGTTTCTCTGATCTCACGTTTTGGTTCACAGTGAGTCATTTAAGCATACCTGAACTGGCATATGGCATAGGGGCTGATTCTCAAAGCTTTTTCATTTCATTATCTCGCCTTACTTTTTAACTCACAATATATCTCTCCTTAAATGGCCTAACTCATGATCAGTGATGGGCCGAAATTTAGCATTGGAATTTGCAATTACGCATCGTAATCGTAATACGAAATTTCAGAGAAAGTTGTAATTAATTTTGTATGTAATAGTAATAATTAATAATTTTACTAGCAATACCACCATACATGCTATTACTACCAAAATTGCTACATATATTAAGGAGAACAGTAAGTACAAGAGAAAAAATAATTTTTAAAAAAGACCTTGTAGTCTTTGAGAAAATCCATTTTAAAAATGCAAAGAAAAATAGTTTTTAAACTCATTATTCAGAGTTTTAAAAACGATTTTTTTGTTTGCATTTTTAAAATCGATTTTCTCAGAAACTACAAGGTCTTTTTGAAAAATTCTTTTTTGTGACTTGTACCCATGATTCTCCTTAACATACGTAGCAATTTTGGTGTCAATAGCACGTATTTGCTATTCACTGCTAAAGTCGATTCAAGCAAAATTATGAATGAATATACAAAATCAATTGAATTTACAAATCGTAATTACGTATAGGTGTAATTGCAAATATTTGCGCGAAATTTTGCGTAATCGCAATTAGCTTTTTACGATCATTACTACTTATGGTTTATCTCTTCTTAACTACTCATGGTTTATGTCTCCTAATTTGACCTAACTCAAGACTTATATCTCCTCATCTGTTTAGCTCATGGATTACCTGTAACTCTCTTTATTTGTTTATCTTGTCCATTAACTCTCCTTATAGCTAAAGGAGACATGAGATGAAAGGAAAACAAAACCTATCCGGGGCTTCCTCCAGCCCCCTTCAGGTTGTTGACTTTCCTCACCATCCATCCGGGCCACCTCAATCCTCAACTAGCCGGCCTGGTATTTCCTGTAGACGCCGCATACAGAGCATGCGTGGCCTGTCGGTAATACTACGCAGACACAGAGCACTTTCGGCAATTGGAGCACAATGGGGGCAGGCGCGCAGACGGACTGTGCATGCTTTGACTCAAATCGACTGAAGGATTTACCGAACCAGCTTGCGGAGGATCTTAGAGGCCCAGGTGGACAGCGAGGGGAGCCCCAGGTACATATACATTTTTTTTCCTCACATCTCAAGTACACTTTAAAGTGAAAAATAAGTGAGCTTTGCGAATCAACTCCATGATGAGATAAACATGGGTATATAGAGTAATAGTCCTACTAATGTGTCTGAAGTCTCTTTTATGCAAATAAGGCAGCTAAAAAGCAAGTCAAATTCAGCCCAAGCTCACCTGAAAAGTAAACAGGAACAAAACACTTTTATCAAGCTGTGCAAATGATGCTGATATCAAGATTCATTTTTTTCTCTTATGCCTCCTCCTAAGAAAACTTAGGAGAAAACGTAAACTGACTAAGGGCCCAAATAGTATACAGTTTCCACAGTCTTCAGCAAGTTTGCTAAAATAAAATAATAGCAGCCACAGACTGAAGTTGAAGAATACTATTTATTAGCATTCAGCTACAAAAGGCCTGGAAAGCGATGATATATGTTAAATAGATTTTGCGCTAATGCAGTGCCACATAATAAAGTAAAGTTTAAAATACAACCCTATTAAAAGAAAATGCCTTAATATATATCAGCACTACACAAGTCATTTTGTAATTTAATGTTATAACAAATGATCTTTCCATTCCAATTTATAGCCTGCTATGGTTGTCTAAAATTGCCTGGAAGCTTAACTAGCATCTTTTATTCCCCCACAATGAAATCAGTTCTTTCTTGATGTTTTCGGCACAGAAAGGTCCACGTTATGCGGATCCAACGTATGATCCAATGTCTGTCCACTATGTTCTGGTATCCTTTGATGTCCATCAGGGGCTGAGCTAGAAATCACTGGGGCCCTATAGTAACATTATGGTTGGGGCTCCCTAAAAAAAAATGATATGGCACTTTTTGCCTCTCCCCCCACACACATCAGTTTTAGGCAGGGGTTGAGTGGGGCGTGGATGCGGGTGGACAACGTCCACCTGCTATTTTCAGAGGGTGGACTACGTCCACCCTAGCATGTGTGGAGGGAGAAAGCACAGAGAAGAGGGATAGGTGGGCACAGCGGGGAAGAGGGGACATTTCCCCCTCCCTCACCTTGGGGCTCCCCCTTCCTCACTCTCTCCTCCCCAGAACTAAAATTTGCGGGCGGCTGGCAGCAGACGGGAGTCGGAACTTACCTCCATCTCGTTCCAAGTGCTGGGTAAGTAGTAATGTCCGGTTCATTTGAGCCGGTTCTTTCATTTGAGTTGAGTGATCCGGCTCATTACACTGAACCGAATCAGTTCAGTGGATGAGAAAGGAACTGCAGCTGAACATAGGATGCAGCAGCAGTTCCTGTCTTATCCACTGAACTGATTCAGTTCAGTGTGATGAGCCGGATCACTCAACTCGCAGGAAAGAACCGGCTCAAATGAACCGGACATCGCTACTTACCCAGCGAAGGAGGAAGGAGGAAAGTCTTGCCGCTGCCAGCCACTTGCAAACTTTAGTTCTGGAGGGGGAGAGGGAGGAAGGGGGAGCCCTGAGGGGGGGAGAAGATGTTTCCAGCTGTGCTCACCAATCCCTCTTCTCTGCGCTGCCTCCCCTCCTTGTGGGGACATCTGGCTACTTATTCTGGGGGCACCTATAGACCTGGCTATACTGGGGGCACCTATAGACCTGGCTACATATACTGGGGACACCAATACACCTGGCTACATATACTGAGCACATCTATACACCTGGCCACCTTTTCTGGGGACATTATACACCTGGCTACCTATTCTAGGGACAACTATACTCATAGCTACTTATACTGGGGACAACTATAGACCTGGCTACCTATGCTGGGGGTACCTATTTTGGGGGAACTGCTGTCAGATTATCTGTATTTTTGAGGAACCGCTGCTGCTAGATTAAGTGTATTTTGGGGAACAGCTGCCAGATTATGTGTATGTTAGGGGAATGGCTGCTGCCAGATTACGTGTATTTTGGGGAACTGCTGTCAGATTGTGTATGTTTGGGGACCACAGCTGCCAGATTACATGTATTTTAAGTGTTACGTGTATTTTGGGTGATCCGTTGCCAGGTTTCGCATATTTTGGGGAACTGCTTCCAGATTGTGTGTATGTTGGGGGAACTGCTGCTGCCACATTGTCTGTTTTGGGGGAACCACTGCCATATCTGTATTTTGGAGAAACTTCTGCCAGATTACTGTCTTTTTGGTGAAATGCTGTCAGATTAAATCTAATTTTGGGGGATACGCTACGGCAGAGCTCAAACTTCCCCGGCAGACCTTTTACAACACTGTTAAGGTCATGTATATTTGGCCCCACCCATGTCCACACCCACAATATGCTTGACCACACCCATGTTTGGCGCACCGCGCTGTGCGCGGCGCAGGGGTTTTTCGGTTGAGTCCACTCACCTCTTTTCCCAGGAATAGACGCCTGGTTTTAGGTAGCCAGAGATGCCCCCAATAATTAGACAACCCCCACTATCGGTAGACAGATGTACCGCCAAGTATTAGGTAGCCCCCCTTTATAGGTAGCCAGAAGTGCTCCCCACCGAAGGTAGTCAGAGGTGCCCCAAGTGTCAGGTAGCCGCTCAGCATGGGTAGTCAGAAGGTCCTCCAGTATTAGATAGCACCCCAGTATAGGTAGCCAAAGGGGCCCCCAGTATTAGGTAGCCCCAGTCTCCCTTGTTCCACTCACATAACTCTGCACTTCAGGAGGCCCACTGCAGACCCCATTGTTGCTTTTGGCCATTGCCACTAGGTCCCGCTTTGGCTGTGGACCCCATAGTGGCCGCAATGGTGATCCCTATGCCACTGGTGTCCATGGGGGGAGGGGGGGTTGACATGTCCATTTTATGGAGAAGTTGTGCAGGAGAGGACTTTGCAAGCTTATACTTCACCAGAGACAACAAAAAACGGTTGTGTCTGAGCAGCACCAAAATAATTTGTTGATATGGCTGTTTATCTGCCTATCTCCGCTGTGGAAAACAGTTTAATTTTCTGTGAACTGAGCCTAACTTCATGGTTACTATACGTTCTATTCTTCCTAAATGAGCAGTCAGCCTGCACAGAGCAGTAAACCTTACAACTCATCCTAGACACCCGAAATAGTCAAGAAAACTGACACACCCATCAGATTTTTATCGGTAAATAGTGATGCATAAAACTTTCTACTAACTGGCTAGTTAGCTTCACCCAGGAGGCAAATGATGGGACTAGAATAGAACAGATTAATTAGCACAGCTGCTGGTTAAATGGAACAGCTGCTAGAGAGGTTTGGTTTGCTAATGCCAACCTCTGCCCCCTGGGTGGGGCTAATTAGAATAGAGAATTGCTTTGGCTGATTGCTAGCTGTTGGCAAGTGGCAACCATATGGAATAGAGACAAATAAACTACCAAAGTAGGAACCACAAAAATCGAAAAGTCTTGTGGGATAAATCTGCTTTTTCATTAAAAGTAAAATTTGTTTAATTTAAAGGGATTTTTTTATTGTTGTTGTCAAAAACATTTTACTTAATTTGAAGCATAAAGTACTACAAATATTTTGCACCTCAACCTTGTCTCAAAATTGTTTTATATGCAATAGAGGTTGCGCTTTGAGCACTCTAATAATATCGCTTTAACAACCACAACTTGATTTAATGCAACATGGCTGGTAGCAATTGTTATAGAAATTCTGCTGAGCAGCATGAACCATCAATGGAGAATGGGGAATGGGACAGCAAAGTGGTGCACAAGGGAGTGGCATCCTGCAGCTCTGGTAAGAATGAATGGTCAATGACATGCACGTAATTCTGAGTTGATGCAGTGTTACACAAGTATTTTATGCAGCTTTAAAGTGGACCAAACGAATCCCGCTGAGGTCCATTTTCAAGCTACATAAATTTGCATTCAAATTTTAAATATTCCTCCATCAATCTGGGAATTATTTCTAACTGACCATGCCTAGAGGTACGTAGAGCACAATGGCAGCTGTATAAACGCTATATTCTTGGCCAAGACTAACTAGTGCATGTAGACCATCTAGTTCGTGTACAAGGCTTTACTGTTGTAAAGAAGTCAATTAAATTACTAATCAAAGGCCTTAGACTTAATTACGGACTAATACCTTGATGCTATTATTTCTTATGAAGTCCTCGCACATACAGCTCAGTCCTGGAGCCAAAAACAGACCGAGCAGAAGACGGCACCACTCTTCAAACGTACCAGGACACAAATCCACTGAATGGCTGTGTACGACAAGGTAGGGCTGTAGTATAAGTATTTAGTAGAGAGTTACTGTGTGGTGGTGTTGTTGTTGTTGTTGTTGGTGGTGGTAGTAGCCTAGAAGATGCTGATTTTGAGGGCTTGCTTAAATCCATTGAAGAAAATGTTAACCCAAAGACCAAAAATTAAAACTTATCCTTAACAATAGTAAAGACAAAAAATACACCCCGTACCACTGCCGGACCCATACCAAAAATGCATGCTTTCTATTACAGCACCAAGTACCATATATACTCGCATATAAGCCGACCTGTGTATAAGCCGAGGTACCCACTTTTCCCTCAGAAACCAGGAAAAAGTGATTGACTCACATATAAGCCCCCTCCACAGTATATACAAATACGTTTCTGGAGAAGTGATTTCTTTTCTTACAGGCTAGGTAGTAAAAAATAAAGTATTAAACAGATGAGAAACTTATAAGGCCCCATATTATATAACCCCTTTCCTACTTTTTTAATCTGAAATTTAATCACATTCTCCTCTACTTGTCTATATAATACTATTCGCAACTGAGAAGCAAAAAGTAAAAAGTTTTACAGAATAAAAAAGTAATACAAAACTTTAGTGGATTAGAACTTATTTTAATTGAGTTCTTGCCTACTGAATGCTGAAAATGTATCATATAGTTATGCAAGAAAACGATAAGGGTTCTGGTTCAGTAAACTTTTATAAAAAAAAATGTCTCTCCTTTCTCTTATCTAAAGCCCACCATACACTATGAGATGGACAATGGACAGTGCACGAGCGAGCAATGCCCTGTGGTGCAGCTAAGAAAAAAACTGCTGAAAAGGATCGGTTCACAACATGGTGGGGTAGCTGTAGACACGCTAGGTTCTCAGACAAAAATGCTCAAAACGATATGTCTCGACGAAAGATTATCTGTTGTGTGTAAAAGGCTTTGATTTTGTGGCTAATGGAAACAAACTCTGGCCACTGGCAAATTTTTTTATGTACACCCATGAACATAAATATGGCTATATCTTACTTCTGAAAACATGTAACATACAGTGGTGGCTTAAGCGTGAACATTTGGTGGGGGGCACAAAGTAAGCACGATGTCTGGTTGGTGGAGCCAATTTCGGTGATCAAAATCAAAGTTTTTATAGCGAGCTTAAGATATTTTTTGCCTAACTCAGGTGAGAAAATGAATAGCAATAATAGGAACCAAATGTGAACATCACAAACAGAACTCAGAGGCTTTTGAGCAGAGCAGATTGTCCACATGATGGTACTATTATAAAAGAAAAGTTACCTACAGATGTACTTGTTGGCTGGCATGCTTTAATCCTTACTTGCTAGCAAGCTGCTCCTGTGTGGATAGATCACAGACAAATCATTCCAGCCTGTGTCTGATGACTCTACAAGCAAGGGGAGAGGAAAAGGCAGGAGGGAGAGAAACACTCTGTGTGTAATTCCTTATCTTAGTAGCTAAGCATTGCTGGAGACTAGAGCTTGTATTTTACAGACAGGAAGTTTTGAACCAAGAATATTATCCTGATTCAAAACTTCCTGTCTGTAAAATATAAGCTCTAGTTTACTGGATAATTTAACCTCTTGCCGACTGCTCCACGCCAGTTGGCATGAAGTCCTGGGGCGGGGTTTTGCAGGAGTCGCACATCTCCGCTTGAATGACGGAGCTCCGCTCTGCCATCAGTCTACCAGCAGTGATTGCCACTAGGGGACTGTTAGACGGCGAAACCATGGTCTGTTTACGCCGTACAGCGCTGCAATCTAAGGTAGCACTGTACTGGGGACAGCCGTGTGACACGGTTGTCCCCTTTGGAGGCTCAGGAAGTGATTGGCTCTCATAGGCTGATGATCACTTTTCAAAAAAACCTAACATCCCAGGAGCGATCACAGCCCACCAACAGAAATCTCTGTTGGTGGGCAGAAAAGGGGGGGAGGTGGAATCCCTTGTGTGTTGAGTTGTAGCGAGCCCTAACAGTGGCCTTAATTGTAAAAAATAGCCTGGTCACTAGGGGGGTTTAAGCCCGTGGTCCTTAAGTGTTTAAAAGAAAACTATAAGCATTCAGCTTGTAAGCCTTCTTCAGACTCTATTCCTGTTGACTGACAATGTTAGAACATACAATCAGAAGGAGGTAGAGAGTTTTTTTTGTGCAAATATAAATGTCCTCGAGATCCATTAATTACGAGGGATCTTGCAAGGATTGTGAGGTATTTATGGCAAATAGATAAGCCCCTTGGTTAACTTTATGCCTACAAAGACTCAGGCTGACATGGAGTTTTTTTAGAGACCCTATCCTATTCACTGTACGCTGTTAACTGTTTTTTGCTGAGCAGGGGGAGTACTCAGGGGGTACAGTGATTCCGGGGGGTAGGGGGAGGAGGGGCAGTGCCCCAGCATGAGCTCCACCCATGGTAACGTATTTGATTAGGAATGCTTTACCATATAGCTCTTTCTTTAATATTGATTTATTTGAATAGAATATAGTAGTTGCATAGCATTTTCCCATAAGAGTTTTCCCCATATATACCTAGGCAATCTGTGAGCCCCATAAATAACCCCCCCCCCCCATTTCCTAATGACAAAAGAAGTAAATGGCCGCATTACACTACTTATTTTATTGTTGCCACAAACTGTGATTTATCACCCATAACAACCGATGGACCTCACAGGCATGCAATTGTATTTCAATTTTCAGCAGTGGGAAAAAGATTACAGACAGTATAAAAATACAAAAGCATAATGGAGATATAATCTGGCATGCTGTGAAAATGGTTATTTGAGACACACAGGTTCCATTTTAAATATGTGCAGAAGGGAGTATTAAAAGCCACAGATATTCTTTTGTCTGCATACGGATAGCTGCTTCCAGCTGCTCGGCGCAAGCTATGGCTTTAAAAGAAAAATGGGCACACGTTATGCTTAAAGTGCACATGAAATGTCTAATATAAAAATGAAACTAACAGTGAGACTTCATCATGCACAGCGCTCGGTGTCGAAAGATTGCTGCTCTACAGTCTACACAGGGCCGGATTTGTAGTTTTTACCGCCCCAAGGCCCACTATCACCAGCTGCCCCCGGGCCGACAGCATCCTAAACTTCCCACCAACATGTCAGGGATTACATGATAAGCTCCTCTGAGGACAATTTATTTATTAATGACCTAGTAGATGCAGTAGTGAGCAATGTTGCTATTTTTGCAGATGCTACAAAATTGTGCAGAATCATCAACTCTCAGGAAGATAGTGTCATATTGCAACAGGATCTGGATAGGATGGCTATATGGGCACATAAATGGCAGATAAAATTCAATGTTGAAAATTGTAAAGTCATGCATTTTGGTTGTACCAATGGTCTAGCACCATACAAAATAAATGGGATACAGTTGGGGACATCAAACTTGGAGAAGGTCTTAGGAGTACTCATGGACAACAAGTTAAATAATCGCACTCAATGCCAAGCCGCTGCAGCTAAAGCTAACAAAATTTTGGGATGCATTAAAAGGGAAATAAAAACTCGAGATGCTAGCATAATATTGCCTCTGTTTAACTCTCTAGTAAGGCCACATCTGGAATATGGAATTCAGTTCTGGGCACCACATTACAGGAAAGATATTGCAGTTTTAGAGCAGGTGCAGAGACGAGCAACAATATTGATACGTGGGATGGAAGGTCTCACTTACCAAGAAAGGTTAGATAAACTGAGTTTATTTAGTCTAGAGAAGAGGGGATCTAATTAACATGTATAAATATATCAGAGGGCAATATAATAGCTAGGTGGATGAGCTTTTGTCCCTAGGCCTTCTCAAAGGACTAGAAGACATGATTTGCTCATGGAGGAATAAAGGTTTTAGCCATTTATTTAGGAAAGGGTTCTTTACAGTAAGAGTGATTAAGATGTGGAATGCATTGCCACAGGAAGTAGTTATGGCAAACTCTATACCTGCATTTAAAGGGGGCTTAGATGCTTTCCTTGCGTTTAAAGACATCCATGGCTACAACTACTAGGTAATGCCTAATGATGTTGATCCAGGGATTTTATCTGATTGCCATCTGGAGTCAGGAAGGATTTTTTCCCTTTTGGGGCTATTTGGACCATGCCTTGTAAGGGTTTTTCGCCTTCCTCTGGATCAACAGGGATATGTGAGGGAGCAGGCTGGAGTACTTTGTTCTCTGGTTGAACTCGATGGACGTATGTCTTTTTTCAACCCAAATAACTATGTAACTATGTAACTATGACAGTAAGTGACATGACGGCAGGGATTAGATTGTAAGCTCCTTGGCGAGCGCCACATTCCATGAGTGACAGCTCAGAGATCACTGTAAGTGCCCATTTGCTACCCTGAGTGCCAGATCCGGCTGTCGGTAGCCGCCGTCGCTATGTGTGAACTCTGTGTAGCAGGATGAATGTTTGGCAGTCTAACTGCTACTGCCACCCTGATAACCACAGCCCGCCCCTTGCTTTCCTGGTGCCCTAGGCCATGGCCTTTTTGACCTTGCCTGGAATCTGGCAATGGCTCTACCGCTGCTGAGCTTGTGGGTCCACCAAGTGAAATAGAGAGTGGGAGAGTTTTAGTGATGTAAGCCCTGCCCCCTTCCAATGTGACTATACTCTGGCCTCTGCGTCAATGAGCCAGATACCGGGGGGGGGGGCATTTCTGAAACTCCATGATGAGGTAGCATAGGCATAATAGCATATTCAGATGTAAGAAATACCAGTGCTTTCCAACCAAAACCAAAGGAAAGAGAACCAGTCACAGTCAGCTGCTAAGGCTACCACTTTGATGTAATCAAAACCATATCTCAAATCCTCAGTGCTTGAGCTGCCTGCAATCACCTGATAAGTGTACAACATATATAGGTGACCGTCACAAAGGCCAAATAAGGAAGCGGTAGTCAGATGTTCCAAAAAACACAGCAGTTTATTTCCAGCAATAATAAAACAGTATACATGTACTCACATCGAGGGCCCTTGCAACAGGGTTAAACACAGCATATCATATGACAAGTACACTAGAAATCCACACAGTTTCAGTCGACAAATGCCAAATCTCCAGTTTCCCACTGGTTTTGCTATAGAGATATGCATGCTCACCTGTCATGCCGCCATGACTCCCGGCCTCCTCTGGGGTCTCCCATAACTGCAAACACCGGTGCTAGGTGACGAAGCACATAGAGTGACGTCACTACATGCACGGATGTTAAAGAGACTCTAAAGCGAGTCTAAATTCACGTTTTTAACTTTTAAAATGCTCCCAGAGACAGGAGCGCAACAGGGAGAGTGCCGGTCCGCCCATACGTGATGAAGCACACAGGCTTTTGGGGCTGCATTGCAGGGGAAAGGAGCCACCTGGGGAGACGGCAAGGGAGGAGCGGCCTTAAGGCGACTTAACCTCCTTAGCGTTTTTTTTTATACACACAGCTAGCACTTAGCTAGCTGCGTGTTACCTTTGATCGCCGCCACTCGGCCCCCGAGATCCCTTGTGCTGCCTGGCCAATCAGTGGCAGGCAGCGCTGAGGGGTGCATCGGGACTCCCTCTGATGTCACGACGTCGATGACGTCATCGTGCCCGTTGCCATAGCGACGGGGGAAGGCCTAATGGAAATCCCGTTCAGAACAGGATTTCCTGACAGGCCTGATCGCCGGAGGCGATCGGAGGGGGTGGGGGGATGCCGCTGCTCAGCGGCTGTCATGTAGCTAGCGCTAGGCTAGCTACATGATATAGAAAAAAAAATTAAAATAGTGCTGCGCTGCCTCCCTGGCAGATTTAATTGACCACCAGGGAGGTTAAGGAAGACCCAGGTAAGTGTGGAACTTGAGATGCTTCTCATCACAGGTTCTCTTTAAAGGATACCCAAAGTGACATGATGAGATAGACATGGGTATGTACAGTGCCTAGCACACAAATAACTATGCTGTGTTCCTTTTTTTCTTTCTCTGTCTGAAAGAGTTAAGTATCAGGTATGTAAGTGGCTGACTCAGTCCTGACTCAGACAGGAAGTGACTACAGTGTGACCCTCACTGATAAGAAATTCCAACTATAAAACACTTTCCTAGCAGAAAATGGCTTCTGAGAGCAAGAAAGAGATAAAAAGGGGAGTCGGGACTGAGTCAGCAACGTACATACCTGATATTTAACTCTTTCAGGCAGAGAAAGAAAAAAAGGAACACAGCATAGTTATTTGTGTGCTAGGCACTGTACATACACATGTCTATCTAATGTCACTTTGGGTATCCTATAAGTCTGACTTCAAGGACACAGCAATGCTGAAGAACATAAGTTGTTTCTGTAAAGAATAATGCTGAGTCACTATTTATTCAGTGCTTTGCAAAACCCCTCCACTAACAACAATAATAAAGGCTCGGAGCAATGCGGTAGCTGCAATATTCAGTGATCAGATATTGAATAAATAAAAACAGATGACGCTTTCCATGTCCCGGATGGATTAGAATTTGGAAGTGCCTAGGCAAACTTTGCTGAATATTTTATGGTGATATATAAACATAGTGACATTTCAACACAAACACCACTCATTATTTATCTCAGACGCTCCCTAATTCATTACTCCCGCCAGACAGGCACAGCAGGCTTTATTGTGGTATTGTTATGCAAAGTGAGACAATGGATTTAAAGGGAAATTCCACTTTTGCTGAGAAAAAACAAACAAACTGATGTTTATGGTTTTTTGACACAGCAGTAAGGGCTGGTGCACACCTAGCGGCTTTTTCAGCGTTTCCTGCAGCCGCTTGCGGCTGCGGATACGCTTGGTCAATGTATCTCAATGGGCTGGTGCACACCAGAGCGGGAGGCGTTTTGCAGAAACGCATACTCCCGGGGTGAGGCATTTTTTGGATTGCGGATGCGTTTCTGCCTCAGTGTTAAGTATAGGAAAAACGCAAACCGCTCTGAAAAACGCCTGTTCAGAGCGGTTTTGCCGGCGTTTTTGTTACAGAAGCTGTTCAGTAACAGCTTTACTGTAACAATATATGAAATCTACTACACCAAAACCGCTACACAAAACTGCAAAACGCTAGCTGAAACGCTGCAGTAAAATAAGAAAAAGCGTTGCAAAATCTGCTAGCATTTTGCGGATCTGCTAGCGGTTTTTGGTGTGCACCAGGCCTCAGTGTGGGAAATCTTCTGAAAGTTCAGTGAAACTCGCTCCACGATTCACGGTATTTTTAATAGCAGAAATTCAGGATGGTCGGGAATCCCCATTTCCGATTCTGCAGAAATTCAAATTTGCGATTTTCTGTTCTTCGATTTTACGTTTTCTTACAATTTCCGTTTTTCCAAATGACCGATTTTCAGCTTTTTCCGATTTTTTAAGGAGAATTTTAGAAGTCGTTTTTTGCATCAGGGAAAACAAAAATGTAAAAAAAAAAAAAAATAAATAAAAATAAAAATCGGAAAACAGGAAATCGGAAAAATGTAAAATAAGTCTTCTGATTGGTTTAAAATTAAAATTTTGCAGTAAAAAAAATGTATTCTCTCATTGGTCCAATGCTTCAGAGTTCTGTGATTGTGCTAAAATTACAGAGTTGCGGTAAATAGGATTATGGGAATGCGGATTTCTGATAGGAAATGCGGAAATTTCAATTCCGCAAATTCAGAATGAGCAAAAATGCAGTTTTTAGAACTTTTTATAAACAAGAGAAAACTACCGTATTTTTCGGACTATAAGACGCTCCTGACCACA
This sequence comes from Hyperolius riggenbachi, assembly GCF_040937935.1. Taxonomy (NCBI): domain Eukaryota; kingdom Metazoa; phylum Chordata; class Amphibia; order Anura; family Hyperoliidae; genus Hyperolius; species Hyperolius riggenbachi. The sequence goes on along the minus strand of NC_090650.1, from coordinate 36,525,705 downwards.
AGACGCAACTACGTTTAGAGGACAAAAACAGGGGGGAAAAATATATACTAAACCTGCTGCATTCATGGTGAAGGGACATCCTATGGAGTATGCCCCCTTTGTACCTCATGCCCCCTTCTACCTCTTGTGTCTCCTTGTGTCCTCCTCTGCCCTCCTTGGTTCCTCCTGTGTCCCCCATGTGTCCACCTCTGTAAACCTTGTGTCCTCCTCTATGTCCCTTTGTGTCCCCCTGTGTCCTCCTCTATGCCCCTTTGTGTCCCCCTGTGTCCTCCATTTGTCCCCGTGTCCTCCTCTGCATGGCCACAGTACAGGGAGTTCCCGACATTGCGGCAGGTTGGAGATTCGTATTGGCAGGCATTCACAAGTCAGGAACTCCCTGCATTTGGACTATAAGACGCAGTGATTTTTTTCCCCAGTTTTGGGAGAGGAAAAGTGAGTCTTATAGTCCAAAAAAATATATTCAAAGATTTATTACAACACCCAATTTAACTAGGTGGATGGCAGAGTCAACTTAGAAGTATTTGGCCAATGAGACAATAGAAAAAAATGACCACAAAAAAGACTCCTCAGAAAACAGAAATCGAAATTTCTGCGTAAATACAGCATTACCACTAGGTCATTTTTGCCCAATTACAGAACTCGGAAGCATTGGACCAATCAGAGAATGCAGAGTCAACTCGGAAGTATTTGGCCAATCAGAGAGTGCAAAACATTACCAAAAAAAAAAAAGACTCCTCCGAAATCAGCACTTGGAGATCGGAAAACAGAAATCAGAATTCCTCCAACTGCTCCAGTCTGGAGGGCAGCCGACGCACAAATTTAATTGCTGCATCATTGAGGATAATCATGTTCTGCCAAATACACCTAAAATATTGATAAATGACAGGTGTAGCAGAGTCACAACGTCCCCTCATTTTCATACATAACACACCAGGCCGGCGATACATAGTTGCCGCAGGCGTATCAGAGGACAAGCGTCCACGTGTGTGCGTTCCTTTAACAATGATAAACATAATTTCCTGCCACTTAATATTATGTTTCCTTTATGAATTGCAAGCTAGCAGAAGCCACAAAGAATTGTGCGGAGGCTGCAGAATAAGCCTTCGCGTTTCGCCTCTTTCCATTGGCCCCTGAGTGGGCCCAGCGCGGATAGAAAGCATTAGTGCTCGCTGACGAGGAGATTTCCTTGAACTTCAGGCACCGCTGGAAATGTAAAAGAGATTGCCTGGATGCTGCCAATATTCCGATGAGAAAGCCTTGATCCTTTTATAAAGAAGTGCACTTGCTCTCTAGGAGGCCTCTCGTCGTAAGCATCATTTAGCGTGACGGTGTTTATGCGATTTCACAATAAAAACGGCAAATGCTAATTCTGGAAATTGCTGTATCGTCTTTCCTTTACAAACAATGCACCACATAAAAGCCACTGAATAACAATGATTATCTCGAAACAATTGGTGGAATAGAGGCACCCAAAAAAGATAAAACAGGAGGGGTAGTTGTTGGGTTACCTCCTCTGTGAAAACATAGCAGCCATTTTAACTGTATAATTCAAGTTTTTACTGCATACAAATTAATATAAGTTCTGATAACACGTTTCACGGTGTGATCCCACTTCCTCAGGTCAACCACTAATAGAGTGCCACCCTGAGGAAGTGGGGAACATCCGCAAAACGGGTTGCCACATCGTATGTTTTTTTGTATGCTATGTTTGCTATGTTTTTACAGAGGAGGTAAGCCAACAACTGCCGCTTCTTTTTAAACTGTTTTTAAGTGTTTTGTATTTTTTGGGACACCTCCATCCAGCAGTTGTTACTGTTACACCTGCACGAACCATCAACAAGGGCTTAAGTCAGTGTACAAGGCTTTAGAGAGATGTATGGCCACCTTAAAGGCATACTGTAGGGGGGTCAGGGGAAAATGAGTTGAACTTACCCGGGGCTTCTAATGGTCCCCCGCAGACATCCTGTGTTGGCGCAGCCACTCACCGATGCTCCGGCCCCGCCTCCGGTTCACTTCTGGAATTTCAACTTTAAAGTCTGAAAACCACTGCGCCTGCATTGCCGTGTCCTCGATCCCGCTGATGTCACCAAGAGCGCACAGAGCAGGCCCAGTATGGTCTGTGTCTGCGCAGTACACTCCTGGTGACATCAGCGGGAGTGAGGACATGGCAACGCAGGCGCAGTGGTTTTCTGACTTTAAAGTCTGAAATTCCAGAAGTGAACTGGAGGCGGGGCCGGAGCATTGGTGAGTGGCTGCGCCAACACAGGATGTCTGCGGGGGACCATTAGAAGCCCCGGGTAAGTTCAACTCATTTTCCCCCGACCCCCCGACAGTATCCCTTTAAGTATGTACTAACATAGTTTAGTGAAAACACGAAAAATAAAAAAAAAACCCCGATCAGCAATAGAATTGACTCTAGCATGGTCCCAGCACACTTCCAGAGGCAGATCAACACTGCCTATCATGATAATTAGATTATACATACTAATTAGATTATGCTAATTTTACTTCCAACTGCAAGTGGTATTTAACAAATTAATTAGCTGCACAATAAACAGAAAGGTGACTCCTGCCTTTCAGTCATTTGGCCACTAACAACCTGGGCCAGATCATTAAAGTGCAAAGATCAACCCTGCTGAGGTTTCCATAAAGAACAATGACTGCCATCTAATTGCCTGAGCATGGCCCAGTCTCATACTTGATTGCGGCTTTTAAATCATTTGCATAAAGTGGGATAAAACTCTGACAAAAAAAAAAAATCAATAAAAATGTGTTTTTCTACTTTGTATTACCCATACAGGTATCATATTTGCTTTTGTACACTAGTAATATTGTCTGTCTACAAACTACAAATTCCCAAAGTACCGTTTATCTGCTCTGAAAGCTGCTATTGCATTTTACTGCATAGCTGCTGTATTAAAGATTAAAATGTATCTAGTGATCTCTTCTCAGCTCTTTGGCCTAGTGCACACCAGAGCGTTTCGGCTGCAGTTTGTGATCCGCTTGCGGGTGCGGATCCGCTAGGGTAATGTATTTCAATGGGCTGGAGCACACCAGAGCGGGAGGCGTTTTGCAGAAACGCATACTCCCGGGCTGCTGCAGATTTTGGATTGCAGATGCGTTTCTGCCTCAATGTTAAGTATAGGAAAAACGCAAACCGCTCTGAAAAACGGCACTTCAGAGCGGTTTGCCAGGCGTTTTTTGTTACAGTAGCTGTTCAGTAACAGCTTTACTGTAACAATACATGAAATCTACTACACCAAAAACGCTACACAAAAACGCAAAACGCTAGCTGAAACGCTGCAGAAAAATAAGAAAAAGCGTTTCAAAATCTGCTAGCATTTTGCGGATCTGCTAGCGGTTTTTGGTGTGCACTAGGCCTTTCTGCTCCTCAGCTCAGTACAGCTCAAATTCGTCAGTTTGCTAATGTTTATTAAGTGTACCTGACAAAGGAATGTAAACAAAAAATAATGTTATCACCTCTTCAGTAGAGATGTCGGCGAACGGTTCCCGAACAGTTCACCGGCGAACTCCTCACCTGTACTACTTCCAGGTTGCAATGACCCAGAGTAGTACGCCTGTGCTGGCCCACTCCCAGCGGTGCGCGTCCTAGATCGCGCTCCTATTGCCGGGCACTTTCTGCGCATGTGCATGACGTCACGAGTGACGTCACGCTCATGCGCAGAGAGTGGCTGGCAACGGTCGCGCGATCAAAGACGAGCACCGCTGGCCCAGCGCAGCCGTACTACTCCGGGTCATTGCGACCCGGAAGTAGTAGCGGTTCCATAGAGGTTCACCCGCGAACGGTTCGGGCCATCTCTACTCTTCAGATGTGGCCAGAAGCTGCCTACTGAAGCAAGGAGCTTTCCACAGAAGAACAAAGTGCTGTGTTTAACTGTTTGAATGCTGTTCTGCTACAAAGTTTTTTTGTAGTAGTAGTAGATTTTATGCTGTAAATAATCTTTTAGAGCAAATAGCCAAAAATGCAAAAGGCTAGGAAGGCTGATATAATTAATCGTATCTCTACAGAATGTACAGCGGCAGAAAAGATCTTCTAGGATGTAGGGGATACCCAAGTATTCTATTATAAATGCGTTCATTCATTAAAAAGTGTCCTTTCACCTTCACTGTCCCCAAATCCTCAATGCCAGTGTCCAGGCAAAAACATTTTTGTAACACTAAAGTTTTTCATTTTGAAAACCTGAAAATACAAAGTTACAAACATCCAGCAATCTGTGTAGATGTAACCTCAAACATAGTAAAAAAAATGAGAGCAAATGAAAGTACATTAAAGTGAACCTCCAGACTAAAAATCTACTCATCAGCACTGAAAAAGCTTAGTGTTTCTTTAACAGTTTCACAGTATCAGAACTTTGTTTTTCTTACCCAAGCTTCATTTTTAGCTGCATAGAAGGAAACTGCCCGGGCATTTTTCCCCTGATGCTGTGCAAAGCATGATGGGATTTCTGCATTTCTGATGTTGTTGTTCTCCTTCTGCTGTCTTGGCACAAATTTGTTGTTTTAAATTTTGAATTTGAGACTTGAAGCCTAGCATGTGCAGCTGTGAGGGGTGTTTAGGACACAGGACAGTTGGAACTCTGTCTCATGCTCCCTGTCACCTCCTTTCAACCAAAAAGATAACTGCCCCCATGAAAAAGATTGCTGCCCCATGAAAAAGATGGCTGCCCCCATGAAATCACAAACATTTGCCTATTCTTTTAAAACAAGGTGGGAAAGAGATTATATTACTTATCTATTTTAATTAACATAAATAATGTAACTTAACGTAACGACAGTGGGCTTGATTCACAAAGCGGTGCTAACTGTTAGCACGCCTGTGAAAACCCCCTTAGCACGTCTAAACAAGCTTTTCGCGCATAAAACTTTACGCGCGCAAAACTTTATGCGCATAAAACTTTACGCGCGTACTGCACAGAGCGCAGGGCGCTCCGTGCGAAGTGCCCATTAAAGCCTATGGGACTTAGCGCGCGTAAAACTTTGCTCGCGTAAAACTTTATGCGCGCAAAGTTAGCGCGCGATCTGATTGAGAAATCCGGTGCTAACCTACTTAGCACCCTGGTTAGCGCGTCTAAAGACTTTAGACGTGCTAAGTAGGTTAGCACTGCTTTGTGAATCAAGCCCAGTATGTTTGTTTAGGCTGAAGTTCCCCTTTTAGACAAATACGTTACGGCCAGTACAGGGCAGAAATGCATTAAGATGAAATAATAAGGGCCTAGACAAGCTAGCAGTTTTTGCCCACCACTGATGGAAATCTAGCTTTTGTTTAGTAAGATTTGTTGTGTGTTAGCATCCACCAGGCCCCTAAATTCTCTTCAGGCCCTACTGGCCACCAAAGTGGTGGGTGGGGAGACTCAGGTGGCGGATAACATCACCAAGGTACAGAGACTCACAGATGCACAATAACACTGGCAATGTTTCAAGATCACTTTGGGTCTCTTTATCAAGGTAACAATTCCTAATTGGCCTCAGATTGGTGCATTCACTGGCTTTATGTGCGCAGTTCCGGCAGCAGATCCAGAATTTAATACTTCGCTAGCATTAAGTAATAAGTATCCATGGAAAATAAATATAAAAAAAATGATATTCATTTAGCAGCTTATCAGGTGCAGACATTTACTCCTGCATGCAAAATTGCACATACAGTAGCTTGATTCGGTATTACTGAATGACTCACGACTGCTTTTAAGCTCCAATGTGGTGGACTTTGTTCACGCTATACACCTTGCAGTAATGCCCACATGTGAGTATGAGAGAACTCTTATGCACAAGTCCCGGGGGCGGTAATTACTATTCCCCCTCCAGGTCCACGTGGATGGTGGGGAAACGTGTAATTCAGCTTCCAACTATTGCTGGCGGCCAAATTACAATGTTTTAAAAGTAACTTCAGCTCCATCTTCTGACAGCGCTGAAGTTACTCACTGTGCACCGCTACTGCCGTAATTCCTATTATGGTCTATGGTGGCACCAGCTGAGCCCAAATCTCCTGCACTCTAATTGACTTGCTCATACATGCAGCATTGTAACATATTGAGCTTAATCCTCCTGGCGGTTAATTAAAACCGCCAGGGGGCAGCGCAGCACTATTATTTTTTTTTTAAATCATGTAGCTAGCCTAGCGCTAGCTACATAATAGCCGCAGAGCATCGGCATCTCCCTACCCTCTTTGATCGCCTCTGGCGATCAAGCCCGTCTGGAAATCCTGTTCTAAACGGGATTTCCATTAGGGCTTCCCCCATCGCCATGGCGATGGGCGGGATGACATCGTTGACGTCGTGACGTCAAAGGGAGTCCCGATCCACCCCTCAGCGCTGCCTGGCACTGATTGGCCAGGCAGCGCATGTGGTCTGGGTGGAGGGGGGAAGCGCGGCAAATCGGCGCGGAGCGGCGGCGATCGGGCAGTACACGCAGCTAGCAAAGTGCTAGCTGCGTGTACAAAAAATAAATTATGCAAATTGGCCCAGCAGGGCCTGAGAAATCCTCCTGCTCGGGCTTACCGCCAGGAAGGTTCAAGAGGAAGTGTAGTGCAAATAATATCATGAATAAAATTGCTTATTTTTTACAATATTCATTTATAGATTGTTTCGTCAGTGTTTCCCCATTGTAAAATCTTTCCTCTCCCTGATTTACATTCTGAAATGTAACACTGGTGGTGACATCTTTAGTTTTGCCAGGTGATCTGTACAGAATGTTTGTGACTTAGAGTTCTATGCACAGAGGGAGATACTGCTTGCTTGGCAGTTGGAAAAATGTTGTTTCCCACAATGCAACGAGGTGCACACACAGCAGCAAACTGTTTTTCCCACAATGCAATGAGGTCCACAGACAGGAAACTATCAGGGCCATGGCCATGACATCACACTGTGGGAGGGGTTTCACCACAATATCAGCCATACAGACCCCCCTAATGATCTATTCAAGAAAAGGTAAAGATTTCTCGGATGAAAGAGGGTATCAATTACTGATTGGGATGAAGTTCAATGCTTGGTTAAAGTTCCATTTGCACACCCCAATCAGTTCTAAAATGTATGCACTGATTAGAGCCATCTTGCTAAATTGTAATCGATTTTAGTAGATGCAGGCCTAGCAATAAAGAAAATAATTTTTTAAAAAGTAGAAATAAAAAAATAACTTGTAGTTGAAGACATATATATGCGTATGTAGAGATGTTATTGTACTTTGGCTCATCTGTCATCTGTTGCAGTTTACTGCAGAAATTGCTGAAAAAATCAATATGATTGCACTTCCTGTGCTGAGAAGACAGCGGGAGTAAGTTATTGTCATTCTGATCCTTTCATCACCTAATGGCCAGCAGAACTTCCAACTGGCATCAGCCATATGAATCCAGCATTGTTATTCTGCATCTCCAACCGCAATATCCACTCAGCATCACTGATAAGTCAGGCCTTGATTGCTCATTGACACGCCTCCAAGAGAGCAGGATATCAGCACCTGACAGCCACCGCTAGGGATCATGGGAAGTGTAATTCTGTGTTCAACAGGAAGTTGGTGCAGGAGGTGGTGTTAAAACCTTAAAGAGGAGCTGTCAGCCATACTGTCTCAGAAAAAAACAACACATATATAAGTAGATAAATACTTGCTCTACTTACATAACAGATGTATTGTACTGTCCACGTTTTGATTTTAGTGTTTTTTCTACAGTAAAAAATAGATAAAATCCTTCTTAGCACTTCCCATTTTAACTGTGCCTATTTTGAAACCAATCCTGATGTCATTTCCTCTCTTACTCTCCTCCGCCTGATTGCGTATGCATTGCCCACACTCTACTATAGAAAGTGCATTTTCTCAGCATAAGAAATATTGGCCAGTCAGAGAGGAACAGAGGTGTGGGAGGGGAAAACAGGATTAGTTAAGTCTGAGGGGAAAGTAGAGAAGCAAAAAAGGACAACCCAGCATGCCCTGCAACTTCCTTTGTGCGGCAATGTACCAAATAAGAGTCAGGTAAACTGGAAAATGATCATTTATCAAAAAGGAATGTAATAGTGATTTTAACTTCTGGATTGCCTTGGACAGCATCCTTAATACTTGTTTACCAGATAAAAATTAGGAATTGATTTTTAATTGTATGCCAGTTATGACAGTTACAATTTAAAATAATAGCCCTGCTGCTAGGAGAATGCAGAGGGGTCAGAATGATGATGCCATCAGGACCATTACCAAGTAATTTTGAGTTATCTCAAGTCTTTTTGACAGATTTACAGTAAGAACACACACACACACACACACACACACACACACACACACACACACACACACACCATGCACACCATGCACACACACACACACCATACACACACACACACACACACACCATACACACACACACACACCATACACACACACACACACACACACACACACACACACACACACACACACCATACACACACACACACACACACACACGCACGCACGCACACACACACACACACACACCATACACGCACACACACACCATACACACACACACACGCACGCACGCACGCACGCACGCACGCACACACACACACACACACCATACACACACACACACACACACACCATACACACACACACACACACACACACACACACACACACACACACACACACACACACACACAGCTCCCAGCTGTCCCTCTTTTGGATGGACAGTCCCTCTTTGGGAAGCATATCCCCCTATCCTTATTGCTCCCTCATTTGTCCCTCTTTCAGGACTGATTTACAGCTCTATGTAAATATATGTATTTTTATACTGGAAAATGTGTTTAATTGACTAAACTTTATTCCCATCCTTTAAAGGAACTCCGAGCAGTGGGTGAACTTAAAAGAGTACACTTACCTGGGGTTTCTTCCAGCTCACCATAAGTGGCGAGGCCCCCCGGCGTCCTCCTGGCTCCTCTCCTTCTGCCTCCGCCGGACCCTGTTACCGCCGTCACCCGGTGACACCCGGCGTGGGTGTCAGGCCGGCTCTTCCTGGTTAATGACGCATGGTGTCATCACGCCAGCTGCTTAGCGTCATCACGGTGGCTGGCATGACAGGCATGCGCGGGGGCCGGCAGAGGCAGAAGGAGAGGAGCCAGGAGGACGCCGGGGGACCTCGCTGCCTACGGTGAGCTGGAAGAAGCCCCAGGTAAGTGTACTCTTTTAATTTCACGCACTGCTCGGAGTCCCTTTAGATGGATATACTTCTTATTTTCAATTGTTACTATGAGGGAAAATAGACTGATAGAAAGGACAATTCTCACATGTGTGTACATAGCTTTAGGCTGAGTGCTTTGACATGAGCACTACAGTCAAGCTAAACAAAAATTTCTTAGTCTACCTGACTTGGCTTCATTATGTGCAAAAATCCTTTAGTGTCCGGGGAATTGAGAGAAATTATATCATGTAAAACTTTTTCAGCTCATAACTTTTAATGAACCATAAAAGTAATAAATAAATATAAGAAAAGACACAAATTATACTTATCAAAACTAGGTGCCCAGCCTTATGAAGTTTCATCGAGATCTATTTTAAGTATTGTGAATAATAACGCAGTATGAACGCTTATGATTTAATTAGTGCAAAGTTTTATTCATTTTGCATGACATGATCTTATATTTATTTATTTATTTTGTTTCTAAATATAAATAAACAATCCAGAATCGTTTTGCTTGTTGTTGAAGCAGCACTATTGCTTTGCAGTAAAGCTTCGTTTACAGTGGGGCGCTGCGGAATGACGTAACGGCCACATTGTAATGCTAAAAACGTTGCATGATATCTAATACCTTAGTGATGTTCACACGATGTTCGGCATGCGGCATCAGATACCGCAAGTAGTTCTGCGCCTGCGCAGTCCGCTCAGGCCCACGTGGCGGTGATTGACAGCGCCGATTGTGCAGTCGCAGTACAGAGCGACCTCCAGGTTGCTCTGACGTCATCGCCGGGGACCGGGTCGGAGCTGCGGCGAACGGCTGCGAGCAGAACTGCGGCGAAGGAGGTCCTGGGAGCTTGGGGCTGGAGGAAGCCCCCGGTAAGTACCACTCATTTTACTCTCTGTGCCCTGATGACTCCTTTAAAGAGAGCCCGAGATGGGCTCATAAAATCAAAAAAAGGAGGCTACCTGATCTTTGGGGCTGTTCGGATCAAGTAGCCGCAAAGCCACCGCTCCAAGCCGCTCCTGTGGGCAACATTGGCCCACTTTCACTTTCAGGACCTCTCTACCAATTTAGTCCCCACCATGTATGAGTACTTTGCTATTAACCGCTAGAGTTGGCACAAAATGCTGTGGAAAATTATGCGAAACTCCAAAATTACAATTCCTAATTACGTTTACAAATGAAATGAATTGTGATTTTACCTGAAATTTCGCATTACAATTTTGCATGGTTACTACGAATGACAATGCGATATTACGATTATGCGAAATTTCTGCTCATCACTACTAAGGAGGATCAGTGACATTCAAATAATTCTGAGCTGATGCACGATTATGCAAATTCTGTATCCTACACTATAAAACCCCTGTGTCGCTGCATCCAGCGTTTGTCCCTGTGTCCCTGTTATTTGCCTACTGCGCATGTGCGCAGTCAGGGCCTGATTTAGGCCAAGGCCACCTAGGCCATGGCCTAGGGCACCACAGGAGCAAGGGCACCAAAGCAGCAGACTAAATCGGTGCAGAATTTTCAAGCTTGCAAATGCTGCAATGCAGGGAGATTTGGCGAGTACCTGACCGCGGTACTCTGCTGCTAGCCGCCTGTGCAGCAGCCACCTTGCTCTCTGTGCATGTTTGCATTGTGGCCGGTGGCTATGGAGTTGGGCAGCATTGGAGACGGAAAGGAAGAGGAAGCTTCTGCACTGGAGATGAGCGGAGAAATTAGTGACACTGATGGCTGCTGCGGTGTGAAGGTGAGCTGGCTGCCTATACTGAAGGGGGGTGAGAAAAGGAGGGATTAAGGGAGCCATCAGGCTAGCTATACTGGAGGGAAAGGGGGCGGGGTCATCTGGCTACCTATACTGGAGGGAAGGGGGGAGGGATCATCTCGCTACCCATACTGAAGGGGGGCAGCTGGTGACAGTGGCCTTGGGCGGTAAAGAGTACAAATCCGGCCCTCTGCGCAGTAATGGACACGGACCGCTGGATGGGACCAGGGAGTGCGGTGGGCGGGCGGGCACGAGCATGCGCACTGGTGGCCGCGGCTAAAAAGAAAGACCTAGAGCCCGTTTTTAATAGGGCTTGGGTCTACTAGTGTAAATATATGTAGCATGTAAATAAACCAGAGTGCTGATTGAGTAACATTAAGTAGCGTAACACAAGCTACCCTAACAATGGTCGCATTAGCTACGGAATGCATGTTGCACTAACTGCACAATGTCCACTACCTTGTTGGCATAAGTAACAATAAAACATTCCCATGTCAGTTCTGGTACACTTTAAAGAGGCCCTGTAGTGACACATAGTACTGCTGTATGCAGTAAAGTATTCAGGATACCCATTTTATGATAATGATCCTGGTTTCAGCATCAGTAATGCTTCCTTTATCTATGTATTGGTTTGTAACCACGCCCTCTCAGTGATGCTTAGCCTAGGCCAGTGATGGCTAACCTTGGCACTCCAGCTGAGACAAAACTACAAATCCCATCATGCCTCTGCCTCACCGAGTTATACTTAGAGCTGTCAGAGTATTGCAATGCCTCATGGGACTTGTAGTTCCACCACAGCTGGAGTGCCAAGGTTAGCCATCACTGACCTAGGCTATTTAGGTATGCAGAATTGTCTCCTAGAGCATTCTGGGATACACCTGTGATACGTTTCCAAATATAATTCAAGGTGCGGAAAGATTCCACAATAGGCAAACACTGACTAAATACCATATTTTTTGGAATATAAGACGCTAAGATTCAGCTAGGTTTAGAGGCCTAAGGGCCCGTTCAGACTACAAAGTGCGGACCGCAACGCGTGCGGACCGCAACGCGTACGAACGCATGCCATCCGCGTTCGTATGCGTTGCGTGGCTGATCCCATCACTGAAAAGTGAATGGGACAGCCGCGCGTTTTTGTAAAATCTGCGTGCAGCATGCGTTCCCGGACCGCACAGGTCCGGAACGCATGCTGTGTGAACATCAGACATTGCACTCTATGCAATGTCTGATGTCCTGCGTGTCGGCCCCCCCGCACGCGTTTCCAAAACACATATGGAAACGCGTGCAGTGTGAACGGGCCCTAAAACTAGAGTAAAAAAAATTATACTAAGCCTGGTGCATCCATGGTCTAGGAGTGTCTTGTAGAAGTTCTCCCTCCAATGATTGTGTCCCCCATGTGTCCGTGGGCCCTCTTGCTGTGTCTTCTGCTCCCCGTGTATAGATAAAAGCAGTGACAGCACGTCTCTCGCCTCATCAGAGCCCACAGCAATCAGAGGGCCAGATTTATCAAAACATTACACACAGTTTTTTCTTCTTAAAAAGCTCTGACCAGCAGGAGAACTGTTCTACGTGATAACAGGAAACGTCATAAATCCTACTTAAAGGGACTCCGAGCACCTCTCATGAGCATGCCTTTAAAGAGACTCCGACCAGTACTGCAGTACTTAAAGATGCATACATTTCTCTAGCTTGTGCTCTCCTCTTTCATTTGATGCCTGAACCGCCATTCTACACCAAATAGTTTTCGTTCGATTTCAATTTAAAAATCGCGGCTGCCATCTTGGCTATGCTATAACTTCCGAGTCACCCGTGTCTTCTCTGTTAGAGAAGTGCATCACTGAATGAAGCAGGAAGAGGAAGTGACATGCATGGCCATTGCAAGAGGCTCCTCCAGAGGAGTCATAGCACGACTTTGTTGGAAGGCGTACGTTAAAAAGGGGCGCTGGGAAAAAAGGGCGCGGGGTTTTAAACAATAAGCATGGATAACGTTTAAAAATGTATTGTACTGTATTTCGTTTAAAATTAATGTTTTATAAAGTTATAAATCATTAAATAATGTGCATTAAATCGGCAATTGTAAAAACGGTAATCTTTCGTTTAAATAGTGAAACGTATAATAACGTTAAAAAATTTTTTTACTAAGTAACCCTCCCTGTACCTACCCCTAACCCCTAGACCCCCCTGTTGATGCCTAAACCTAAGACCCCCCCCTGTTGGTGCCTAAGTAACCCTCCCTGTACCTACCCCTAACCCCTAGACCCCCCTGTTAGTGCCTAAACCTAAGACCCCCCTCTTGGTGCCTAAACCTAAGACCCCCCTGTTGGTGCCTAAACCTAAGACCCCCCTGTTGGTGCCTAAACCTAAGACCCCCCATGTTGGTGCCTAAACCTAAGACCCCCTGTTGGTGCCTAAACCTAAGACCCCCCTGTTGGTGCCTAAACCTAAGACCCCCCTGTTGGTGCCTAAACCTAAGACCCCCCTGTTGGTGCCTAAACCTAAGACCACCCTGTTGGTGCCTAAACCTAAGACCCTCCTTAGTGCTCACTGTATTGTGTGTAGAATAATGTTTTAAAAACAGTAAGGGATAAAATATATTACAATTTACATTACGTACTGATCGCTTTGTTTCGTGAATAATAATGTTTTACAAACAGTAAGGGATAACATTTAAAATAATGTTTTATTGAAATAAGAAACGTAAATCATCACAAGCAGTTATAAAACATGAAAAATCTTCGGGCGCCGTTGGAAAACGTTATTATTCTCGGGCGCCCTTTTTTCCTGTTCGGCGCCCATTAAACGATAATTATTATAAGAGTGAATGGCGGCGCCCGATTTGTCCACTAGCCTCCTGCGCCCTTTTTTACTGTTACCGTTGGAAGTCATCTGGCTTAAAGGCATGCCCATGAGAGATGCTCGGAGTCCCTTTAATAGTTGCAGTTTAGTGTGAATTTCTAGAACTGCACTACAGTTAAGAAAAGTGCAAATCCATTCCTAAACTGCTGCAGATTAAGAAGTGCTTAATAGTAGTTCTACAGGTAGTGCAGCAGTGTGAACTAGGCATGATTAATGAAATGCTCCTCCCCCTTGCTGAATCCTGTGAAACTGTTCTGTGCTTAACCCTTCCAGTGCTGGGCATTGATGCAATACAGGAGATCATGGGCGTCCGCACATACGGCAAAACCGGGCATCTGCCCGAGCCTGGCCGCCCGCTGCCCCCCCCCCCTGGCCGCGTGCCCTTGCGGCCAGCAGGAGGGGAGCAGCGCAGAGAAGAGAGAGAGCTATATGGGCACAGTGGGGAAGGGCGGACGTCTCCCCCCCCTTCCCTCACCTTAGGGGGCTCTTTCTCCCTCGCTGTCCCCTTCGGAATGAAGTGTGCAGTGGCTGGGCAGCAGGCGGAACTTACCTCGTCTCGCTCCTGCGCCGGAAGTTCTGGTGCCGCACTCTGGTCTGAATCAGACCAGAGTAGTGGCTAATCCATCCGGCGCGTGCGACGAGAGGAGGTAAGTTCCGCCCGCTGCCCAGCCGCTGCACACTTCATTCCGGACTCTGGAGGGGAGAGCGAGAGAGGGAGGGAGAGCCCCCTAAGGTGAGTGCCCATAGCTCTCCCTCTTCTCTGCGCTGCTCCCCTCCTGCTGGGGCACACATGGCCACTTTTTCTGGGGACATATCCCCCTGGCTACATATACTGGGACATATACCCCTGGCTACATATACTGGGACATATACCCCTGCCTACATATACTGGGACATATACCCCTGCCTACATATACTGGGACATATCCCCCTGGCTACATATACTGGGACATATACCCCCTTCCTACATATACTGGGACATATCCCCCTGGCTACTTTTTCTGGGGACATATACCCCTGCCTACATATACTGGGACATATCCCCCTGGCTACATATACTGGGACATATACCCCCTGCCTACATATACTGGGACATATACCCCCTGCCTACATATACTGGGACATATACCCCCTGCCTACATATACTGGGACATATCCCCCTGGCTACATATACTGGGACATATCCCCCTGGCTACATATACTGGGACATATCCCCCTGGCTACTTTTTCTGGGGACATATACCCCTGCCTACATATACTGGGACATATACCCCCTGCCTACATATACTGGGACATATACCCCCTGCCTACATATACTGGGACATATCCCCCTGGCTACATATACTGGGACATATCCCCCTGGCTACTTTTTCTGGGGACATATACCCCTGCCTACATATACTGGGACATATCCCCCTGGCTACATATACTGGGACATATACCCCCTGCCTACATATACTGGGACATATACCCCCTGCCTACATATACTGGGACATATCACCCTGGCTACATATACTGGGACATATACCCCTGCCTACATATACTGGGACATATACCCCCTGCCTACATATACTGGGACATATACCCCTGCCTACATATACTAAATACACTCAATCTGACAGCCACTGCTGTCAGATTGAGTGTATTTTGGGGAACTTCTGCCAGGTGAGAGGTGTCTACATATTAAGGGGGCATTCTGCCTATTTATGTGAAAAGCTGTCTATTTATGTGCCTCATGACTGCTGAATTTGTCTTGTTGCGGGCCTCATGGTTACTGACTTTGTCTTGTTGGGGGTCTCATTATTTGTTGAGGGCCTCAAGATTGCTGAATTTGTCTTGTTGGGGGCCTCATAATTGCTGAATATGTCTTGTTGGGGGCCTCACGATTGCTGAATTTGTCTTGTTGGGGGCCTCATGATTGCTGAGTTGGTCATGTTGGGGGCCTCATGATTGCTGAATTTGTCTTGATGGGGGGGGGGGGGGCTCATGATTGCTGAATTTGTCTTGTTGGGGGTCACATGATTGCTAACTGCGAGACTATGGAAAAAGCTGAATCATCATCATATGAGACAATAGCATTAAACCTACTTTTTCCGCTTTTTAAAACAGAAAATGAAACTGGGAGGTTCTAAAAAAAAAGAATAATTTTTTCAGGAGTACGATGGATGAAATTGTTTATCTTCACAGTTTATTTTCAACTTAATTTTCCATAATGTTCATGTATGAGTTAAAACGTTTGTATTTAGTTTAAATTGCTGTTGGCACTTTGTGATAGTAAAGTGACTTTGCAGTTTGGACACTCAACCTCCAAAAGGTTCGCCACCACTGTCCTAATCTAATGTCCCACCATTGCTTAGTTCATGTAAACTTGTCTCCACCCATGACCACACCCACATTCTGGTTCATGACCACACCCATTTTTCGGCAATTTCCCCCACATACTGTACTGTCTGAGAGATCTTCCTAACTCTTCCTATTTTACAACAGTTTTAGAAAGAATCTGCACTATCTAGTGATTTTTTAAGATGTCTGAGACAGTTCTGCACGGATTTCTAAAAACCTACCAATCTTTTGTGTCGGACACTCTTGATAAATGTGCCTCAGAGACCCTCTTCTCCCTCACTGCTCACCTAGCGCTGGTCATTTAGAGTAATGCACACAACAGAAGCTGGCACTAGGGGAGCAGTGAGGCATAGGAGAGGTCTCTGATCACCGTGGGCTCTGATGGATGAGGTGAGAGTAGTTTTTATCTGTACACGGGGGAGCAGAGGAGGACACAGGGATAGAACATGGAGTCCCCGACACTGCGGCAGGTTGGCGGTTCGGATTGGTGGGCGTTCATAAGTCGGGGACTCCTTGTATTTGGAATATGATGCAGTGACCTTTTCTCCTCATTTTTGGGGGAGAAAAAGAGCATTTTATATTTAGAAAAATACAGTAATTTATAAATTAATATATAAAAAAAATAAGCAATTGTATTATTTTTACTACAGTCCCTCTAATATTCCTTTATAATGACTTGATATGAATTATGAACTACATTCGGTAATCGTTGTATCCTGCCATTCAATAATTCTGAATTCAAGGAAGAAAAAAGAAGCAAGCCCAGGACAAACAACAGAAAGTGATTCTCAGACAGTGGATGCTTGGCAATGCATCATTAGAGTTAATTTTTTAGTGATGTTTAAAAGTCTGTGTGATCTGCGTGGCCTCGCCCTGCGCGTCGTTTCGCTGCGCCTTAATTGGATGAACAGAGGTTTGCTTTAGATTCTTTTGAACTCGGCAGAAGACTTTGGCCAATTACTCAGAGTCAAATATCCAAGTAAACAAGGCAGCGCTGGTATCTCAGCAGGCTTTAGGTTAATGCAGATTACTGCTGGGATGATAATGTAGTGCCGCTACGATGTGCAGCGCTGCCTATTCCAGTCACATTAGTTAAAGTTGATCTTTGAAAATTGAGCTTCTCAGTTTTTTTTTTTTTTTGTTTGTTTTTTCTGGAATAACGTGTTAAAGTGAACCCGTACGGAAAATGCTGTAGAAAATTAAAGATCAGGAGAAACTTCTGTAAAAAGGGTACAGAATTCCTAGATAGCTCATGGTGACCCAGAACCACTAGGAGAGTATGAAGTCTGGTACACACATCTACTTCTGATTGGCTAATTTTACCTCCACATGTAGTGTGAGAGCTTCATACTATAAACTGTTCATAATATCTGTTGGACCTCATACTACATAGAGGTGTAAAAATTGATGAGTCATTAGCCAATCAAAACTGCCTGTGTGTATGCACCCTTAGACTAGGTCCACACTATGCCGGATGCACAACGATACATTCACAGCTGGCAGCACGGTGGTGTGATGAATCCCCGGTTTGCAGGGGCGTAACTATAGTCCCTGCAAGGGTTGCAGCAGCAGGGGTGCCCAGAAGCCACAGGGGGCCCTGTCCTGAGAGGCTGACAACTAAGGGCAAGGCAAGAAAAAAACTTTCTGCTCTCTGCACAGTTGTTCTAATGAGTGTATCTGCTCAACCACTGATAAGGAATAATACAAAGTTTTGCAGACAAAGATTTGTAGACTGTCCCTAGTCAGTATGCAGTAGGCTCTTCTGTACAGCACCCATCCCCCAACCTCTCTACCCCTCCCCAAGTGTACAGTACTGTAGTAATGCTGGAGAAGTCTGCAGAGCCAGTTCTGCTCAATCAGAGATGGACAGAGTGAGTGTGATAAGCTGAGGCTGGGAGCACCCTGGTCTGTCAGTTTTCTGTATGCATTTTCTGTACACCATGTGTGTCTGTATGTGTGAAAACATGCAGCCAATGTAATTGATAGGGAAAATTCTCCCATTGCTTCACTGCTGGGGGGGGGGGGGGTGGGGTGTTGGGGCAAGTGGGTTAGTGGTGTTTGGCCAAAATCCAAAGTTTTGCAGGGGGGCCCAGTGATTTCTAGTTACGCCCCTGCCGGTTTGATTACCAGCCAGGGCACTACCTGCTCAAAGTTTGTATGTTCTCTTTGGTGAGTTTCCTCTGAGCGCTCCAGTTTCCTCCCACATCCCAAAACTATACAGATAAGTAAATTGCCCCCCCCCCCCTAAATTGACCCTAGGCTGCGATACTACATGATATAGACATATGACTCTTGTAGGGATTAGATTGAGAACTCCTCTGAGGGACAGTTAAGTGACAAGACAATATACTCTGTACAGTGCTGCGGAAAATGTCAGCGCTATATTAATATTAAATAATAATAATATGCTGTGTCCTGTCACAGCATCTGGTGAGATGATGTTCAAACTCACCACCATTTTGTGCATCTGGTCAGCTGCTGCCATTGTCATCGCTGCCATTCGGGTCCACCACCGCCAATCGGGTCCCCTGCTCTGCTGAGACGCTGTTGGGCTAAGGGACAAGAGCCAGGAGGCCAGGAATAAGCATATGGCTCCCACTGGATTGTAAAAGATCAATGGGAAACCTACATAGCAACAGGAAAGATTCTTATTGGTCCACCCTTGAGAGAGCAGCTGTACACATGCTAGATTCAGCAGAGGCGGCCTTTATTGGCAGCCGAGTTTAATGTAGCATGCATTTGTGGCCTAAGCATGGCAGAGAATGCTGGTGGGGCAGGGGGAGGGTAACGGCCCACTCCTGTGAGGAACACAGATCATTATTCATTATCTGCTCCTGGCAGCATGACAGGGCCTCTTTACTCTCCAGTGTACAACTGGCATACGGCCAATCACTATTCAGCTTCTGTCATTTGTCGCATGACAGGAAGAGACTAGAACCACATGGTGATTAGCCGTACGCCCCTTGTACGCTGAAGAGTGAAGAGGATCTGTCCCACTGCCAGAAGGGGGTAATATATGATGCTGGGGGGGGGGGGCACTGTGGGGCTAAGTGTAACTACACCACTGTGCACAGCACTGTGTAATACAGTACATTGGCACATACTGTAGTGGCTGGGTAGTGTACTGGTTAAGGGCACCGCCTCTGACCTGGGAGACCAGGGTTTAAATCCAGGCTAGGGTCAGTACCTATTCAGTTAGGAGTCCTTGGGCAAGACCCCCTGACGCTGCAGGGTGGCCTCTTGAGCGTGTTCCAATGGCAGCAGTTCTTGAGTGCTTTGCATTCAACAGGGGAGAAGCACTATACAAATGTTTGGATTATTTTTATTACTGTATATACTCGAGTATAAGTCTAGAAATGTAGGTCTGATTCACTTCATTATTTAGGGGTCGACTTATACAGTAGTCACCAGCAACACTGAGTTCATGTGTGTCGTTATGTGTGTACTAATAGTGGCAATCCCATTTGCAGCAATTTACCCAGTGGTAAATGATACTTTGAGGAAAGGAAATGCCAAGAAAGTCCTGGCCACAACAATTAACAAGGAAAGGGGCAGGGGGGAATTACTGGGCTGCATACAAGTGAGTGAATAATTGCAGCACTTGGGGGCCTGGAGGAGGTGTTGGCTGCACTTAAAGAGAACCCGAGGTGGGTTTGAAGAATATTATCTGCATACAGAGGATGGATCTGCCTATACAGCCCAGCCTCTGTTGCTATCCCAAACCCCCCTAAGGTCCCCCTGCACTCTGCAATCCCTCATAAATCACAGCCACGCTGCTGACAAACAGCTTGTCAAAGCTGGCTGTGTTTATCTCTATAGTGTCAGTCTGCTGCTGCTCTCCCCGCCTCCTGCAGAACTCCGGTCCCCGCCTGCATCCCTTCCCTCCCTGCTGATTGGAGGGAAGGGACAAGGGCAGGGACCGGATCTATGCAGGAGGCGGGGGAGCAGCTGAGACTGACACTACAGATGTAAACACAGCCTCACAGCACGGCTGTGATTTATGAGGGATTGCAGAGTGCAGGAGGACCTTAGTGGGGTTTGGGATAGCAACAGAGGCTGGGCTGTATAGGCAGATCCAGCCTCTGTATGCAGATAACATTCTTTAAACACACCTCGGGTTCTCTTTAAGGGACAGGAGGGGTTAATGGCTGCAATACTGTATGCAGTGCAGTCATTAACCCCTCCTGAGCCCCATGTGCAGCTGTTAATTCTTCCTAAGTGCAGCCATTAACTTTGCTGGGTAGACTTATACTTGAGTCAATAAAAAATTCCAGCTAAGGGGGTTGAATATTGGAGTCAACTTATACACAAGGTCAACTTGTATTCGAGTATATACAGTATTACTGTTATAATAATGATAATATTAATTGAACACTGTGGCTCAGGACAGCTGGATCAGCCTCGTATTGCTGAGGTCTGCAAAGCAGCAAATTCATCCATTGGCAAAAATAAATATAATAATAATAATAATAAATGGTAGATTCTTCCACTGCACTATCTAAGTGCTGCCCTACAGAGGACCTGTGTGACAGAACAGGACCTGTCCAACTCCTTGTACATCCAGGGGAGACACGGCTTCAGCTGCAGTAATAGGCTGGGGGCCGCTGCAGGTGACTCACTATCAGATTCCAGCACAAATTCTCCCCCAATTATCCTCACTGACAGATAACCGCTTCTCTCTTCACCATACATTGTGACACTACAAGGCTCCTAATAGCAGAGGCGGAACTACAAGTCACGGGGCCCACAGCAACAATGCTCAGCCTTAAAGGAGAACTCCGGAATGTGTTAAAGAGGAACTCCAGTGAAAATAATGTAATAAAAAAGTGTTCCACAATAATTATGTATAAATGATTTAGTCAGTGTTTGCCCATTGTAAAATCTTTCCTCTCCCCGATTTACATTCTGACATTTACCACGTGGTGACATTTTTACTGCTGGCAGGTGATGTCACTGGAAGGTGAAGCTGCTTACTTTTTTGGTAGTTGGAAACAGCTGTAAACAGTTATTTCCCACAATGCAATGAGGTTCACAGACAGGAAACTGCCAGGACCATGGTCCTCACAGTTTCCTGTGGGAGGGGTTTCACCCCAATATCAGCCATACAGAGCCCCCTGATGATCAGTGAAAGGGAACAGATTTCTCATGGGAAAGGGGGTATCAGATACAGCTACTCCATAAAGGCAAATTAATATATACCATGCACTGATGAGGATCAAACAATCTGAAACAGTCTGTATGCATGTTGGGTTATTATGGCTCTGTACAAATTAACAAGCTGACACATCATTGCATTCCAGCGGTTCTGGAGGTGTGTTTAGCTTCTAAGGGCAACAATGGTTAATTTGCATATATTCAGCAGTGGTGCTTGGGAGACATCTCAAGCTCACGCCAACCTGCATTATTGCAAATTCTTTCTGTATTAAGAAAGCAAGCTTTTGTTTTTCTTAGCATTTTAGTAAGGGGGCTTTTAGGACCATTTTAGCCCCTAACACACTCCAATGAGTTCTGGTTCACCACGAGCTGGCTGGTTAGTCTGTACCTACTGATTGGTATGATGTTCAGTTCTTGGTCACAGTTTCTCTTTAAAGTACCTTCCTATCCTATCAGTTATTGCATTAAATTTTGACTGCTGGATTCACCCTGCTTATAATACGCGTTGAAAAACTGCTGAAAACCGCATTTGACCACAGAAAGTAATATGTACCATAGAATGATCTGAATTCATTTTTCTTGCCTGCCATTGTGCAACACTGCATAAGTTGCCTCCCTCAGCCATTCCTCTAGGAAAGTAAAGGGGACTGAAAGAGACAGAAAAGCCCTGCTACTAAAAAGCCAACGCTAAGTGCAATTTGCCTTATTAAAATAAATCTGATGCGAAAAGGTTGAAAAGTTTATACATATTTGGGCCTCCATCCAGCCCCCTCCATGCTGTCCTCACCGCTGTCTCAGGTTTACTTTAAAACAGAAGGTATTTGCGATAATTTAGCTTTACGTGACCAACTAGTTGAATATACCAGTCAGCCTCATTGTCCTCCCCAAAATGCTGATCCCTTGTGACAAAAGTCACAGCGATATTTAAGATAAGACCTTAAAGTGAACCTCCATACCAGAGGCGTATCTAGAGGGGTGCAGGGATGGCTTGTGCCACGGGCGCCACAGAACAATGGGCGCCATGCCTGCCCCTGTGCTGCACCAGCCTGCCTGTCTCCATGCCTCCCTGTCATTCAGACCTCAGATCAGATTAATGCTGTTATCTGGGGAACATGGCTACTTAATATATGCATGTAGGGCGCACTTGGCTTAGTGTTAGAACAGAGGACAGAGAGTGAATAACAAGAGCTATTTCCAAAAAAGTAACCTCAGCAATATCCTGAGCCAAAACACAAAAGCAACCATAACACATGTACATGAGAAATGATGCTATTTTTAGAGGGGAAGGGGGCTCTGACTGTGGAGGGGGGGGGGGGGGCGCAATTTCATTGTTTGCTATAGGCGCTATATTACCCAGACACGCCCCTGCTCCATACTAAAAATCTACTCAGCAGCACTGAAAAGGCTTTGTGTTTCTTTAACAGTTTCACAGCATCAGAACTTTGTTTTTCTTATAGGATTCTCATTTTTAGCTGCATTTTTAACTAAGCTCCGCCCATCAAAGAAAACTGCCCCTAGCAACTGGGAGGGGTGATCAGGACACAGGACAGTTGGAACTGTGTCTCATGCTCCCTGTCACCTTCTTTCAACCAAAAAGATGGCTGCCCTTATGAAATCACAAACCTTTGCCTGTTCTTTTAAAGCAGGGTGGGTAAGAGATTTATTACCTATCTAATTTCATTAACGTAAATAATGTAACTTAATGACAGTATGTTTGTTTAGGCTGGCGTTCCTCTTTAACGTCACAGAGATATGGATGTAATTAAGAGATTTTCTAGGTTTCTTTGTCAAGTCAACTCACAGTTCAAACATTGTATATGGAAATAAAATATACTGTCTTTTTTTCCCTTTAAAGGTTGATTTCCAACTGTGAAAAACTCGAATGAAAATATACAAAGAGAAAATAAAAAAATAAATGGGAGGATTAACAACTAGAGGTTAAAGACATATATAAAAAATGTAGAGACTGTACCTTGTAGAGTCCCTATTAGTGATGAGCAGAAATTACTTCTATGTGTGAGTATGCATCATAATTCGCAATTACGCATTGTAATCCTAAAGCAGAATTTCAGAGAAAAGCATAATTAATTTCCTAGGTAATTGTAAGCATTCGGAATTACGCATGAATTTATACGTAATTTTCTAGAAACTTCATACTGAATTTGGTGGGGAATAGAAAAAAGCTTCCATACATGCTATTACTACCAACATTAAGGAGAATAGTAAGTACAAGATAAAAAACAATTGTTCAAAAAGACCTTGGGGTTTTTGAGAAAAGCAATTTTAAAAATGTTTTTAGCCACTTACGAACCGGGCAGAGGATTCTGTGCTGCGTGGGCTCTCCAGCCCACAGCACAGATCGGGAACCACGCAGGGCGACCAGACTTCCCCCTTTTTCTCCCCACTAGGGGGATGACCTGCTGGGGGGGGGGTCTGATCGCCGCCGCTCCGTGTGGCTGAGCGGGGGTCTCCTCAAGGCCCCCCTCCGCAGCGATTTCCGCCCTCCCTTCTTCTCCCTCCCTCTTCCTTTCCCTATGGGCTGTGCAGGACGGAAATCCATCCTGCGCCGCCTAGGATAGGCTTCAGCCTATCAAATGCCGGTGATCCCCGGCCAATCAGAGGTCGGGGATCTCTGATCTCCTTTACTGCGCTGCTGCGCAGCAGCGCCATATGTATGTAAACAGCGGGGATTTCTTCCCTGCATGTTTACAATTAGCCTGTGAGCCGCGATCGGAGGCTCGCAGGCTATCCATGGAGACACCCTCCGTGAACTGAGCGGCCGTTTCCATGTAAAACCACAAATGACCAGCCGCCGCCTATCGGCATTAGCTGGTCGCTAAGTGGTTAAACTGTCATTTTTCTGAGTTTCAAAAACCATTTTTCTTTGCATTTTTACAATTTTTCTCAAAAACTACAAGGTCTTTTTAAATTTTTTTGTATTATTTGTACTTACTACATATATGTAGAAATTTTGGTAACAATAGCATGTATGGGGGCATTGCTAGTCACCGCCAAATTCGCTACGAAATGATGCGTAAATTCATGCATAATTACGAATGAATATACAAAGTCAGTTGGATTAACAACTAGTAATTACGTATTGGCGTAATTGCGAAAATGAATGTGTCATTTCGCGTAATCATAATTAGGTATTACAATCAAAAGTTTGCTTTCCTAAAACAGAAAGAATTTGCGATAATTCAGGTTGGAGTGAGCTCGAGATGTCTCCCAGGGCGTCACTGCTGAATATATGCAAATTAACCATTGTACCCTTAGAAGCTAAACACACCCCCAGAACCGCTGGAATGCAATGATGTGTCAGCTTGTTAATTTGTACAGAGCCATAATAATGAGGATCAAACAATCCGAAACAGCAGTCTGTATGCATGTTGGATTATTATGGCTCTGTACAAATTAACAAGCTGACACATCATTGCACTCCAGCGGTTCTGGAGGTGTGTTTAGCTTCTAAGGGTAACAATGGTTAATTTGCATATATTCAGCAGTGATGCTCTGGGAGACATCTCAAGTTCACTCCAACCTGAATTATCGCAAATTCTTTCTGTTTTAAGAAAGGAAATTTTTTGTTTTTCTTAGTATTTTAGTAAGGGGGCTTTTAGGACCATTGTAGCCCCTCACACACTCCAATGAGTTCTGGGTCACCATGAGCTTGCTGGTTAGTCTGTATTACAATCATCACTAGTCCCTATTCAGCTTTGCACTGGGGGCTTGTTGTTCAGTAGGTATTCTTAGTGGGCCCAAAATCACCTGCAATAATGCAACTGTGTGAAATACATTTTTACCTTTACAGTATGCACTGCACAATGCTACCAATTACCCCAATCTACCGGAACACTTCTCTGCAGAGAACACGGGCAGATCCAGCCTGCATATTACCCATCCAGCCTGGGATTGGTTCAAGGGGTTTCAAGGTGAAAGTTGAATATAAAATTTTACTTACCTGGGGCTATTTCCAGCCCCTAGAAGCCTGTCTGGTCCCTCACAGTAATTCTAGCCTTCTGGAGGGTCCCGCTGCCAGCCTCCTAAGGATCTCAACCCAGCCGGGTGAGTGTTTTGTGTGCCTGCGTGGTGGGCACCCGATGATGGGAGCACGATCAGGGCATGTGTGCATAAGACGTTAACCCTTAGTGTCAGAGATCACTAGAAGGCTGGCAGCGGGATACTGTAGATCAATAAATAATTGATACTTGCTGTGTAATTCATGTTTTTTGAACCACTGTGAGTCTGCAGCTCAGCATCTTTACTGCTGGCACACAAGAAAAAAAAAAAGCGGGCAGCACCAACTGCCATAATCTATAAGACCACCCACTAACAATGTGATATCCCTTTCTTGGTAGAAATACTTTATTCTATTATAATCAACTAAATAACCATTACAAATTGCAATTCTCGCATAACTTCCAAGTTCCCAACAACCATTATCCTACTTGTCTCTGACTGCCTTCTTTTACCAAGGATACTAAGAGAGGGATCTCTCCACTTCACCACCATTCACTCATTCCATTCCCATACTCAACAACCAGTCACTCCAACCAAACAGAGCAAAACAACAAAAACATTTGGCAGTTGGAAACAGTTCTTATTTCCCACAATGCAACAAGTTTGACAGACAAGAAACTGCCAGGACCATGGTCATGACATCACACTGTGGGAGAGGTTTCACCTCAATATCAGCTATCCAGATGTCTCTAGTGATCTATTCAAGAAAAGGTAAATATTTCTCATGTGTTATCAGCTACTAATTAGGATGCAGTTTTATCTTGGGTTAAAGGGACACTTAAGTCAAAAAAAAAAAAGAGTTTTACTCACCTGGGGCTTCCAATAGCCCCCTGCAGCTGTCCGGTGCCCTCGCCGTCTCCCTCCGATCCTCCTGGCCCCGCCGGCAGCCACTTCCTGTTTCGTCGACAGGAGCTGACAGGCTGGGGACGCGAGTGATTCTTCGCGTTCCTGGCCACAATAGCGCCATCTATGCTGCTATAGCATATATCAGATACCATATAGCAGCATAGAGGGTGCTAATGTGTCTGGGAACGCGAAGAATCACTCGCGTCCCCAGCCTGTCAGCTCCTGTCACCGAAACAGGAAGTGGCTGCCGGCGGGGCCAAGAGGATCAGAGGGAGACGGCGAGGGCACCGGACAGCTGCAGGGGGCTATTGGAAGCCCTAGGTGAGTAAAACTCATTTTTTTTGTTTGACTTAAGTGTCCCTTTAAGTTCCTCTTAAAATTCATGTCATTTTATATTTAGCTCATGCAAATAATCTTATTGGTTGCTGAGAGTGACACATGACTTCTCCACTCATTCCTCTCATAACAGAATCACATTTGCAATAAATCCAGCAGAAATGGTAAAAATACCTCTCATGAATAACCGGAGTTCTGGAGACAGTCGACTGTTCAACTCCACCGCAATCGTTTTATTTCTTTTTCTATTTGAAGCCACTCATAGTAGAATGTAAAGCAGTTTAAGTTTATGGCTAGGCTTTTTATATTTTATCTATACTCGTGAAGGTATTTTTATTACAATATCGACCCAAAAAAAAGTTCTGCCATAAAAATCATCAATATGGGTTATGGGATCTGTAAAATATATACAAGAGCCCCTCCAAGACCATCGCGAATATCCCACAGAATAGTGGATAGATTTACAATAGTTTTAGTTTCTGTGATGGCATTACCCCTGCAGTCTTTTAAGGTTTGCCAAGAGATATGTTCTAAGCTTAAAGAGAATCTGTACTGTAAAATTCTTACAATAAAAAGCATACCATTCTATTCCTTATGTTCTCCTGGGCCCCTCTGTGCTCTTTCTGCCTCTCTCTGCTGCAATCCTGGCTTGTAATTGTCAGTTTTAGGCAGTGTTTACAAACAAAATACATAGCAAGTGATAGGCTGAGAGTAGCTCAGTGTGTGAGTCATACAGAGTGTGCAGCGGGCCTGGAGAGGGTGTGTATAGCTTCTATCCAATCACAAGCAGCACAGCATATTCCAGCCTGACTGCCTCAGCCCGACAGACCCGACAGAGGAGAGAAGATTAGATCATGTAACAGAGATAACACAGCCACTGTGCAACTAGGAAAGGCTGCAGTAAGACAGAGCACATTAGAACAGCTATAGGAACTTATAGGATAGAAGAAATAAGGCTCAAAATTTTGTTACATAGTCTCTTTCAAGTGTATCTCCACTTCCCATAAGAAAAATAACAATCTCTATATATTACAAACAAGCTCTATGCCACAGACATACTTGTGATCAAGGCTGTTTCTGGACACAGGCTGTCTAGGCAGAGGTTTGGGATGCACTCTAGTGGGCAAGGTGGAAAACTACATCCTCTGTATTCATGATATTACGTTTTAGGCAGCCTGCAGTGGACACTGCACAGAACTGTATATTACAACTTTTGCAGTGCACCTGTTGTGCTACAGCCCTAGTGTAATCCTTGACTGGCGCTACCCCAGTCACCTCAGTCATTCTCTCCATACAGCGTACGTGTGTATCTGGGGAAGAGAGGAAGGTCAAAGGTTATTGTGCCTTGGGTACCAAATTGGCCTGCCTGTAGCGGGCGCTATCGGGGACCATAATTAAACCTCCTTGCCACTAATTGCCTATGGCAGCAGGGAGTAGGTACACTTAGGCAGGGAGGGGTAGGATTAGGCATGGGGTGGAGCGGACCGAGTGTTAGGCAGTGGGGGTGGAGTGGTTAGGATTAGGCACTTGGGGGGGTCTTATGGTCAGGCATAAGTAGAGGGAGGGTTCAGTGTGAGAGTAGGCAGGAGTGTAGGTATAATACATTACCTGGTCAAATCTCCTCCACTTCCCAGTTAGTTTACATGTGTCCT
Source organism: Hyperolius riggenbachi (assembly GCF_040937935.1). NCBI lineage: Eukaryota > Metazoa > Chordata > Amphibia > Anura > Hyperoliidae > Hyperolius > Hyperolius riggenbachi. The sequence continues at coordinate 36,497,575 of NC_090650.1, read as the reverse complement.
GCAGCCAGCCAATCGCAATGCGGTTTCAGTCCTTGTATGGTGATTGGCTGGCTGCAGGACTCCTGCAAACTAACAGGGAAGTAGTGGAGATGCGATCGCTGGGACCAGGTAATGTATGATAGACAGGGCCGGCTCTAGCCTTTGGCTGCCTGAAGCAAACTTGTGAGGATGCACCCCCTTCCCCGATTTGGAATGATCGCACATCATCCCACAATTTACTCTGTTTCATTTAATGTTCTCACAAAACATGCTGCAGCTCAACTTAATAGCACACTGGCTGGCTGTGAGTCTGTGAAAAACAAACTGCTCAGTCTCAGCCATTCCATTCCTCCTCAGTCAGGACAGCAGTGCCACCTCCTCCCTTCTGCTGTGCAAGTCAAATGACACACTGCTGCTCTCCTGCCTCCCCCCTCCTCACTCACTGTCAGACTCCTCACACAGCACAACAAGCTGCTTTTCCCCAATAATGACCTCTTCACCTCGCTTGCTCTCCTCTCACTTCTCCTCCTACTCTGACTGCATGCTGTAAGTGTGAACACAGTATAAAAAGGCTGCCCCTGTAATATCTGCCGCCTGATGCAAATGTTTCACCTTGCTTCGTGAGAGAACCAGCCCTGATGATAGATGCCGTGATTGAATCAGTTTCTTACTTTCCTGGGCTCTGGCAAATTGCAATTTAGGAGAATATCTACTTACCAATACCTAATGAGACATAAGAGCAGACTAAAGAGAATTGCACGGCCTGTATACAGAGCCTTTATTCCAATAACCTGGAATCACAGGGAGATGTCCGTACTGGAATGTACTCTCTTCTCCAGACAAAAGTGATAATGATGGAAAATACCGGCTTTCTTCCCTGCATTTCCCCCCAGCGCTTTCACTCTCGTATTGGAGACGTCCGGTGATCTGCCGCAGTGGCCTGATCAATATTTTACTTAGGTTAATGCTACCTTTTCCGTACCGTCACTATTACTGTTAGTCGCTGGAATTCAGACCTTTGCTGGCGCCGGTGTAACCTGTGAGAGTCTAGACTGTGCCGGCCACTTTTACTGGCAAACGCTATATAAAGATGTGAAGAATATGGATACAATCCTTCAGGGCCTATTGATATTCAATTAAGGCTTCTGCCACAGATTAATAGTCTGTGTTATGCACAACTTTACTAGTAGAAACAGTAGTCTGTTTGCACATTTACATTTTTTTTATCTGAAATGTATCTAAAACACAATTTCCATCTTTTGTATTTGTTTTGTATTTGTATAACACTGACATTTTCCACAGCGCTTTATAGATTACATAGTCATGTCACCGACTGTCCTCAGAGGAGCTCACAATCTAATCTCTGCCAGAGTCATTGTGTGATGTCCTACTATATTATTATTATGTATTTATGTAGCACTGACATCTCCTGCAGCACTTTACAGAGTACATAGTCATGTCACCGACTGTTCTCAGAGGAGCTCACAATCTAATCTCTGCCAGAGTCATTGTGTGATGTCCTACTATATTATCATTATGTATGTATATAGCTCTGACACCCAGGGGCGTCGCTGTCACTAGGCAACAATAGATTTTGGCCTAGAGCGCCATGTGTGGGCGTGGGCGCTCTCTCGCCGCGGTGGTTTTTTTTTTTTATTATTATCAGGTCACGCAGCTGGCTGACAGGCAGCTCAGCCTGTCCGACCTTATGATCCACCCCCTCCCTCTCCCAGAGCGAGCAGCCGCACGCTAGTCAGCTTTTACGTGCGGTGCCGCCGCCTACTAGTCCGCCCCCCTCTCCCTGCAGAGCAAGCGGCCGCACGCTAGTTTGTTTATATGTGCGGCGCCGCCCCTAACTCCGCCCCCCGCCTGTCACACACGCTAGAACGATGCGTGTGACTGAGAGTGTGTGTGACGGTGCAGTGCAGTCAGCCTGTGTTCAGAACTCAGACAGTACCACCAGGTGCTTTTTTCTATTCCTATTATTTGACTACCACGTGTTTGAGAAAGATCTGCACAGTAGAACATAAAAGTATTCGAGCAAGACATACTCCTGCTGTTATCACCTAATTCCCAGCAAGACAAAGTCAAAAGCCACTATGATTTTCTTTGGTGTATTAGAGCGTGCTCCATACACACTTACGTAGTACTTCCTGTATCGTGTTGCATTGTGGGAAGTGTAGTTCAGTTCATAGCCAAGGACGTGTAGTCCAGAAAGAGAAGCTGCTCAGGTAAAGAGAGGTTTGACTTTCATTCTTGCATCAGAGAAGTGAAGTCACAAGGTACAGCCGTTGCTGCCCCTAGAAGAGGGCATAGTAGTTCTACTATAGATTATACAGCATATCCTGTGTGTATATTTGGTGAAGAAGGCTGATTGTGTACTGTGAAGCAGCTGATTTTCTCTACAGCAGCAGACCCATGACACTTCAAGCAGCGGTGGAAGAATGTTCTTCTGTCAGCATCAGTTATAATGTAAGCAGTGCTTCAGCTAGGTATATGGGAGAGCAGCATCACCCACAGCTCCCAACTATCCCTTTTTTTTTTAAGTTGGAAGGAGTCACGCTGGCCACATTACGATTATTTCCTGGTGAACGCTGCCACATTACGATTATTTCCCGGTGAACGCTGCCACATTACGATTATTTCCTGGTGAACGCTGCCACATTACGATTATTTCCCGGTGAACACTGCCACATTACGATTATTTCCTGGGGAACGCTGGCCACATTACGATTATTTCCCGGTGAACACTGCCACATTACGATTATTTCCTGGTGAACGCTGCCACATTACGATTATTTCCTGGTGAACGCTGGCCACATTACGATTATTTCCCGGTGAACGCTGCCACATTATGATTATTTCCTGGTAAACGCTGCCACATTACGATTATTTCCTGGTGAACGCTGCCACATTACGATTATTTCCTGGTGAACGCTGGCCACATTACGATTATTTCCCGGTGAACGCTGCCACATTACGATTATTTCCTGGTGAACGCTGCCACATTACGATTATTTCCCGGTGAACGCTGCCACATTACGATTATTTCCTGGTGAACGCTGCCACATTACGATTATTTCCTGGTGAACGCTGCCACATTACGATTATTTCCTGGTGAACACTGCCACACTACGATTATTTCCCGGTGAACGCTGCCACATTATGATTATTTCCTGGTGAACACTGCCACATTACGATTATTTCCTGGTGAACACTGGCCACGTTACGATTATTTCCTGGTGAACGCTGTCACATTACGATTATTTCCTGGTGAACGCTGCCACATTACGATTATTTCCTGGTGAACGCTGGCCACATTACGATTATTTCCTGGTGAATGCTGCCACATTACGATTATTTCATGGTGAACGCTGGCCACATTACGATTATTTCCTGGGAAACGCTGGCCACATTACGATTATTTCCTGGTGAACGCTGGCCACATTACGATTATTTCCTGGTGAACGCTGGCCACATTACGATTATTTCCTGGTGAACGCTGGCCACATTGCGATTATTTCCTGGTGAATGCTGGCCACATTACGATTATTTCCTGGTAAACACTGGCCACGTTACGATTATTTCCTGGTGAACACTGGCCACGTTAAGATTATTTCCTGGTGAACGCTGCCCACATTACGATTATTTTATGGTGAATCATTACTGCGTTATGATTATTTTATGGTGAATCATTTCTGCGTTATGGTTATTTTCTGGTGAAAGATTGCCGCATTACTTTTATCGTATGGTGAAACATTGCTGCGTTACGATTATTTTCATCAGGGGGCACCCCACCGGGGGGGGGGGGGGGGGGGGCGCCTCAGGTTTTCTCGCCTAGAGTGACAAAATGGCTAGAGACGCCCCTGCTGACACCTTCTGCAGCACATTACAGAGTACATAGTCATGTCACTGACTGTCTTCAGAAGAGCTCACAATCTAATCCTACCATAGTCATAGTCTAATGTCCTACCATATTATCATTATGTATTTATATAGCACTCACATCTTCTGCAGCACATTACAGAGTACATAGTCATGTCACCGACTGTCCTCAGGGGAGCTCACAATCTAATCCCCGCCAGAGTCATTGTGTGATGTCCTACCATATTATTATGTATTTATATATCACTGACATCTACTGCAGCACATTACAGAGTACATAGTCATGTCACCGACTGTCCTCAGAGAAGCTCACAATCTAATCCTATCATAGTCATAGTCTGCAAATTCAGCCCAGTAATTTAGCTAGTTGGCGCGTACTGTGCATGCATGCGCTGCTCCCATGGCCGGGAGTATTCTGCACCTGCGTAGTACTACTGAATTGGCGCCCCCCCCCCCCCCCCGGAAAATTATCTGTGGATGCCCATGCTCCCCTGTGTCACCTGACTGCTATGGCAGATAAGCTCATTTGAAAGCACAGGATGTTAACAGTATATCTGCTTCCATGAAAGCAGGAAGTAGACACACTGCAGATTTATTGCAGGATTTGTGTCAGCTGTAACAAAGAAATATTTTTCTTTAAACGTTAGTGTGCTGTTGTGTATCTTTTAGAGCAGAGTGAAAGTTCTGAGTTCAGGTCTGCTTTAGAAGCTTTGATCCGATTGGTTAATCTGGTTAACAAGACATCATTTTCCTGAAGCCGCTGATCTGTGGCCCGCTCTGCTCCGACTCCTGTAAGCAACACGTGTACTTTCAGAAAAGCAATTACTATTGTTAAAGCCTGGCGTTGTGAGTGGCTGTTGTGAATGGACTGGGGAGCCATACAGGGCTTTGTGAATAGCCAGCAATAAGAAGGCATCCATTATTTATCACGGCAGCCAGGCTTTATGAGTGAATGCCTCAGCAGAAATCTACCATCAACACAGAGCCAGGGAATAGAGGCAGCTTTAATTAGCAGGCCAGACATAAATATTCTGCTTCTCGCGCTTATTGCTCAGCGCAGGGAAGAGCTGAGCGAGGGGAGGAAGAATATGTCATCATCTGGCATAACAAAATGGAGGATGGGCCGCCTGCTAGGCAGGAAATGAAAGAGAGAGGTCACCTGACTGCAGATTGGTTGTTATTGCCACTAATAGTAGAATCTGTGCATCCATATACTGTAACCGTTCGATGTAAATGTGTGTGGGAAATGTAATCCCTAAAAGCAGCACAGCTAACTTGGCTCTCTGTGCTCTCATTTGGATTGATTGCATTTTTCAAAGTAAATTTGGGTTAAAGGTCAAACCACCCGATTCTATTTTATGCCTCAGTCAATGGTAGTAGGACGACTTGTTCAATGCTGGGTTGAATTAGAGGTCAGATCATCTTATCTCACAGAGGTTTGAGAGAAAGAGATCAGAAAAAATTATGGATCGGTCATTTATACTTTGTAGAGAGTGCAGTGGTAGGAGTGGCTTTCCCTAGCCTAAGGGAGGAGGAGCTGGGGATGCAAATGATAACATTTCTCTGAGGCTAGGATGCCTCAGGAACGTATACATTGATTTGGCACTGGTGGTTTTGGCGGCAGCAATACTTTTCAGCTACGAGGTTTGGGATCAGTTCTTGATTTCAATGCCTTGTTTTTAGTGACGTTTTTTTGGGGGCATTTTGGTTTCCTATCATTAACCTAACACTCCACCCCGGGGCCGATAAAAATGGCACAGGATAAGCGCCAATAAAAATGGTGCCGCCTGTCCTTGCCACTGACAGACGGCAATAGTATAAGCCATGGTCAGTGGCAAGGAGGTTAAATTATGGCGCCGGATAAATAGCACTCATTGGTATACTATTATAGCGCCTGTTTGTTTACCATTTACTTTGGCTAAAAGTATTAGAGGCAGAGGATCAGCAGGACAGCCAGGCAACATGTCTTGCTTAAAAGGTAATAAATATGGCCGCATCAATCGAATCAGATGAAAATCGGTGCCACCAAGTGCATGCCCGATCGACGATGGGACTAATTTCGGGCCGAAATTGGTTGCATTTATCAGTCGGACATGCTGCAAGATGTCGGGCCTTTGTGGTTGGCCAGGTGCTCGGCAGTAACAGCAAGCAATATCAGGACAAGTGATGAACACGACTAAAACCCCGACGCTGTCCCCCCAATGGTCAATGTGCTCCTCCTGGTGCCCAATGTACTATATATTACCTGCCGGCAGCCGCCACTGCCTCCGGGCGTTGTCTTCACACATGACATCACCTACAAGAGTTACTCTGGCAACCATGTGGGGCGTGTGTATGGACAGAGGAGTCCAGAGCCAATGGCGGACAAGCAGCAGACGTAAACAGGTAATGGATAGTGCACTGGGCACTGGGGGGGGGGGGGGGGGGGGCATTGACCATTAGTTAGAATGTGGCATCACAAGGCCAATTCCAGACTGATTTCAGCATAAATTGATTTGGAATTGGCCTGTGGTGTTTGAGCAGGTAACCGATATCTCTCAGATCAGATTTGAACAGAGAGAGATCTGTCTCTTGGTCGATCTGCCAATACATCGTCTAATGTATGGCACCTTAAAGAGAAGCAGAGACGAACAACATAATAGATTTATACATACCTGGGGCTTCCACCAGCCCCATCAGCACGGATCGCTCCCACTCCGCCGTCCTCCGCCGCCACTATCACCAGTACCGGGTCCTGTCACTTCAGCCAGTCACGGCCAGTCAACGCAAGCGCAGTGCGCTCCCTCCGTGCTGCATAGGCACATGCGTAGGCGAGACGGAGGGAGTCCCTGCGGATGCGTACAACTGGCGGAAGTGACAGGACCCGGTACCGGCGATAGACGCAGCGGAGGACGGCGGCGTTGGAGCGATCCATGCTGATGGGGCTGGTAGAAGCCCCAGATATGTATAAATCTATTATGAGTTTTTGTCTCTAGTTCCATTACCTGGTTGCTATGGGCGACAGCACTCCGCCAGCCTGCCTTCCCCTTTCCGCCTGATCTCTGCGATTCCTTTTTGGTCAGTGCACAAAACAAAACAGATAAAAGAAATGGAAAAGCAAAATTTTGGATTTACATTCCAGACGATGGCAGGAAGGGGAGAAGCTTGACAATTCCCATCCAGGTGCTATTACTCTGCTTCCTGAAGGAGAAAACAAATTACATTTTTATAGGAGACGAAATTGTTTCTGCCTTGGATGTGAAATTGCACAACGCGGTAAATCTGAGACGGCGGTGTGCTCCATGTCTCCCGCATTACTACTAAACCCAGAAACCTTAATTATAGAACAACACATCTCCAAATGTGCATCACACACCTTCCCCAGCCGGTGCGATAACATCTGTCACAGGAGGCCTGGCGGAAACGCAGGAGACACAACAATATAATGGCTCATAGTACCGCTGCCTTCCATCAAAGAGGGCCTGTCACAAACCAGAGTCACTAAACCACCTTTTCTCTACCTCAAAGGACCACTCCAGCGAAACAAGTAAAATCTGACTGAACCAAAAGGTTTTGGGCTAGTCCATCTCCTCATGGGGCATTCTCGGATTCTCAGTGTTTACTTTGATTTTAGAACCATTTCCTAAATGGTAGTTGCAAAGTCTAACTGCCAAAATAGTGGGTAGGGAGGCTGGCTGGTATTTACTATTTTGGCAGTTAAACTGAGGTTCAGGAAAAGTTTTTGAAAAAAAAAGAAAATCCGATGCATTCCCTGCAAGGAGATGGACTAGTCCAAAACCTGTCAGTTTTGTCAGATTTTAACTACTTACTTTTTTCACTGGGGTGGTCCATTAATTCCTACCAACCTTTGCAAAAAGTATAAAGAATAAAGTTTAGAGTCGATCAAACACATTTTTTAGTAGAGAAATATATATATTTACATAGAAAGAGGGACAAAGTCCTGAAATAGGGACAAATGAGGAGGAAAGAGGGACAGAGGGACAGGGCTCCAAAAAAGGGACTGTCAATCCAAAAGTGGGACAGTTGCGTGCTATGCCCTCGCCCCCTCTATTCAAGCTAATGATGTTTGGACCATACTCCGGTTTTGATTGGCCAGTGTTTCTAGCCAATCGGAGCTTCTGACATCCTTTTTTCATACTAGAAGACCTGACATTACTGAATCTCTATTCCAGTGCAAGTAGCAACCTCACTGAAGAGGACTGAAAGACTCCCTGTAAAGATCCATTATTACATCCAGCATGAAAACAACGACAGCACACAAAGAAAAATACATTTTCAAAAAAATACGGAATTGATTTTTGCAGAAAGTACCGGCTCCTCCATAGCAGGAAGTAAGCGTCCCCTTGTCTAATCCTTCCCCGGTAACGAGAAAATTCATACCTCTGTCATTTGTCAGATGTGGCGTCACCTCATCTCCTCCTAAATCAGATTCCCAGCTGAAGAGTTGTATGTAGAATAGCCAGACTCTTGTGCTGTCTGACACTCCAACTGTTTGCTGCCTCCACTAGTTGGATTAAATCGCCGGAGATTAAAGGAAGGCTTTGCTGGCTGCTTCTACCCAACAACAGAAAATGAATTTAATCTTTAAGCGTCGTTACATAGTGCACCTCATGGAAAGAGACGGCGGGTGGAGGAGGCAAATTCCACATTGTCCTTAAAGTGGGATTCTCAGCCACAAAATCAAATTCCAATTACCCACTGCTCTGTGTTTATTATGCACCCTGCAACCTGGCCCTGCATTGCAAGCATTCCAACCTCCTCAGAAATGTTTCTGCTGTAATAAATATTATCTCAGTCAGTCTGGCTCTATTTGGTACATTGTCAATGAGAAAGAAGCTTGTCATCACCCCTCCCACTTCCTGCTGCTCACTGATTGGCTGAGGGCAGTTCAGTGAGCTGCTGAAATCTCATCTATGCTGTGCTCACATGTGTTTACAAAGCAAGCTAGCTATGACAGTGCAGATTCTAGGAGAAAAGAGACCGTAAGGGAGGAAATCAGGATTGGCTTTAGTCAGAGGGAGATAAAGGACCACTGTCGCAAAAATCATAAAACTTAAAATGTTTATAAACATATACTTACTTTCTCTTTATTTACTATATAAAATTCACTGAAATCAAAACGTGGGCAGTACAATACATATGTTATGTAAGTAGAACAAGTATTTATCTACTTATATATGCATTGTTGTTTTTTTCCTGGGATAGTATGGCTGTCCCTGCTACTTTAAAATAATAATAATAATAATAATATTGTACTAATATTATAAATTCTAAAGTTTGGATGTGTGCATGTTTGGATGTTTGTTACTCAATCACGCAACAATGGCTAAACGGATTTGAATGAAATTTGGCACACACATAGTACATTACCTGGAATAAAGTATAGGATATTTTTTATTCCCATAACCGAAAAGGGGGCGGAGACAAATACAAATTTCACTGGGAAAATGTAAACTGCAGCCATTCTTACACTGTTAATGGTAGGGTTATCAAACTTTGCACAGTTGGTCGTTGGGTGACTGGGATTAATATTCAGAAAGGTGGGTGGAGTCTATAAAAGCCAATCAAAATTCACCTATTGAATTTCAAGGGGAATATTTAATTGTTGCTATAGTTGCACTGTTAATGGTACAAGCCTCAAGCCTGGTACAGTTGGTCATTGGGTGACTGGGTTCAAATTCAGAAAAGGGGGTGGGGCCACTTCCAATCAGATTTGTTTTATTTCAGTGCAAATTATTGATGCCAAAGACCGCAAAGCTCACAAACTAGGTCATTGAGTCATTGAGTAATTGTGCGTTGGGGTTAGAAAAAGTGGGCAGAGCCCACAGAAGCCAAATACTGTACATACCCCGGCAACGCCGGGCCATCAGCTAGTAAATAATAATAATAATAATTAAAAAATCCAAGATTTATTTCTTTTTCTTCCGACATTTTTATTTTGGTCTTCCTGGCCTCCTGCCACCGCCGTCCATTTAGCCGATGACAGAGAGGCTATCGGGATGACAAAGCTATTTAATGAACGCAGGCTAAGATTAGTAAGAATTAAAAGCAACAAGTAAAGTCCATTAAAGGATGGTCTTTAGTGGCTGTAATCAAAGGATTATTACTTGCGTTGTCGATTAATAGCCGCGTTTCTATTTTTATAATCCACCCGAAGTGTCTTCTTATTTTGGCCTCTGCACATTGCATATTAAGTTGTCAGGGTGCTAATGGCTGTTCCGTGTCTCTTCAAAGTGCTAACCGGTCATTACCTGGCTGGGCCACTCGTCGTGATAATGCGTCAAGCCTCAAAGATGGTTCATAGCGCCAGCTGATAATTAGATAAACAGACGGGGTGCATTTTTACCATCATTGTTTTTCTGTATACGGCCTCACATGATGGTAGAATTGTATTATCACATAAAATCTTTGATCTGACTACTTTCTAATATCTACTTATACAGCTGTCACACATTTGATTGGCCACGTGATGCGACCAAATTCCTTAAAGTGAATGGGAACCACATTAAAAAAAAGAAGAAGCAAATACTTACCTAAGGAGAGGGAAGGCTCTGGGTCGTATAGAGCCTTCCGTCTTCTCTCTCGGTGCTTTCTATCCTGTGCTGGCTCCCCCCTCTTTCAATCCCCGCCAAAAGGGTATTTGGAAATCTTCGGGAGCCGTGTCCTCCCGAAGACGTGCGGCTCCATACTGCACAGGCATGAGCGTGCAAGAGAGCGTGCTTGCGCAGGTGCAGTACAGGGCCGCCCTTCTTCAGGAGCACTCGGGCTCCCTGAAGACTTCTGAAGCCTCCTTCGGCCGGGTAAAGCAGTATTTGACTAATTTAGTCAAATACTGCTACCGGGTGACCCAGCACTGGAACGAGGGGACCAGGAGAGGAGCCGGAAGGCTCTATAAGACCCAGAGCCTTCCCTCTCCTTGGGTAAGTGTCTGTCTCATTTTTTTAAATGTGGTTCCCATTCACTTTAAAGAAAGACCTAATGCTAGGACTGATTAGTGGCAAAAGGTGACAAGGACGCCAGAGAACACGTTGGCTTGACACCATCAAAGCTGGACACAGGATTGAGTTTAAGACAACTGACAGAAATGGTACAAAATCGGACAACATGGAGAGAGCTAACCCAAAGAATTGCCAAGAGTCGGATACATCTGAGTAGATCATACAGCTGTCCCTTGTCATTGAGTGTTGTTGCTTGGTACACATTTTTCTAGATTTTTTTCTACAGAAGTAGTTGTGGTGAGGGCCAAAATAGCCAAAAGGTGTGAAGCCGTCCATTTTAGCACCATGGCAACTGCCACTTTTGGTTATCCTACAGATAACAATGTTTATTGGGGGCACCAAGGAGGGTTTTTTGGGGGAGAGGCGATAATGGTAAGCATCGCAAATGATACAGTGGATCCAGGAAGTGACCCTGAAAGAACGTGCATGCGGCGGTCGAAGGTTGCCTGCTATGACCACAGGTAATTTCAACTGCGGCAATGAAGCAGATGATGGAGGACTGCACATACGTGGGGGGGTTGGGGAGCCCCCCAGAGCTAATCCATTCTTGCCAACACTCTCCGAATATCCTATACCATTTATGAACCTTAAGGTGAGGTTTATTTTATATATTGTACTTTAATGGCAGGTTTTACACTGTTAACCAGTTTTAATAAAGTGATGCCATGTGATGAACACATCACACAGCTAAAGATAGCCTACGGGGATTACCGACTGTGGCAATGCGTGTGTTTGTATGTGGGGGGGGGGGGTTCTGACTGCGAGCCAAGCAGGAAGTGAGGCTCTCTAGCACTCGCTTCCTGTGGCCGAAAATCAGATTATGAGGAGGTGTATTGGAAAAATACGATACCACGCCTGCGCACCACAACCCAAATGCCAACAAATTAAAAAAGCAGTGTCCCCATAGACTTAGATGACTTCCAGTTCACTGCACTGCTGCTTTTGCGGCGAATTGGGGAACATCGGACGGATGGCATCACACACCGCACCAGCTATCAAATGCCCCATAGACTTTCATTGGTAACGCAACGCACCAATGTAGGGGGTGTAAAGCTGCTCAGATTCCTTTAACATCCCATAAGTGTTTCTGAGGCTGAAACTAGGATAATTAATGGAACATTCCTGAATAAGGTGGTACATACTACTATTAGTCATTTCGGAGTCTTGTTAATACAAATACTGTATATTCCTGCGTATAAGACTACATACCCTTGAAAATCTTCTGAGGAGTCAGGGCTCACCTTATACGACGGGTGTCATTGATGCCGGGTGATACGCCCTATCCTGTTACCGCCTCTCAGGTCTCGCTGCTGAGGACTGTAGTGAAGCGGTGCAGGTGCACATGTGCGAGATCTGAGAGGCAGAGGAGGTAAGCAGGATACAAGGGTGGGCCAGAAGGGTGAAAGAGGCGTGCTTTATGGGCACAACGGGATCTATTCCTCCATATCGCTCTGATAAACAGGGAAACAGGGAAAGCTGACCAATCCACTTAGGGAGAGGGAGGGTTGACCAATCCAACCAGTCAATCACCTATATACTGTTATATACTGGGTACCTCATACAGTACAGCACCAGTATCTGTTCATACATAGCACAAGTATATGATTTTTTTTAACTTTTATTTGGTGTGCGTTGGAAGAGGGGTAGTCTAATACAGTGAGTATATCCCAAACTCTGTATTTTAGGTGGAAAAGTTGTGGGGGGGGGGTAGTCTTATATGCCCAGTCGTCGTATATGCCAGAATATATGGTACATAATGTTATCTTATCAATTTAAGTTCCTGAAAGGATATTCAAGGTGAAAATAAACTGATGAGAAAAACTATTGTATCTGTCCTCCTTCTCCTAAAAATGACTTTTTAAGCTATCCCATGGTTTTATTTTATATTTAAATCTAGCTATTACGTTTTTACTGTTTCATTGTCTCTGCTCAATGACACCTTCATAGATTTCAGCTCTGGCATACTTCAGTGAATTATTGAGCCTTTTTACCTCTTTCCTGCTCTCGGAAGCTATTTACTGACAGGAAAGTGTCTTATGGCTGTAATTACTTATCAGTGAGGGTTATGCTATAGCCTGACCCAGTCTGACCCGGTTCCGACCTGGAACGAAACTGTCACTTGCATACCTGATATTTAACTCTTTCAGGCAGAGAAAGAAAAAAAGGAAAACAGCCTAGATATTTGTGTGCTTGGCACTGTTCATACACATGTCTATCTCATCATAACATCATAATGCTGCCTTGAGATTTAACGCTAAGGTGTTCTCTGCTATAAGAAGATGCAGTGAGGTTACATGAATTATAGTTACACCGCTCCAGTGTCCTCTGTCCCCATCCGGATATTAGTGGCATAGCTGTTATTATTAATTACAGCTGATGTTTCTATGCAGGTTCACAGGATAAATCTATCAGAGGCTCGGTTTCACCAGCATAATTCCTCTCTCACAGACTGTTGACAGCCAAAGCATTTGACAGCTGGTTACCATATTACAGAGTAAATAGGAGATGGCTGACAGAGTCACACACACTGTCAGGCAGTGGAGCTGTCTAGATACAGCAATGAAAGGGAGCATTTGCTGAAGGTGTCTCGTAGCAGGACTGGAGTTGTTAATACTAAAGGGGAAATTTTGCTTCTCCCATGTTGTTTTCAGACACAAATTTGTACATCAAGATTGAAAAAAGAGAAGAGCATTAACCCATCCAATGCCAATTTTATGAAAATGCAGCATTACTATTTAGAGGACACCTTAAAGAGGAACTCCAGTGAAAATAATGTAAGAAAAACGTGCTTAATTTTTACAATAATTATTTAGAATTGATTTAGTCAGTGTTTGCTCATTGTAAAATTCTTTCCTCTCCCTGATTTAGATTCTGACATCACATGGTGACATTTTTACTACTGGCAGGTGATGTCACTGGAAGGAGATGCTGCTTGCTGTTTCGGCAGTTGAAAACAGCTGTTATTTCCCACAATGCAACACGGCTCCCACAGTGTGATGTCAAGACCTCAGTGCTGTGAGGCACTGACCTCACACTGTGGGAGGGGTTTCACCACAATATCAGTCATACAGAGCCTCCTGATGATCTATGCAAGAAAAGGAAAAGATTTCACACGGGAAAGGGAGTCTCAGCTACCGATTGGGATGAAGTTCAATTCTTGGTTACGGTTTCTCTTTAAGTGATGGTAGATATGGAGGCTGCCATATTTACTTCCTAATACCAGTTTCCTGTTTGACCTTTTCAATTGCTCTGAAACAAGCATGTGGCTAATCATGTGCAGCATGCTGTCCAGATTTGCACCGAAGTGTGGCCTAAACGGCAAGCCGTGTTACAGATAGGGAGCGTTTTCCTGTGAAACTTGCATGCAGAAAACGCTGCGTATCTATAGCTTGTGAAAATGGGCCCTAAGACCAGTGCATGAGATAGTCTGTGCTGATTCAGCACTATGGACAGGGTGCAGGGTAATCAGTCATTCAGACAGTGGATGGAAGATTCAGGACCTTGGACAGCACATAAAGCTGTCTATACTGTACACTGTGCATGACAGATTCAGCACCACGGACAGAGCGTAAGGCAATCAGTAGTACAAAAGATTCATATCCATGGATAGAGCTTAAGGTAATTAGTAGTATATTGACAGCACATGGATGATTCAGTGCGATGAATAGCGCAATGCACAATAGGTACTTTATACCAAGGTTTCTCGACACTATAATAGCATGTATTCCTTTAATAAAGGTTGTTCTGCCAAGTACCCCTTGTTGTGGGTAATATCATCCAAGTACCCACTGACACACATGGGCACTTTCACACACTTGTTAGGGGAACTCTTAAAAATTAACATGGTGCATTGACTGTGCCAAGCCCAACACAAATGGCCGCAGCACTACACATGCCATGTGTTAAAAAACATAGGCTATATAAACATAGGCATAATATAGTTAGTACTACAGACAGTGTATAAGTGATTCAGTAACATAGACAGTGCATAACAGCCGGTAGTATGCTTACATGAATTATCTGGTGCAAAGGACAGCGCATAAGGTAAACAGTGCTACAAACCGTGCATGAGCAATTTAATACCATAGATGATGTGTCACATAATTAGGACTATAGATAGTTCATATGGGTTCAGTACCATAAACAATAAACAGTCAGACTCCCTCCTTCCTTCAACACCTCCAAACAAGTTCTCAAAACACACCTTTTTAAAATGGTAAAATGGCCTACCTCCCATCTACCACACTTTAACTCTCTTAGCCAAGCAGCTTTTCTGCAGCACTACCTACTGTTTGCCTCCCCCTTAGATTGTAAGCCTTTGCCTGGGTCTCCTCCCCCCCCCCCCCCCCCTTAGTGTGTCCTTCTTGAACTTGCAACCCCAGCGATGACATCCTCCCCATGGACCAACACGGACTTGAATTGCTGGGTCCAGGCCCAGATTTACATCACAGGAGCCTAAAGGGAAAAAAGATGTCCTGGCTTAGACTTTGCCCTCCATGAACCTGCAAACCCCCACCAAACCTCACCACAAGTGTGCTGGCTGTCCCAGCTGTCACTTCTCTCTTACTTCCTTTGCCCTTTATAGGCAGTTACAGGTGCCCCTTAGCATGAAGTAGCCAGAGTTACCCTCAGTATTAAGTGGTAGCTACTAGTGCCTCAGACTGAAGGGGGATCTGGTCAGTGGAATGCCAAGAGCTGGGAACCTAACCTTTCATGTACGCTCTGCTTGGGACTTTGCATAGGGAAAGAGGGAGGGAGGCACTCAAGGAGGGGACTGAGCCGCCTTTCCATCATCAGGCGCCTGTAGGCATGTGCCTACAGTGCCTTATGGTAAATCTGGCACTGGCTGGGTCTCTGTAAAATCACATGATCATGCATCTCATACCCTGTTTGCATGGACAACCTTGTGCTATGTTGTATAACCATGTGCTACCTTTCTGTCTGTCACCCCTTGTTTACATCGTATGGATCCCTATTGGTTGTCCAGCGCTGCGTAATAATCTGGCCCTTTATAAATATAATAAATAAAAAAAGGTAATTGGAGCTATACATAGTCTTATATACAATACAAAGTTAAGCTATAGGATACACATTCTGGTCTGCATAGTTTATGATCTTATGGTTTACTCTATGTAATATTCAGCACTATACACAATGTATGAGAAATCCAGTAATATGGACGGGGCATATGATAATAAAAAAAACTATGAGCAGCTCCTGATATATCCAGTATTGTAAATGCTGCCTAAGAGAACTGTTACTGCTGTATATGCATAAGATAAGTACTACCAACAATGCACAGTATTATGATTAGTGCAGTCGCATACCTGGGGTATTTGACACCTGCTGCTGATTATTTACAGACACCCAGACATCCTCCCTCCACGCAATTTTTTTTTGATGGTCGGAGAGGGGGGGGGGGGGGGGTGGAGCAAAATTTCTGAAGAAATGGGTGTGGCAATGACAAGATGTAAGCAGAGCTAACTAAGGTAAACCCCCCCCCCCCCCAGAACTGTGCCCACCCCAGTATAGGTAGCAAACGTGCCCCCAGTATTAGCTCCCAACCTCAGTGTAAGAGCCAGATGTGTCCCCCCATATGCAATTAGGCAGCCCCTTCCCCCTATATAATAACCAGATGTGCCTCCCCCAATATGCCCCCCCAGAATAACAGCCAGATATACTGTGTTCCATGATTGTTCAGCAATCGTGTTTTACGATTTTTATCTACATTGCAATCTTCGAAAATCACAAATGTGCTGCAATGGCCACAGTGTGAGTAATCCCATAGGATTACTTGTGCTGCAGAAAGCATGAAATACGGGCTGAAATGCCCCAGTGTGACTTCAGCCTATGAGGCACCCAAGTTGTGGGCACCGCGCAACGCATGATTTAATGGTCTACTCTCAACTTTAGGTAGTCCCTATTTTACATAGAAGTGGTAAGATTGTATAATCAAGAGTGTATCATTAGTGGGCACCTTAAAGTGGACCCAAATTAAAAATACAAGATTTTAGAAATAAAATCGATTTTCTAAATTATAATAATAAATAGCAGCATTTTTTCAGCTGCATGATGACAAATATAAAATATTTTACATTTATTGGAGGAACCCCTCCCTTCCTTTCATATTGCCGGGACAGAATCCGGCAGACTGGTGGAGTAGGAGGTGTCCGGCAATGGAGGAATTGCTAATGGCTGCCCCCAGTATAACCCTAGTTATGAAAAGAGAAGGTGAAAAGCATGCACTGAAATGCTCATAGGCTTGAAGGAGGGTTTATTTATCTTTGTATGTGTCAGAGTGGTGCAACTAAATATTTTGAATTTAAAAAATGTTTGGTTTGGGTCCGCTTTAAGAAGATCAGTACTACCAATAATGTATAAGACAATTTGTACTGCCCATAATACGTAAGATAACCAGTATTACTGATATTGGATAAGATAACCAGTATTACAAATAATGCATCAAAAAAAATCCATACTGCCAATAGTGCATAAGATAAGCAGTACAGCCGATAGTGCATAAGATAATCTGTACTGCCGTTAATACAGTACGTAAAATGTCCAATACTACTGATAATGCATAAGATAACCAGTATAACGGATAATGCATAAGATTATCCTTACTGCCAATAATGCATAAGATATTTAGTACTACAGACATTGCATAAGATAATCATTTCTTACATAAGATGATTATTATCAGAGCTGGGAGCTCATAAGACGGTCATCTAGATAGTCAGTAATCGTGGATCAGTGTTTCAGAATAAATCACTTTCTGGGTCTCATATGTAACTCTTTTGCAGAAAAATGTTACACAACAGATTAAAGAGGACCTGCATTCTAAATAATATGAATAATTTTTTTTAATTTTTTTTTTACTAAATTAATTTATAAATTATTTAGTCAGTGTTTGCCCATTAAACAAGCTTTCTTCTCCCTGATTTGCTTTCTGGAATGTATCACAGGCAGCAACATCTTTAGCACTAGCAAGTGATCTCTGTAGAATGTTCGTTTAATGTGGGTTCTAAAGCCAGTAGAAATGCTCTGGGGGAGGGGAACATTTGGCATAATAAACAGCCTAGGCTAAGCCTCACTGGGAGGGTGGAGCTACATACCAATGTACACAAATATATGGCTATAGGAAGTGTTTCTGATGCTGAAACCAGAATAACATAAAAATGGGTATACTGGATAATTCACTGCATTTGGCTATATGTCACTACAAGGCCTCTATAACAATAGCATATACACAATTGGATACCCCCTCAAAGATCTCTGGAAGTACAGGTGAAAGTTAAAGGATACCTTAGTCCATATGCACATTTAAAAACGGGGGGAGCAGGCATGTGTAAGAGGCACTCCTCATGCCCACCGCTCTCCCCATTCTCCTCTGTCCCCCTCCGTTACGATGTAATGACCCTTCGAAGTTACTTCCTGTTTGGAAGGGTCGGTGAAATGTGCGCAGACACTACCCAACAACGCGTGTTCTTGATCACGCACCTGCAGCCAGGACCCCGCCGCACGTATGCCCACTACGTAGTTGTGTGTGTCACATGGGCCTCAATTCACTAAGCTTTATTAAACGTTTGATAATTTCCCTCATGAATAAAATCTAATTTTGAATTCACTAAGGTGTTATAGATTTATTGAACGTTTTATCAATAAAACATCTACAGCATAACACCTTAGTGAATTCAAAATCAGATTTTACTCATGAGGTAAATTATCAAACGTTTGTAAAAGTGTTTGATAAAGCTTAGTGAATTGAGGCCTGTATTGTGCAAAAGTCCATTTATTTCAGTAATTATCATTATTATTATTATTTAGTATTTATATAGCGCTGACTTCTTCCGCAGCGCTGTACATAGTATATAGTCTAGTCACAACGCTCTGTTCATGCTGGTAACGTTTTATTCCCATTTTTATTTATGAGCAAACTGTCTTGTTGTGTGTCTTTGTATTTTTTACTTTGTTTTTGTAAATCTTTTGTATATTTATCTTTCTGTACTGTTCCACTTTTTTTTCTGGAATATTAAATATTTATTTAATAAACTTGACTTCTGATGTACTTGCAAAAACTCATAGTCTGGGAAAAGACTCCAGTGTAACTTGTGTTACAAGTTCAGTGCCTGATTGTGCCTTGCTACTGCGTGATTGTATTGTGTGTGTGTGTGGCGTTCCCATATTTGTCCTAAAGCGCAAAGCTGACCCAAATACGAAAACGCTGGAGTGAGTGCAGGCTACTCGACAGCAGAGTGGGAATTGTTGGAGTGTCTAGCAGCAGCTAGTGGTGGCGGTGAGAAGTGTTTTTGAGAGGTGACAGCCTTGTGTTAGCTTGAATAAAGCTGCTTCCCCTTGCGATCTGGTCAAACCCCCAGTCGGGAACCGTTCCTGCAGGTGTGACGTGGGGCAGGTTCCTTCACTTAAAAAGTGAAACTAAGATATGAAATAGACTCACTACATGCTAAATGAGATATTTTAGGCCTTTATTTGCTATAATTTTGATGATTATGGCATACGGGTTATGAGAACCCCAAAATCAAAATCTAAGACCATTAGAATATTGTGAGAATGTTCAATAGTCTAGAATCTAAGTGTCAGACTCTAATCAGCTAATTCATCCAAAACACCTGCAAAGGGTTCCTATTTCATGTAAGAGTGGACAGAGGCGCCAGCAAGATAAAAGGTTCTAAAAGGCTTAAAATTGCTCAGGAAGTGGTGGCAACCTCGCCTCCCCAAAGCAGACAAGATACAGTCAGTTTTATGACAACAGGTTTATTAATATACTCCAAAACAAACAGTGCAACACGTTTCACAGGTATGTTCCCGATTCCTCAGGCAATAAACAGATAGGATTACACAGTATAGTCTCAAGGTCACAAATAGCGCCTCTGTCCTATTTCATGTATTAGTTTTACCTTTTAAGTTAAATTACTGAAATAAATGGACTTTTGCATGATATTCTAATTTAACCAGTCTCCCCTTTACTACAATACTGCATTTATGGACTGTATGACTAAGAACTGGGAACTCACGGTTGTACAACTCATCCAGCACTACGCTGACACATTGTTCTGGTGCAAACCAAACTCCCCGAAAACCTTTTATCTCATCTGCAAAATCTAAGCCATTTTACGCTTCCCAGACTCCTCATGAATATTCATCGGCATTATAAGAAGTAGTTTAAGAGGTTTAAAAAGTAAAATTATTTCAGCTTAAGAAGCAATCGGAGATGTGAAACAGATCATTAAACAAAGGACAGAAGACCTGTTAACAAGTCAAGCCGAGCGGACTCTTCTTTGTAGAAAAGTTTAAAGTACGGGGAAGGGTTGGAAATGAGTTTGGCGGCACGGAGACTTATAAATTATGTATCCGAGCTGGAAGCCTCGCGGGTTTATTAAAGCAGATTATGAATTTTGGGAAGGGGTAGAAAGAAGCAGATCTGGGGCAACTGCAGTCTGGTGGCCACCGAAATTAATCTACAAAGTTGTAGCGGAAGTTCAGTGAAAGTCTAACGGCGGTCATAATAACTGTGTGGAGGTGAAATGAGTTTATAGGAGGCTTTGATGGATAATGCAGTATATGTGCACTATTCATTCTGGCACCATCATTAGCCGGAACAGCAGAGCGCCACGCCCGTATTTACATCAAAAGCAGGTAAGTACTCAAACAGCGGGCTGCCTTTTTCCTAAGTAATGTACTGCTGAGGCCCGGCTTATCAAATAGGTCCTGCTATGACATCTAATTGCCCCCTCCCCATAACTTTTGTTATGTGTATGACTTCAGTTAAAGTGAACCTCCAGACTAAAAATCTACTCAGCAGTACTGAAAAGGCTTGGTGTTTCTTTAACAGTTGCACAGGATCAGAACTTTGTTTTTCTTACCCAAGCCTCATTTTTAGGTGCACAGAAGAAAACTCCCCGGGCATTTTTCCCCCGGTGCTGTGCAAAGCATGATGGGATTTCTGATGTTGTTGCTTTCATTCTGCTGTTTTGGTGCAAATTTTTTTTTTTTTGAATTGGAGATTTGTAGCCTAGCACCCGCAGCTGGGAGGGGTAATCAGGACACAGGACAGTTGGAACTGTGTCTCATCCTCCCTGTCACCTCCGTTCAAACAAAAAGATGGCTGCCCCCATGAAATCACAAACATTTGCCTGTTCTTTTAAAACAGGGTGGGTAAGAGATTATATTACCTATGTATTTTAATTAACATAACTAATGTAACTTAATGGCAGTATGTTTGTTTAGGCTGAAGTTCCTCTTTAATCTGCAGCTACTCCAGCGCTACATACTACAGAGCAGGGGCGTCGCTAGCCCTATTTTGGGGGGCACGTGCCCCCAATCTGTCCTGGGGAGCCACGGATCTCTTCCCCAGGGGTGCCCGCAGGGCCACACCTGGGCGGGTGCATTGCACCCAGGCGCCTGTCTCTGACAGGCGCCGCCGCTCACCCCCTCTGTCCGTGGCTCCCTCCAGCCGCCGCGTCACTCAGACCTCGATCAGGCGGCGACCAATCGTGCGGGCGCTAGGACCCAGCGCCCGCACTGATATGCGGAAGTGACATCACTTCCACATATAGAGCGGGTGCGTCCGGCGCCCGCTCGTATTGGTCGGGTCGCTGCTGATCCTGAGGTCTGCTGGCTGCCAGTGCGAGTTAAGGGGGGAGCGGCGGCGGGGGCTCCCTGTCACTCACTCACTGCCTAAAGGGGCTCCCTGTCACTCACTCACTACCTAAAGGGGCTCCCTGGCACTCACTCACTGCCTAAAAGGGCTCCCTGGCACTCACTCACTGCCTAAAGGGGCTCCCTGTCACTCACTCACTGCCTAAAGGGACTCCCTGTCACTCATTCACTACCTAAAGGGGCTCCCTGGCACTCACTCACTGCCTAAAGGGGCTCCCTGGCACTCACTCACTACCTAAAGGGGTTCCCTGTCACTCACTCACTACCTAAAGGGGCTCCCTGGCACTCACTCACTACCTAAAGGGGCTCCCTGGCACTCACTCACTACCTAAAGGGGCTCCCTGGCACTCACTCACTACCTAAAGGGGCTCCCTGGCACTCACTCACTACCTAAATGGGCTCCCTGGCACTTACTCACTACCTAAAGGGGCTCCCTGGCACTCACTCACTACCTAAAGGGGCTCCCTGGCACTCACTCACTACCTAAAGGGGCTCCCCGTCACTCACTCACTGCCTAAAGGGGCTCCCCGTCACTCACTCACTACCTAAAGGGGCTCCCTGTCACTCACTCACTACCTAAAGGGGCTCCCTGTCACTCACTATCGGGGTCCCTGTCACTCACTACCTAACTGGAGGCGCCTGTCACTCACTAGCTAACCTGGGGATCCCTGTCACTCACTACCTAACTTGGGGGGCTACCATATTAAGGGGGCATTCTGCCTATTTGTGTGAAATGCTGTCTATTTATGTGCCTCATGACTGCTGAATTTGTCTTGTTGGGGGCCTCATGATTTGTTGGAGGCCTCACGATTGCTGAATTTGTCTTGTTGAGGACCTCACGATTGCTGAATCTGTCATGTCGAGGGCCTCACGATTGCTGAATTTGTCTTGCCAGGGGCCTCATGATTGCAGAATTTGTCTTGTTTTGGGTCACATGATTGCTAACTGCGAGACTATGGGAAAAGCTGAATCCTTATCATATGAGACAATAGCATTAAACCTACTTTTTTAGCTTTTTAAAACAGAAAATAAAACTGGGAGGTTCTTTCAGGAGTAGGATGGATGAAATTGTTTATCTTCACAGTTTATTTTCAACTTGGATTTTCCATAATGTTCATGTATGAGTTAAAACGTTTGTACAGTATTTAGTTTAAATCGCTGTTGCCACTTTGCGATAGATACCGGTAAGTGACTTTTGGGTTGCAGTTTGGGCACTCGGCCTCCAAAAGGTTCGCCACCACTGTCCTAATCTGATGTCCCACCATTGCTAGGTTCATGTAAATTTGTCTCCACCCGTTACCACACCTATATTCTGGTCCATGGCCCACCCATTTTTTGGTGCGGCGCGATAAGCACGCCGCACAATGTGATCGTCATATTTTTGGCACGCTAGCTGCAGTGTGCTGAATTCTGCTGCCTACAGTATGTACAGTATACGCTGTTCTCTAGTGCCTGCACTGTGTGCTGATTTACCTCCAGTGTGTACAGTGTAAGGTGTTACTCTGTGCTTTTACTGATTGTAAACCAGCTGTTTTGTATGCTGATCCCTGCTACTTTCAGTATGTACAGTATTAGCTGTAAAGCCTGGTACACACATACAATTTTGATTAGCCAATTTTAGCTCTGTTCATAAAATTCATTATCTGTTGGCCCACTTACTGCACGGGGGTGGTAAAATTGGGGGTCAGTGATTGACCATTCAAAATTGTATGTGCGTATACATCTTTGATCTATGCCTATACTGATTGTAAATTATCTAAATAAAGGACAGGGGGGTCCATCCAATATTTCTATGGGCAGGCCCGATATCTGTAGCTTACACCGCTGCTAAGTTCATGTACATTTGGCCCCACCCATGGCCACGCCCACTCACCTCATGGCCATGACCATTTTTGCCGCACAGGTGCCCCTGATCTCCAAGGACCCTAGAAACGCCCCTGCTACAGAGATATTAGGATTCTGTCACCCAAAATGATCAGGAAAGTTTTACTTTTGCAGTTAGAGGTAATGTTACTGTTGGATACTTAGAGTAGGATTATAGCTACTTGTAAGGACGGAGGCACCCATGTATAAAAATATGTATACATTTCTAATAGTTAAAATTAGAAAGAGAGGTAATCTCTTTCCTCTACTGATGACAAAAAACACCAGCAGTACTGGAAAAGTATTTATTCAAAACACAAAATAGACAACGCGTTTCACGGGTACTGGCCCACTTCCTCAGGTCAATACACAGTGCCTTGCAGCAAGATTAATAGGATATGGGCACTTCTGACAGACTCTCAGAGGCACCCATATCCTATTCTCTCAAAGTAAGTATCCCCCAGGTGCATTTTTTTTATTACAGTGTCTGTTTAAAGAGAAACCGTAACCAAGAATTGAACTTCATCCCAATCAGTAGCTGATACCCCCTTTCCCATGAGAAATCCTTTCCTTTTCTCAAACGGTTCATCAGGAGGCTCTGTATTCTGATATTGTGGAGAAACCCCTCCCACAAATGATGTCAGGACCATGGTCTTGACAGTTTCCTATCTGTGAACCTCATTGCCATTGTGGGAAATAGCTGCTTACAGCTGGTTCCAACTGTCAAAAAAGCAAGTAGAATCTCCTTCCACTGACAGCATCTGCCAGCAGTAAAAATGTCACCATGTGATAAATGTCAGAATGTAAATCAGGGAGAGGAATAGTTTTACAATGGGCAAACACTGAATCAATCATTTATACATACCGTAATTATTGTAAAAATGAAGGACTTTTTTTTAATTACATTATTTTCACTGAAGTTCCTCTTTCAGTAAAGAGAACTAATACCGCAAGAGTAATTAAGTAATCACAGACCTCACTTATACTTTCCGCTCATTTGTAGATTTTAATGTAGTCTTCTCAAACTGTTGACTGTAATCCAAATTCATCATAATATATAGACTGGTCACATGTTTTGAGATGACCAACTGTATTCAAAGCTATAAAAAAAATTGCAGTACTTAAATAAAAATAATTTTATTAGATTGAAAACCATTCCAGCAAAATTGTTGTTTTTTCACTTATCACTTTTGCATACATGATGTGTCGTGGACTGGTCGCAAATTAAAAAGGGGATGTCTAATTTTATACCCACGTTTTTTTCCCCCCGCCTTTGCGTCAGTTGCCAATTTCAGGAAGTAGGTAGGCGGAAAAACTTTGCAAAACTCTCCAAACATTTTAAATGAAACATGCTGCAAAACGCTGTTGAGATAATTTATACTTTGGGTAGGTTTAACACTCAGGGGTTTCGGACCTACACTTGTAGCGTCTGTTTATCTCTCAATTTCCAGCAGGACAAGAAATAGAAACAACGTTAAGGTATAGTTTTCTGGGGATTAAGCGTTGGCTTTAGTGAGCTGTGTGGGTTTTTTAAAATCCAGGTTAAAAGGGGTGACTAGCCGTACTTTGGCGGTTTATTGTGAAAGCTTAAAAGCGATCCCTTTTCCCATTAGAAGTAACCTTACCGTCTTAATACGTTGAAATGTCAGGCGTATTTTCCTTGAGACCCGGCGAACGTGGCGAGATGCGTGCAACATATGATTTTCTCCGGAAAACAATTTTTATTGTGTCACATATCACATTACAGACTGCTGAGTGTCTTATGTGAAAATAGCAGGAAAGGAAAATGTGTTGCCTTCAGCCATCATCAAAGGCTCTTATTTTAAAGTGTAGGTTACAGAAAAAAAAAAAGAAAAAAAAAAACAATCTGATTGGCCGTGATGGGTGGGGAATATGCAAATACCGCTGAAGCAATCTGATTTCTAGAGACCACTTTGTAGATCTGACCTTGGAAATTAAAGGGACTCCGAGCACCGCTGATGGGCATGCCTTTAAGCCAGATGACTTCCAACAAAGTCATGCTATGACCCCTCTGGAGGAGCCTCTTGCAATGGCCATGCGTGTCACTTCCTTTTCCTGCTTCACTCAGTGATGCACTTCTCTAATAGAGAAGACGGGGGTGACCCGGAAGTTATAACATAGCCAAGATGGCAGCCACGATTTTTAAATTGAAAAATATTTGGTGTAAAACGGCATCAAATGAAAGAGGAGAGCACAAGCTACAGAAAAGTATGCATCTTTACATACTTTGCAGTACTGGTCAGTCTTAGTACAGTCTTAAAGTAGAACTGTAGTGAGAAGTATATGGAGGCTGCCATATTTATTTCCTTTTAAGCAATACCAGTTGCTTGGCTATCCTGCCGATCCTCTGTCTCTAATACTTCTAGCCATAGACCCTGAACAAGCATGCAGCAGATCAGGTGCTTGACATTTTTGTCAGATCTGACAAGATTAGCTGCATGCTTGTTCCTGGTGTGATTCACACTAATGCAGGCAGATAGCTCAGCAGGGCTGCCAGGCAACTGGTATTGCTTAAAAGGAAACCAATATGGCAGCCTCCATATACCTCTCACTACAGTTCTCCTATAAAGGCATGCACATGAGAGGTGCTCGGAGTCCCTTTAAGTGACAGCTGAAGTGTATATGGAGGCTGCCCTATTTATTTCCTTTTAAACAATACCAGTTGCCTGGCATCCTGCTGATCCTGCAGTAGTGTCTGAATCACACCAAAAACAAGCAAGCAGCTCATTTTGTCAGTTTAGGGAACAAGTGCTGTATAGATAGGATGTTAGGCTACACTGCGTGCCATAGCTTGATTTCTGGAAATGCCTCAAAGGCCCGGACATTGGGCGGCTGCAGCCCAAGGGGTGGATGGACATAAATGGAGGGTTTGCTATATATGGAAGAGGAGGCTGGCAATGGGGAGAGACAAATGGAAGCGGCATGGTGGGGGAGCTACAAATGGAAAGGAAACAGGACACAAAAGCTGGCCTAGGGTGCAACAAGTATAAATCTGGCCTCGGTGTGTACTGGTTAGTAGAGAGGGAAGAAGGGACAATAGACGATTAAAGAGGAACTTAAGCAAAAAGGGGAAAAAATAAATGTATACTTTGCAAAGCGAGAAGTAAAACAAATAGAAGAGAGATCAAAAAATGATTGCTATTCACCATGTAATAGATGACTGATATTCACCATGTAATTTGTTCATATTGTTTGATCCACATTCAGCCTGCGGTCATCATCTTTACTACTGGCAGACATGAAAAAAAGACGACACACACAAGCAATAGAACACAGCAATACATGCATGCAGCTACATTTAAGTCGTCAGCAGGTGCTCGTCAGCCAATCAGGATGCACTGTCATACACCCTTTATCTGCCATACCACATCTAGCAGCCATTAGCATTCAGGTGGGAGGCTTCAGTTGGACGCAAATCGCAAGATTGCGTCGCTAGCAGGACCGCCCCGTGCAGGCATTCCTCCCACAGGGGTCCCTCCCTAACCGCTCACCTGTCTGCCATGTCCTAGAGCTGAAAAAAAACGTTTAAAAATCGCACGATTTGCGTCCAACTGAAGCCTCCCACCTGAATGCTAATGGCTGCTAGATGTGGTATGGCAGGTAAAGGGTGTATGACAGTGCATCCTGATTGACTGACGAGCACCTGCTGGCCACTTATATGTAGCTGGATGCATGTATTGCTGTGTTCTATTGCTTGTGTGTGTCGAATTTAGCATTCAGTATGGAGGCAGTGTTGGTGGGTTTTCTGGATGTGAGAGGTCCAGAGCCTGGGTGTGAGAGGTCCAGGCCCACCTGCACTCCCCTCCAGGTATCGCGCATTGGCCTTGGGGCCCCGGCCAGTGAGAGAGGTCCGGGGCCCCTAGACATGAAAAAAAGACAGAAAGCACCAACTGCCACTATCTATAACCACACCCACTAACAATGTAATAGGGTAAAAGGTTGTAGATCGATAGATGGTTATAGATAGATAGATAGATAGATAGATAGATAGATAGATAGATAGATAGATAGATATGCACACAGGGAGCAGCATGGCTCACAGACAGGAAACTGTCAGGACCATGGTCATGACATCACACTGTGGGAGGGGTTTCACCACAATATCAGATGATCTGATCAGCTACTAATTGGGATGAAGTTCAATCCTTGGTTACAGTTTCTCTTTAACAAGCAATCAGGCAGACAAATGACAGCGCTCAAGGCTGCACCTGCAATGAAAACTAACAGAGGTAATGCAGAGCCCCACTGGGGCTAAATACATGCCTTGATTTCAAAACAGATGCAAATGATGTACTAATTCTAATCTCAAATTTTGAATGTAGATTTGAAACAATGAATGCAGCTAGACACTAGTATACTTACGATCAATTTGTACAGCGGGAGACATGGCAATGCTTTCAAACAGAAGTTATACCTGAATGATCTATCTGCATGGATGTGCAGAGCTCCAGGAACTGGACAACACACCTAGCACTCAAAACAGGCAAACAACGTGCTCTTTAACAACGTGCTCACTTGTTGTTGGTCATTTAGAAATCCAACACATGGTTGAATTCTCAGTTGCAATGGCCTAAAACGATTGTCTCAGATGAGTTTTCTCTAGCATGCATACAGGGCTTAAAGAGAACCAGAGACCAAGATAAAAAGATGTTATACATACCTGGGGCTTCCTCCAGCCCCATAAGCCTGGATCACTCCCACGCTGCCTTTCTCCGCTGCCTCTGTCCACCGGTACCGGGTCCCGTCATTTTGTGTGCACAGTGCGCTCCCTCTGTACTGCGCAGGCGCATGCGTACAGAGCCAGAGGGAGCCCCTGGGCATGCGGAAGACTGGTTGCGCCCGGCAGAAGTGACGGGACCCGGTACCGGCGATAGAAGCAGTGGAAGATGGCGGCGGGGGAGCGATCCAGGCTTATGGGGCTAGAGGAAGCCCCAGGTATGTATGACATCTTTTTTCATTTTTTAGAGAACGTTCGTCTCTGGTTCCCTTTAACACAGACAGTGTTTAACGAAACACGCGGCAATTACCATACATACGCAGTAGACACAGCCTTGCCCTTACCATCTTTCTGTTTTTATTTTGGTCTTTAATTCAGTGAATTATTTTATGCATTTGGTAGTTATGTTAGCAGCTGTCAAATCTGGAGTTTCTGTGCATCTATTTTTAATGCTGTACTTTTCCGCTGATGCGGAGGGAAAATGGCTTGTGACCATCGACTGCTGTTTCTACGGTGAGGCTTTGGCAGGTCAGATTTTGTTACACAAACCACAAATTACCTGACGTCTATCAGCCGCAAAACAAACACTAGCTGGTTATCAAACATCATTTATCTTCATTTGCCTTGATGTTATTTTCCATCTAGTAGAAACGCCGTACTTATTGAAGCGTCGGATGAAACCGAGGCTTAAAGAGGAACTGAAAAATCTCCCGGTAAACATTCCTGACCCTTTTCTGATTAGGTTCATTTAAAAAATTTCAAAAGAGAAAAAAATAAAATAAAGCTAGCAGATACTTCAAAGGACACCTGAACTGTAAAACAACAAACAAAAATTGACATGCCTACATCAATAGCGCCTCTTTCCTGCAGCCGACAGTTCCAGCACATGGTCCCTCCGTCAGGGGGTAGCAATAGGGGTTGCAAAGGTTGCGACTACATCGGGGTCCTCCCTCAACTGTAGTATTAGCTCTCTATTGGTCCTGTGCTCATAATAATGACTTCTACAGATACTTTGATTAGTGATAATCATTAACAAACTGCTCCCCATCCCCTTCTTGCACCACTGACACTGTTGTTGTCCTTGGCAGGTTTTGGTGTGCCGTACCAATTGTTTCGTATAGATTGTTTGGGGGGGGCCCAATGTACAACTTGCATCGGGGCCCACAGCTCCTTAACTACACCACTGCCCTCTGTATACCTATTTCACTTGCAGTTCTAGCTACAATGGACCCATGAGTCAAAAGTAACGTGGGGGCCCCTTTTAGCAATCCCTTCCCCCCCTTCACAACCTCTGAGGCAACTCCCAGGACCCATCTCACCACACTCCCAGCCACACAAAATCATTAGGTGTCCATCATATGTCCCCATTCTTCCCCTCCTCCTTTCCCTTACAAATCCAGAGTGTACAAACAAAGGGGTCTTCCCTAATCCAGGCATGACACGGGAGGCAGCACCACGCTCTACACTACGGACTTCTCCCCTATGGCTCCTCTCCATGGCTGGAGGGGAGGGGACACACTCCTTGGAGGCCCCTACAAGCTTTGGGGCCCTGGGACACTTGTGACTTGACCCATTTGCCTCTATGGAAGCACCGGCCCTGTTGACTTGTGCCAGTTTCTTTTGGGTCTGCACATGCTCAGCACAATGAAGGACACACCTGTTTTCCTCTGTGCACATGTACGTCATTTTACCGGGCATGCTCGGACTTTACTCACACATGCCCAGTCGGGATGTGCTCATCCAAAGCTCCAAAAGTGCCAGCGCCCACAATTTATCAGGCTCGGCGGGCGCCCAAATTTCTCCTCCCTACCACTATTTCATTGAACGCCTAAAGTGCCACCCAGACTTCTGCCACTACCATGCCCCCAAATATCCTGCTTCCGGACTACACTTCCCTTCATCCTTAGAGGTAACTTATAATTGCTGCTATTCACCTGACATTAATTTCCGAAGACTGGCGACAGTTTACAGTTCTGCTGGATAAAGTGATAACAGAAGGAGTACAATACAGTAAATGGAGCTAGTTTAGTCGAAGGGTCCCAGCAGGAAACACTATTCATGCCACCAACCTAATAAGTTTAGTAACGTTGTGTGAGTCGAGGCGGTAGCTGGAGCAAACGCTGGAGCAAACGCAGTGAGCGAGGGTCGGAGTGTGCAATTTTAGGCCTGAGGCCCACTTTAAGCAGCCCTTGTTCTTTGTGTGGTGTGTTTGCTGCATTTTTTTCAAGTGCTGTACAATGTACCGCCTGAAATTGTACAGTGCTTGTGATTTGCATTTTTTTTCAATCTGTCTTTTAAATAAAATTTAAACTACCGGCTGGATCTCTTTGCGTCTGTTGACTTCCCACGTGTAGCCCCACCCCTTTGCAATAGAGGTCATCGGCACTTCTCTATCTCCATATAGAGAAGCACCGATGACAGTTTTTTTTCAAGGGCCGGGGCTACGCACTGGAAGCTAGCAAACATGGACCTGGGGGAGGGGTTAAAGACCTAGCAGGTAGTTAAAACTTGATTTAAAACAGGATCTCTGCTCACAAAATCACTGTAACATCGCTTCTGAACAGCGATTCAAAAGCAATTTTGCAGCATTGCAATATTTCAGTTTGCAAATGCTCACAAACTTCTCCCGGCTCTGCAATTGGCCAAATAGCGATCACTTCTGTGGGTTCTCCTCCAGGCACTTTCATTAGCATAGCCTTTTTTGTTGGTGATCCCAAAGGGCAGCTGATATCTTGTGATATCCTGTGGGCCCCAGGCCTTAGGCAGGTTTCACACTTCTAACCGGTCCGGCAGTGGCAAAACCGCTAAAAATAGCCTTTGGAGATTAAGGTAAGATCGGAAATCTCCCTTTTGGCTGCAAGCTGCAAGCCAAGCAGGAAGTGTGGCTCTCTAGCGCTCACTTCCTGTGGCCAGAATTAGAATCGCATGGAAGTGTTTTGAAAAAATACACTTCTGCACATGTGGGCTGCCATGGGAATGCAGAAAAATTTTAAAAAGTTGGGTCACCATAGACTTATATGACTAGTGATCTCTGGGCAAACCTGGCATCTAACAGAGCATTATGGGGCGGCTTTGCACAGCGATCAGAAGTCATATAAGTCTATGGTTGCCCATGTGTCAAATTTGCAACTTCCAGGGCATCGCACCACGCCGGTGCAAAATGCCCCATAGACTTACATTGGTGTAGCATTACCCTGCTGCAAAATAGGGTAATGCAACGTGCTAGTGTGAAAGGGGCCTGAGAGTGTATTTCTTACTTTAGAGGTTGCATCCAAATTGGAAGTCTATGAGGTTTCCTGCTGGGCCCCCTTAACTAGGATAATTACTATTAAATTACTCCAGTAGTCATCCTTGTTGGAAGTATCAACAGGATTATTACCTTAAAACTGCAGTATAGTAAAACAACCACAAGTTGTCACTGTGTGTAAAACCTGATGGTAATCTTCATGGGCTTGTCATTTCCTGTATTCGCTCTGCATTCTCTCTCTAAGTAAGCTGCATTTCCTGATGCTTGTGTAGGATATAT
Source organism: Hyperolius riggenbachi (assembly GCF_040937935.1). Taxonomy (NCBI): domain Eukaryota; kingdom Metazoa; phylum Chordata; class Amphibia; order Anura; family Hyperoliidae; genus Hyperolius; species Hyperolius riggenbachi. The sequence goes on along the minus strand of NC_090650.1, from coordinate 36,465,906 downwards.
CTCTGCATGTTTTTCTTCAGTAAAGAGTTCTAACTTGTTAGATTGGGTGCCTATCTGCGTGCAAAGAACCCTAAGCTTCAACAATCCTAACAGTGAGTGAGACCATAATGATTTTTCAGCCAATTTTGCAGCAAAACACATGAGTTAACAGACAAGCAAAGCTTTAGGAATATGTTCATTTTAGATTACACATATGTGGGCAAAACTCATCTATTTTCACATGTTACCCAGAATTCCTCAGTACACTGGGATATGAGTCTTTGGGGGTGGGGGGCACCTAGAGGCCAGGATACTGCTGCTAGCTTGTGGGGGAGTGTTGCCTGAAAGGTTGAGTCCTGCTTCTTGCTGCATACGGACACACAGATGGAATAGACTAATGAAACATATGTTTCACGTCACATTCGTTTTTTTTTACATATGTATAAATAGAAACGGCTTTCGCCGATGTCAAATACTTGCATTGGATTTATTTACATGGATTCATCTTGCCATTCTGCTTTCATTAAAGGGACTCCGAGCACCTCTCATGGGCATGCCTTTAAGACTCCGACCAGTACTGCAAAGTACTTAAAGAGAAACTCCGACCAAGAATTGAACTTTATCCCAATCGATAGCTGATATCCCCTTTTACATGAGAAATCTATTCCTTTTCAAAAACAGACCATCAGGGGGCGCTGTATGACTGATATTGTGGTGAAACCCCTCCCACAAAGAAATTCTGAGTACGTACTCTTGGCAGTTTCCTGTCTGTGAACCTTGTTGCATTGTGGGAAATAGCTGTTTACCGCTGTTTCCAACTGCCAAAACAACAAGCAGCAGCTACATCACTTGCCAGCAGTAAAAATGTCACCATGTGATTAATGTCAAAATATAGATCAGGGATTTAAAATATTTTACAATGGGCAAACACTGACTAAATCATTTATACATAATTATTGTAAAAATGAAGCACTTTTTTTAGTACATTATTTTCATTGGAGTTCCTCTTTAACCATTTGGGGACCGACGTACCTGTAGGTTGAATCTACGTCCAGCAGGTGGTGCTGCCGCCCTAACTGGACGTTGATTCAATGTCCGCGCTAACGAACCGCCCCAACGCGACTGGGCGCAACGGAGAGGGCATCTCCCCTCAGTAATCACTATGATGGCCGGCGGATCGTAGTGATCACTTTGACAGCTGCGGCGGTAGGGGAGAAAGAAGAGGATCCACTCACCTCCCTGCCATTGGCGCGACGATCGGCGCTCCCCACCGCTCTGGCCAGCATCTCTGCTTCTTCTGACGTCAGCGCCGGGTCCCGGCTTGATGACGCCATGAAGCCACGACCCGGAACTGAGCGGCAGTAGGAGCAGAGATGCCGGCCGGAGCAGAGGGGTTTGCTGCGGCTCGTAGCTGGAGCCTGGAAGGTAAGTGAAAGCAGCTGCTGAACGAGGGACACCTGGCCACACAGGAGGACACAGCCCAGCAAGCCCTAACCCCCAAAAAGCGCCCCAACCCCCCCCTTTCAGCAAAAACGCCTGGTCCTTAAGGGGGGGTTAGGCGGCCGGTTCCCGAAAGGGTTAAAGATGCATACATTTCTGTAGCCTGTGCTGTCCTCTTTCATTTGATGCCTGAACCGCCGTTCTACACCAAATAGTTTTCATTTGATTTCAATTTTGAAATCGCGGCTGCCATCTTGGCTATGTTATAACTTCCGGGTCACCCCTGTCTTCTCTGCTAGAGAAGTGCATCACTGAATGAAGCAGGAAGAGGAAGTGACACGCAGGGCCATTGCAAGAGGCTCCTCCAGAAGGGTTAAAGCATAACTCGAAGTCGTCTGGCTTAAAGGCATGCCCATGAGAGGTGCTCGGAGTCCCTTTAAAAATGGCTACAGCATTTAACAATGTCAGACACGTTATTTTGCAGTTTAACCACTGCCCGACCACCCGTAGGTGCACATATATGTGCACACCCTCCCATGAGAGTTCTAAAGCCAGTAGAAAAGATCTATAGTCTCCCAGAAGGCTCTGGGTGAGAATTTGGCATTATAAATAGCCTAGGCTAAGCCTCAGTGGCAGAGTGAGGCTATATACCAATATACAGCAAAATATAGATATAGGAAGTGTGTTCTGATGCTGAAGTCAGGATATTTATTGTAAAAGTGGGTTAATAATTTAGTGTCATTATATATATGGTATTAAGGTTCATCTTTAAATTTCACATAATACTATAAATACACAGAAACATATAACTGAATATCGCTGTACCTATAGTAAAAAGGCGGCCTTGAAGAGGTAGGGCAGATCCTTCCAGACCCATCACTGCCTTAGGCATTTTTCCAGAGGCCAATCAAAACTTTCCTTTCCTCAGAAAGCCCTCCTGATAAAGATAAAAAGGTACCAACTCGTGGAAAAAGGCGTGCAAGCTGGGGGTAGGCCACCTGAGGGCGCCGTGTGGGATTTATCAATAATCCAGCCTTATCCACAAACAAAAACGCCATTTTGGTTGCAAGATCCATCCCGGCAAGAACCGGCGCTCCTCCCTAGTGGTGTTCGCGAGCAGCTGTTGCGTGCGGCAAGACGATAAAAATAGACCCCCCCCAAGAGTCTGCAAGCAGGTGTCAGACCTGCGGTTATTTTCATTGGAGTTACTGCAACCTATTTGCATTCGCGCAGTGGCTGCAGGGCAAGTTCAGATAGCTCATGCATAATTAAAGGGTACATTTTTCTTTAAGCAGCGCTACGCCGTTCAGAACTTATAGACGCCGGCTAGAAAATAAAATCTGCATGCCGGCCCTCGTCCCATCTCTTGCACCCGTTGTCACGGTTCACCTAAATTCTGTCTTTCATTAACCCTTTCCAGTCACCCTTATCCATTTTAATGAGGGGAAAGGACCCGTTGACAGACGCCGACGATTCGCCCATCAGCGATCGGCGCGGTTCACTCGTGTGTGAATCAGTTCTCCTGAATTATCATACAAAGAAAGTCCTTTTAATAGAGAATTATTGACTTCGGTGGCATTTAATAATTGATTGAGTGCTTGGCACTCTAATCAAAGGTTAATTATTTCACCCTTAATACTTAACTATATAAAAAAAAGAAAAAAAGACTCTTGTCACTTCCGTAAATTCGCCCTCGCTGAATTCATTACAAGGGGAATTTTACGGGTAATATCAATCAAGGGCGCCAAGCATTATGGAATATCAAAGGGAATATATGCACATGTTTAAAGATGGCTTAATGTTGTCGTAATAAATTCGTAATAAGTTGCACATGTTTGGTGCGGCGCTGATCTTGGCAGTGGCGCTTTCTCAGATGGTGATGCCCCGAAGGGGGGAACTCCTGGAAGAGGAAATGCTGACGGATAAAATATTCCCTTTTTATGTTATAATCCCAGGCGGGCAGGGAAGAAATATTCTGCAATAGACCAGCTCACCCGACTGGTTTAATAAGGAGGAGAGCTCATACCAGGTGCAGGAATTCTGAGCAATCAATCATGTGTCCCTCTACTGATGAGGCCTTCATAAACAGGAAGTAATCGGATTGGTGGCATTTCTCTGTCCATCATTACTGAGGCCTACTGGAACAGCCAGACAAGTTCAACGCATGGGCATACCAATAGGGGATGCAGCCCATGCTCCCGCGGGGGGCCTGCTCGTGACCGTTTTGGGGTGCTGGAGGCGTCTCAGCATGAGGGGAAAGCTATGGCCACACTCGGCGGGGAGGGGGGAAGGTCCCCCCCCCCTCCCTCACCTTGGGCTTTTCCCTCTGCACTCACCTCCAGCTTCAATAGCTATATAAGTGTGGCGGGCAGTGGCAGCAGCAGGCAAACATACCTTCCGTGCGTTCCAGCGCGGACACTTCTCGCTCTAGTGACTGACGAGTCTTCCTGTATAAAACAGGAAGTAGCGTCAGTCACTAGAGCGAGAAGCGTCCGGACGCATGGAAGGTATGTTTACCTGCCGCTGCCCACCGCTCCGCTGCACTAGCAGAAAGCCCGAGGTGAGGGAGGGGGGGGGACCGTCCCCCCTCCCCGCCGAGTGTGGCCATAGCTTTCCCCTCATGCTGCGACCCCTCCAGCCCCCCTAAACAGCCCAGGGGTAGGGGGGCCTGGGGAGAGGGGGGCCCACTAACAATTTCTGCAGGGGGGCCCGGGGGCTTTTAGTTACGCCCCTGGTTCAACGTATGCAGGTTGTCACGGAAATAGTGGTGGATCTACAAACAAGTGATGAACAGCTGCAAATGATGATGTGGATTTAATGGGGTGTAGTGATGAGCACACATTTCCCATAGACGTAATTTCGGTTCAAAATTTCCAATGACGATGCAAAATCGGAATGTAAAATTTCGGGACGAAGTGTAGTTAATTTCGTCCGTAATTGTAATCATTTGTAATTTTGCATAATTTTTGCAATATTTAGTGCCAACTTTAGCGGTTAATAGCAAAGCTGTATATGGACATATATTTTTGGTGAAACAGATTATGTCAATGCTACAGTATATACATAATAATAATGTGATAGAACATTAGGCTATTGGCTATGGTAGGATTAGATTGTGAACTCCACTGAGGACAGTGACATGACTATGTACTCTGTAAAGTGCTGCAGAAGATGTCAGTGCTATAAAAATGCATAACAATAATATGATAGGACATTAGACTGGCTCATTCCATGGGCGCCACAGCACCATGGGTGCTATGCCTGCTCCTGTGTTGCGTTGCCATGCCTGGCTCCGTGCCTCCCCATCACTCAGACCTCAGATCCGACAATTTTACTGTGAAATTGTGTTAAATGTGCAAAATTGATATTTTTACCAAAAAATGCCAAAAAAAACCCCAAAAACTAATTTTTGATGGAATTTCCCTAGAAAATCGAATTTAACATTATTTTTGTGAAAATGAATGTGAAAAGAATATACACTACACGATACATACATAGACATATGACTATGGTAGGGACTAGATTGTGAGCCCCTCTGAGGGACAGTTATTGACAATATACTCTGTACTGCGCTGTGGAAGATGTCAGCACTAAATAACAGTAATTATAATAAGTGTAGGGCCACATTTAGGAGAAAAGAGGAATTGAATTAGGGCCCCGGCCACTCTTGGTAAGACAGCAGCGATGGTGTCTATAAGTGACTCCCCCATCTTCCTGTTTCTTAGTGACAACAGGAATGAGCCAACCCAATTATTCTTCCACAGAACCTCCCCAGACGATCAGGGGCCCTGAGGGCGGTTGGAGAGCGCTGGTACCTCAGCAAAACTATTTCCTTATTCTTAGTATTCATATAACATAACTGGAATACATTTATTTAAAAATAGTCATCTTGATAATAAATGAGACCTGCATGTCATTTAAGACAGTTACATTGGAGCTGTACATAACTAACCAGGGCAAGAACTGCAGCTAAGAGTGAGCTATAGAGCTGAATGTACCTAAAACAGTGACACAGTGACAGCTTGCTTGCTGCAGGAATTTCTTCCCATGCCTTAAAGAGAAACTCCAACCAAGAATTGAACTTTTTCCCAATCAGTAGCTGATACCCCATTTTACATGAGAAAGACAATGATTTTCACAAACAGACCATCAGGGGGCGCTGTGTGACTGATTTTGTGCTGAAACCCCTCCCACAAGAGGCTCTGAATACCGCGGTACTGCTGGCAAACTGCCACAATGTAACAATGTTCAGAGACAGGAAATAGCTGTTATTAGCTGTCTCTAACAGACAGAGCAGCTAGAAACAGCTAAATAACCTGCCCACAGTAACAATGTCACCATGTAATAAATGTCAGAATGTGAATCTTGGAGAGGAAAGATTTTACAATGAGCAAACACTGACTAAACCATTTATACATAATTATGGTAAAAAATGAAGCACTTTTTTTACTACATTATTTTCACTGGAGTTCCTCTTTAAGGCTAGTGACACACCAGGACGTTGCATTTAGGGGACGTTATAGGGCACATATTGTGCCCCTAACGCAATGCCTGGTGCTCTCTGCTTTGGACGTCAGAGTGAGCCGCGTTTTGCAGCTCACTCTGGCGTCCGTGATGCCGTGATGCGTACTCTTGGACGCATGCGGCATCACATGGTCCCGCCCGGCCAATCGCCGCACAGAGCGGCCGCTCCAGGAAGTAAACACTGCACGTCACTGAGTGCAGTGAATATTAATTAGCCATGTGCCTGGCCGCTCTCCCCTCCTCCCCAACATGACTGAGCATGTGCTAACAGTCTAACACGGCTTAGCCGCATAGAATGCACAGCGTGCAGCACTTTGCTGCGTTACAATGTAACACAACGTGGGCAGTGTGAACAGCCCACTAGTGTTACATTGCTGTGCATTGGGGGAGCATTACAGGCTGCACTAACGTGCGTCTGTAACGTCCCTGTGTGCAAGAAGCCTAAAGGACAACTGAAGTGAGAGGTATATGGAGGCTGCCATGTTTATTTCCTTTTAAAGCAAATCTGAAGTGAAAATAAACTTATGATAAAATGAATTGTATGCGTAGTATGGATAACATTAGTAGCAAATAAAAAAGTCTCGTAAATTTATTTTCAGTTATTATTATTTTTTGAATTTATAAAGTGACAACATATTACGTAGCACTGCACAATAGATACAGTAAATAAGCTTTTTTTTTATAACATTGCATTATACTGTCACAGTTGTAGTTTTAAATCCACACTCTGGGCCCGATCCAATTAAAGCGGAGTATAACCCACCATTTCAACTTTGTTTTAAAACATTATTTACAGCATATTATATGGAACCAGCATTTTTTACTAGACCAGCATTGGAAAGGTTACACGCAGAGCTTTAAAGTTCCGTGGAGAGAAATGCTGCCGCATCCGAAGTTTAGATAGATACATTTAAGTAAACACAATGTAACAAGTGTGGAATGTGACACACACTCTGACTGTGCAGGAGCTCACATTGTATTGTAAAACAATATGAGACTCTTTTCTTTGCTAATATTGTTATATTTCTTAGCTGTGCTACAGGTACAATTCATTGTCTTATAAGTTTATTTTGGCTTCAGTGAGCCGTTTTTAGCACCTAGTGCATCTCAAAAGCACATTAAACATGCATGCCATCAATGTGTCTCAATAAAAAAAAAAACAATTTTACCTCTTTTTTTTTGTACATTTAAAAGTTTAGCAGAGGCTTTGTTATCCTACTTTCTCCTATTTCCAAAGCCTGTCCGACCACAGAGATTTCAGGTAGGTAAGGACTGTTATCATTATTTTATTGCACAGACACAGTAGCAGAGAACAAAAAAAACCCTACATCAGCAGGGAGGCGGGGAGATAGGACACTGGATTTCAGGCAAGGCCCCATAGGCCATGGCCTAGGGCACCAGGAAAGCAAGGGGCGGGCAGTGGGCAGCAGTGGCACTTAGTCTGCTACACAGAGTTTGCACATAGCAGTTTGCAGCTACCAACAGCCAGATCTGGCACTCGGGGGATGAAGGGCAGTGAACGGGCACTGACAGTGATCTCTGAGCTGCCTGTCACTCACCAAATGTGCCATTCGCCAAGGAGCTTACAATCTAATTCCAGCCATCGTGCCACTAACTGTCCTCAGATGATCTTATAATCTAATCACAGCCATCTCTTCACTAACTGTTCTCAGCGGAGCCCACAATCTAATCCCTGCGGAGTTGGGGGGGGGGGGGGGGGGAGTTTAGGATGCTGTCAGAGCTGGGGCAGCTGGTGATAGTGGCCTTGGGCGGTAAAAAGTACAAATCTGGCCCTGGACACTATGCTTCAAGGAGTTTAGACAAGTCACAAATGCTATATTCATACCTTCCCCTGGATAAACAATGGGCAGCTAGAAGGGGAAGGGGGGGCATCCAAGTCGGACTGGGACACTGGGGGCCCACCAAAGAAATTTCAACCTGGGGCCCACACATCCCATGATTGCGGTGAAAAAAGGGCGTGACCATGCACCGGACGGTGGGCGTGGCCATGATGTATAATGGACAGGGCCAAATGTACATGATCTTAGCAGCATTGTAATTCAGAGACACTGCTGCCCAGTAAAACTTTGCATAGTGTCCCCTCCTTCAATATAAAGTAATGTCCTACTTTGCAGAGGTTGCAACCGCATCGGGGCCCTTGGGCCAAAGGGGCCCCGAAGGGCGCTCCCTCAACTACAGTATTACCTCTCTATAGGTCCTGTGCACATAATAATCACTTCTATAGATACTTTGAACAGTGGTAATCATTAACAAGCTATTCCCCATCCCCTTCTTGCACCTCTGACACTGTAGTTGCCATTGGCAGGTTTTGGTGCGTCGTATCAATTGTTATGTGTAGAGTGCTTGGGGGGCCCCACTGTAAAATTTGCATCGAGGCCCACAGCTCCTTAGCTACGCCACTGCTCTCAGCATGAGTGATTACAGCACTGAGAACAGAATTTTTGTGCTGCAGGCAGCAATTGGAGCTCTGTCAGACAAGGAGGGGGGCACACCAGAGACCTGGAGGCAGGGCCCACCGAGGGAAAAAACTGTACTATTGTGGCCCAGTCCGACCCTGGGGGGCATGGCAGCTCTTATAGCTATTACAAACCAGGAAAAACTGCAGAAAAAAATGGCGCTTGGTTCCCTTTAAGCATTGAAAACTGCAGCCATTGTCTTCCTTGGCTCCAGCCATACCTGAATCCACTGCAGCGTCATTCACACACTCTGACATGTGATTTCTCTTTGACGAGAGGCGGCAGTTTCCCCCCAGAACTATAAAGCTCGCTAAATCTGTCAGTTGTGTTTTTTTCCCTTTCCCACCTGGTGTCATTCTCTAATTTTCACTAGCGCAATTAAATTCGATTTATTTTTGAATATTCATCCATTAATATCAAGGCTACCTGGCTATTCTGCAAAGATCTGAACGGCGGCTTGACGGCTCCCCAGCGCTCTGAAAAGCTCGGTTTGATATTAATGACTGAATTCTCTTTAGTATATCTTTAATAAATCCAATTATAATTGCTGATTTAAACATTCCTTTCATGTGGAAATGTCAAGTTCAAGTCGCAAGCCAAATGGCACGTCGGATTGCAGCTGGCAGAGGAATCTGGGGCGGCACAAGTCCATGTTGGCGGAACGGATGTGTGTGTTGGTAACATCTGCTGTGGAAGGAGGGGGTCTGTGCCAGCATCCTGCCAGGAGATCACCCACCCCGAATCAGGAAAAAAGGGGTCAGAAGCCCTAATGGATAAAACGGGGCCTTCATAGGTGCCTATTATAAAAGCGGTGATTAGCGTCAAGGATCAGAAATTTGGGCGCATGGCGGTGGACACTATCTGGTGCCTGTGGGCAACCAAATTTACCACAAATTTGTCGCAAATTGTGGCTTTTATAATAGATTTGCAGCAAAGAAGGTAAATGTTGGTGCCCGGTGGCAACCGATATGCAGTGCCGCAATTTGCATTTCCACAAGCCTCCGGGCACCGAAATGTACCTTTCTTGCCAATTATTTAACACCACTGGGAGAAAAATTTACATTCTTTGCTGCATATCTTGGCTTTGCAGCAGAGGGAGTAAAGGTTTAGGAAGAGGTGTAGGTGTAAGTGCAACCGGGGGGGGGGGGGGGGGGCGGTCTTAGGGTTAGGAACCACTAGGGAGGTCTTAGGGTTAGGAACCACTAGGGAGGTCTTAGGGTTAGGAACCACTAGGGAGGTCTTAGGGTTAGGCACCACAAAGGGAGTCTTAGCGTTAGACACCACCGGGGGGGGGGAGGGGCCCTTAAGGTTAGGCACCACCAGGGGGTGTTAGGGCTAGGCATCAGGTGACCTGTTTTGTGCAGCCAGGTCACATTAGGTGTCCCTATAGTCAGAGAAGAAGCAGGACTTTACATGTGGGCATGGCTGATAATCCCATCAGATCGCTAATCTGCTCGGAGCAGGTGAGTAATGTGGTGCCGATGCAGCACATACCCGGCATTCTGGAGATCAGATGCTGTGGGCCAGCAGGGAGGAGATGTTGTCTTGGAGGAAGCATAACACTTACCTCCCTCTGCTTGATCAGCCATGCCCACATGTAAAATCCTGCTTCTTCTCTGACTATAGTGGCACCTCAAGTGACCCGGCAGCAAAAAACAGGTCACCTGAGGCAGCGCTGTAGCCATGGATGCAGGAAGCGAGACGGGCGGATTAAGATCCCATTGCTGGAATGCTCACAGCAGGTGAATGAAGCGAGGAGGAGGATATTTAGGGAGGAGAGCCTCCTCTTGTCGCCTTCTAATTGTTTTCACCCTGAAGCACGTAATTCAGCGCACAGCCCAATCTGTCTGTACTCTTTGGCTGGCTTTGTACACACACATCAGAGAAAGGGGGGGGGGGCGTCCTCACAATGTACTGCTTCAGGTGCCAAAAAGTCTAGAGCCGGCCCTGCATGAGCGGCTCCATGCTGCTGCTCAGGCACACTTGCGTGGGTGCAGCACAACCACGCTGGTACAGCGGAGCATGGGCCCGATCTTCCAGTGGGTCCCGGCAAGTGGCAGCAGAGGAGAGGAGGAAAAGGGAAGCATTTACTGGATCCATAGGCATGTATCTGCGTTTTAAACCAATGTCCGCCTCAGGTTCACTTTAAAGGCTCGAGCCTGGTATGACTTTCAAGCAATTGATGTTTTAGAATAAGGTCACTAAAGTTAGTTATTCATAATATCTCAGCATAGGTCCAATTTGAGGTTTTCAACAGACGTTGGTCAGTCATCACAGTAGAAGAGGCAGATGAAAAAGAATCGGGCAGCTAAGTGATATCTGACTAGCAATGATCACATATCTATGATTCCAAAGTGAACATACGGTGATATTATGACCTTCTCTGCCAGAGAACTCAGGTATGCTATACATTCTCCTTTGTAGGATGCAAGATCTGAGGTTCAACTAGATTGCAAAATGTCTGGCTCTTTCATATCTGGCTTCAGCATTCAGATCTTTTGATATAAGATTTCCTTCAGATGAATAAATACTGGAAGGCTACTTTGAAGTCCACTAAATCCAACTACTGTGCTAACGAAACTCTACTAAGCCCACAACAGTTTTCAAAAGCCCAATAAATAAAGTGGATATAATCCCAGAAGATCTTAACAAGGGGCTGGATCAGAATGTTTAAGTTATTTTTATTAATTGAACTTTATTAAAAAAAATTATTAATAACTGGCTCTCTACGCATTTTGTGACATAGGTCTACCAGACCACTTAAAGGGGAACCTTAACCAAGGATGAAACGTCATCCCAGTCAGCAACTTAATCTTTACCTTTTCTTGAATAGATCATCAGGGATGTCTGGGTGGCTGATATTGTGATGAAACCCCTCCCACTGTGTGATGTCAGGGCCAAGGCCATGACAGTTTCCTGTCTGTGAACCTCAATGCATTGTGGGAGATAATGGCTGTTAACTGCCAAGCAAGTACACAGCTTTTTTAGCGTATCTCATAGTTAGTGGATCAAACAACATGAACGAATTACATGATGAGTATTCTGATTTTCCCCTACTACTAAAGTTCCACTTTGGCATTCTCATGGAAAATGCTCAACCAAGCACACAAAGCCACCCATCCACTGTGGGACTTCCTGGCATGATAGACTAAAGTATCAACCTACCTCTTCTATGTCTGGTGGTAAAATCTACCTATTTCTTTTGAACTCATTTAGCAGGAGAACATAGCGAACTGATTTAACTGGATAGGCAAACATATTACCTCCAATGAAGAAAAACACTGTGCTGGCAACAAACTCATGGAGCGCTTCCAAAATTACAATAAAAATGCATAAAAATAAACACAAGAACAGTGCTCAGTGTTGAAAGTCCAAAGATAAGAGTAGAATATACAAAGTCTCTCAAAATCCACTCTGTGCATATTCCTGAAGGTACTGCCTCACCCCTAGAAGGGGACACTCAACCTTATCATGAGACCCTCTGTTGGATTGGGTCAGCAGCGCTTTCAGGGTTGTTAAAAGGACACCCTCTGCCTGTCATGATGCTCAGTAACAGGATGCACTGTACTGCTTCTAACACACAGCACCTCAAAGAAAAAAAATGCATCCCTCCATAGCATAAAACCTTTTCAAACATTTATTAAAACTTAAACATGGTCACTCACATGATTTAACTTCTACTTTGGTCGCCTGTCTGACTTAGGACTTCTACTTTGGTCGCCTGTCTGACTTAGGACTTCTACTTTGGTCGCCTGTCTGACTTAGGACTTCTACTTTGGTCGCCTGTCTGACTTAGGACTTCTACTTTGGTCGCCTGTCTGACTTAGGACTTCTACTTTGGTCGCCTGTCTGACTTAGGACTTCTACTTTGATCGCCTGTCTGACTTTGGTCGCCTGTCTGACTTAGGACCATAACACCATCAGTGTAATCCAGAGTCCACACTACCACACCAGCCTGTTTCTGCGTGTAGACTAACCCCTTTTATTTTCTTTCTATACTATTACCTCCCACCATAAAAAACACTTAAAGATAACCAGAGCTGTTAGAATACAAAAAAAATCGATACTTACTTGTCTTCCCCAGCCCCATAATCAGGTGAGAGTACCTCGTCATCCTCCAGCGGTCTGTCGTTCAGCTGCGATCAGCCCCAGTAACTGGTTCAGGCGCATCAGTTGGGGTCTTCTGCACATGCGGGAGGTCCGAGGCACTGACTGACGTGACTGAGAAAGTTGCCGGGGCTGATTGCGGCTAAACGGCAGACCGCGGGAGGATGGCGAAGGACTTGCACGTGTTTATGGGGCTGGAGGAAGCCATGGGTAAGTATCGGTTCTTTGTATTCTAACAGCTCTGGCACACTTTAAGCTCCTTGGCGGTATGGACGAGCTCAGCTCGTCCATGCACGCCAATGAGGATTGCTCAGCCCCTGGAGGGTCTTTTTACTTACTTTTTTTTTTTCAGAACATGTAGCTAGCATTTTGCTAGCTACAGGGTCTGTCCGATCGCCGCCACTACCCGCAATGCACCGCTAAAGGGGCTGTCACCCCCCCGAAATGCCTAGTGCAGCCTGGCGAATCACCGCCAGGCTGCGCAATGGGAAGATTTTGAGCTCCCCATGATGTCATGACGTCGATGACATCATGACGTCATGTCCGATCATCTCCATGGTGAGGGGAGAAGCAACGATAAGAAGTCACGCTTCTCGCGGGATCTCGGACACATAAGTATGGCCGATGGGAATTAGGAGGGTGGACGCGGACGGCGAGACATACTGCTGTAGGTAGCAATACGCTAGCTACAGCAAGCGGGAAAAAAATGATTTACCAAAATGGGTAATGCGTACTTATGTACCCATTACCCAGAAAGCCAGGGAGGTTAAAGTGAACCTGAGGTGAGAGTGATATGGAGGCTGCCATATTTATTTCCTTTTAAACAATACTACTAGTTCCCTGGCAGCCCTGCTGATCTATTTGGCTGCAGTGGTGTCTGAATCACACCAGAAACAAGCAGGCAGCTTATCTTTTCAGTTCTTTAAAAATAAAAAACATCCTGTCTACATAATTCAAACAGCCTTTCCATACATGCTCAAAAATGATTTACTAGAGCTGGAATTTACCTGTATCTGCTTAAGACTCATAATATCATATTTGTATGTTTTATTTATTTATTTTGGTTTCCCAGCACTAGTCTATGTCGCCTGAAGCCTTTAAGATCACAGAAGATCAATGCGCTCTTGTGGCCTGTTCCCTCTGGAATTCACTCTTCCAGTTCCTTATATTGTTTTTTTAATTATTAGCGTTTTATTTATATCAATGTTTGATGTACATAATCTTTATATTGATGCCAAGCAGAACAGTGCTTGAGGCTCTCCGTGAATTTAGTTCCAGCACACTGAGCGGTAATAACCTACCCAGAGCCACCGTAGCACAGTAATAATAACAGCGCTTCATACGAGTCGTCACTGATGTATGAGCTGTGAGTGTCGCGTGGAGGAGTTGAATAAAGCTGTGTTTGTTGTCAATAGGTTTTCTTCAGGCAAAGTAATAGCATTGGGTTTATGTCAAGTTGTGAGAGTTCCAGTTTAAGCATTCTGTTCTCCATGTTCTCTAGATCCTAGGTTCTCAACGTGTGGTACGCGTACCACAGGGGGTACTTCTGATGGTTCCAGGGGGTACTCGGGCTTGATATACTTAAGAACAACAAATTTAGAGTTTTAGAAAATGATAAATATTATTTAAACAACACCAAATTAGTGTTTTAGCTAATTAAAAGCAATAGTAAATGCTTGGAAATTGTTTAGAACCAATTTTCATGTGCTACGAATAAATATATATTTGTCAAGGGGTACTTGTGTTAATGATTACTATGCTAGGGGGTACTTGGTGAGTACAGGGTTTTAAAAGGGGTACATACCGATAAAATGTTGAGAAACACTGCTCTAGATGTACTGACTCACCACCATAACACAGCAAATAAAAACACTTTTATTTTATTTATTGTTTTAGTTTTTGTGGATTTGGAAAAAGTGAGAAAATCTGTCAGCTTTTCACTGATGTTTTTGGCTCTCTCCCTCACATTTGTATGCTCAATTCTTTAATGCAAACAGGGGCAAATCCAGGATTTTCAAGGGGGGGGGGGGGGGTTCCTGATAGGTCTCTTTTGGCAATTTCTCCACAAAATACACACAATGCGCAGTGTTTCCCTACAAAATACACATGATGCAGTAGCGTTTCGCCAAAATATATATAATGTGGCAGTGATTAAGTAGCCAGATAACCCCCCTTTATTATGGATAACGAAATTACCCCACCCCTCTTTAGTATAGGTGACCAGATGACCCCCATTTATCACACAGGTAGCCAGATGAGGCCCCCCCCAGTTAGGATAAGTAACCATATGATCCCCATTTATAGTATATAGCCAGATAACTCCCCGTTCAGTACATTCCCCCTTTTATTTCGCCAGATCCCCCTAGTATATATGGCCAGTGTATATAGTCAGATCCCCTGTATATATAGCCAGAGATCCCCCCCCTGTATATACCCATATACCCACTGTATGCAGCCAGATGCCTCCCCCTGCATATAGCCAGTGTATATAGCCAGATCCCCCTGCATATAGCCAGTGTATATAGCCAGTTCCCCCTGCATACAGCCAGTGTATATATATAATCGTAATGTGGGCAGCAGCCATCAGAAAATAATCGTAATGTGGGCAGCAGCCAGCAGTCATCAGAAAATAATCGTAAAGTGGGCAGCAGTGACCAGAAAATCACAATGTGGGCAGCAGGCACCAGAAAATCGCAATGTGTGGGCAGCAGTGACCAGAAAATCGTAATGTGGGCAGCAGACACCTGAAAATCGCAATGTAGGCAGCAGACACCTGAAAATCGCAATGTGGGCAGCAGTCATCAGAAAATCGCAATGTGGGCAGCAGTGACCAGAAAATCGTAATGTGGGCAGCAGACACCTGAAAATCGCAATGTGGGCAGCAGACACCTGAAAATCGCAATGTGGGCAGCAGTCACCTGAAAATCGTAATGTGGGCAGCAGACACCTGAAAATCGCTATGTGGGCAGCAGTGACCAGAAAATCGTAATGTGGGCAGCAGTGACCAGAAAATCGTAATGTGGGCAGCAGTCACATGAAAATCGTAATGTTGGCAGCAGACACTTGAAAATCGCAATGTGGGCAGCAGTGACCAGAAAATCGTAATGTGGGCAGCAGTCACATGAAAATCGTAATGTGGGCAGCAGACACCTGAAAATCGTAATGTGGGCAGCAGACACCTGAAAATCGCAATGTGGGCAGCAGACACCTGAAAATCATAATGTGGGCAGCAGACAACTAAAAATCGCAATGTGGGCAGCAGTGACCAGAAAATCGTAATGTGGGCAGCAGACACCTGAAAATCGCAATGTGGGCAGCAGTGACCAGAAAATCGTAATGTGGGCAGCAGACACCTGAAAATCGTAATGTGGGCAGCAGACACCTGAAAATCGTAATGTGGGCAGCAGACACCTGAAAATCGTAATGTGGGCAGCAGACACCTGAAAATCGTAATGTGGGCAGCAGAAACTAGAAAAAAAATGCACCTGTGAAAAAAAAACAAATCACTTACCTGACAGAAGTCTTCTCCTCTCCTGGCATCTGGCACCAGCTCCCCGATGATCCTCCTGCAGCACATCTCCCGCGCTGACAGGCAGAGTGCAGGGCTACGGCAAGATGGCTCCCGAAGCCCTGTACTGGAGACACAGTCTCCAGAGCAGGGCTTCGGCAGCCATCTTGCCGTAGCCCTGATCTGCCTCCGGGAGACTGCGGGGCTGCGGGGAAGAAGCAGCATATCTGGCTGGGGGGTCCCTCAATAGGGAGGGTGACAGCGCTCCCCCCCCACACGGCTAGCGGGCCCCGGGCCCCCCTACTGCGCACACAAATGAGCAAGCGGCAGCTGCACTATTACATTCAGTGGCTGCCGCTGCTCAGATTCCGGAGGCACTTCCGGTCTAGGTGCAAGGGGGTGGTTCCAGACACCCGGAACAACCCCTTCCGTGCGCCAGTGGCAAACCAGGGTTGCTCACACTTTTTCGGCTTGCTAACTACTTTAAAATTTGCTGAAGCCAGGAAATCTACCAATGTTTCAAATGCTAAGCTTACCCCCCATACAGGTTAGCTAGGTATATGTGCCTTCAGGATAGGTTAGCTAGGTATATGTGCCATCAGATCAGTATAGGTTAGCTAGTATATGTGCCCTCAGTATAGGTTAGCTAGGTATATGTGCCATCAGTATAGGTTAGCTAGGTATATGTGCCATCAGTATAGGTTAGCTAGGTATATGTGCCATCAGTATAGGTTAGCTAGGTATATGTGCCATCAGTATAGGTTAGCTAGGTATATGTGCCATCAGTATAGGTAAGCTAGGCATATGTGCCTTCAGTATAGGTTAGCTTGATAGGTACTAGTTATCACTTACCTACCTCCAGCTCCAGTGGTGGTGTCTGCAGCTTGTCCTGGTCTCCACTCCCTCAGCCGCGGCTGCCTCTAGGGCAGATGTGCAAACCGGTGGCTGAGGGAGCGATCTGGCGAGCAAAGGGGCAGTGGGCAACGTGCGTGGATGTATAGTGCCTGGCGCCGCCCCCATGCATGACGTCATGGCTGCGCTGCCTCTCTACTCACCTGCATCCCTATTGGCCAGCAGCTGGCAGCAAAACTTGATGGGCCGCGATCCACCGAGCAGGCGGTCATGATCTACCGGTAGATCGCGATTGACCTATTCAGCACCCCTGATGCAAACCGCATACTGTATCTATCTATTGTATCGATCCTTCTTCTCCTAAAGATGATTTTTTATTTTTATATCTGCATTTTAAGTAATTTACTGTTTAATTGTCTCTGCTCAGTGATACATGCATTGCAGTATGCCATAGCTAAAATCTATGAAACATTGACCTTTTTATCTCTTTTCCGCTCTCAGAAGCCATTTACTGTCAGGAAAGTGTTTTATGGCTGTAATTCCTTATTAGTGAGGGTTCTGCTATAGTCCCACCTGGTCTTTACCCAGACAGAAACTGTCACATGCATACCTGATTTTTAACTCTTTCAGTCAGAGAAAGAAAAAAAAGAACACAGCATTGTTATTTGTGTGCTTGGCACTATACATACATACATGTCTATCTCATTATGTCACATGTCACCTCGGCTATCCTTTAATAACCATTTAGCCTTTTTGACGTGACTGTCACGTACAAAAAGCTGCAGCTGTGCTGCTGCGCACTCCCATGCTCCCCCACCCCCCCTCCCCCCGGTAGCCCGGAGATCATAGTTTCCATTCATTGATCTAAGTCCCCGGTAGAAAGACGGATGGCTTCTTTGAGAAGCCGCAATCTTTATGAAGAAAAAAAAATCCCGTCCTCCTTATACTTCCTGGAAGCAAGTCCTCGCATCCAGGGCTGAAAAAAAATGAATGTGGCCTTCTTGTGGCCAAATAGTAAAAATACATCTACATATATTTTTTTATGAAATAAACACACATTATTACATTTAGATTAACTGTTTACTTCCCACACCAAAAATTACCCAAATAAAATTTTTAATAAAAAAAAAAAATACAATTAAAAAAAACAAAACAAAACATAGTTACCTAAGGGTCTGAACTTTTTTACTATGCATGTGAAGAGGGGATATTATATTTTTTTAAAATTATAAGCTTGTAAATAGTGATGGACGCAAAACTGAAAAAATGCACCTTTATTTCCAAATAAAATATCGGCACCATACATTGTGATAGGGACATCATTTAAATGGTGTAATAACCGGGACAAATGGGCAAATAAAATACATAGGTTTTAATTATTTCAAAGCTATAATGGACGAAAAGTGAGAAATAATGTTTTTTTTTTCCATTTTTTCCTAATATTCCCGTTAAAAATGCATTTAGAAAAAAATTCTTCGCAAAATGTACCACCCAAAGAAAGCCTAAATGGTGGCGGAAAAAAACAAGATATAGATCAATTCATTGTGATAATTAGTGATAAAGTTATTGGTGAATGAATGGGAGGTGAACATTGCTTGGATGCATAGGGTGAAATACGACTGAAGGCTGAAGTGGTTAAATAATAAAATGGTGTCTACATAATACAGCTCTTACAAATATAACACATTTTAAACGAATGTGCGTTCTCCCTTAGCTATGATTATCTATGAAGTAAACTGCGCCGGAATGAAAAGAATCTGCCGCCTTCTTAAACATTACTAACATATGCTGGTGAAGAAAACAATTTGTTGAAAACACAGATTTTATAAATATTGACTTTAAAAGGGAAGAAAAAAAAAAAAAGAACACAAAGCTGAGAATCATTAGTTAAAATTAACAATATGTCTCTGTGAGACACCTTTCACGGAAGCACGTATGTGGGTTTCCATATATAGTTCTCATTCTTAGAAGCCGCTGCCTCTTGTCATCGCCGAGAACACGTCTAATAGAGAAGGTTTAGCCGCTGCGGCAAGGCTGCGCTCCCACCGGCGATCTGTACCATATGCTGTGATGTCACAAAGGTGAAGTGTCAGCTTCTATAGAACCACAAGGAGCTGCCATTGTGCTGAACAACAATACCATTCTCTGTCACACGGAACCAACTCCTTCCGTCTCTACTTCTACTGAGCAAGACACAAAGGGGAGCTGTAATAAATATAACTTAAAGGATACCCGAAGTGACATGTGACATGATGAGATTTACATTTGTATGTACAGTGCCTAGCACACAAATAACTATGCTGTGTTCCTTTTTTCTTTCTCTGCCTGAAAGAGTTAAATATCAGGTATGTAAGTGGCTGACTCAGTCCTGACTCAGACAGGATGTGACTACAGTGTGACCCTCACTGATAAGAAATTCCCGTTTATCCTTTTCTTGTTCTCAGAAGCCATTTTCTGCTAGGAAAGGGTTTTATAGTTGGAATTTCTTATCAGTGAGGGTCACACTGTAGTCACTTCCTGTCTGAGTCAGGACTGAGTCAGCCACTTACATACCTGATATTTAACTCTTTCAGGCAGAGAAAGAAAAAAGGAACACAGCAAAGTTATTTGTGTGCTAGGCACTGTACATACACATGTCTATCTCATCATGGATGTCACATGTCACTTTGGGTATCCTTTAAAGTGGCTGGATAGTGTACTGGTTAAGGGCTCTGACAGGAGACTAGGGTTTGAATCTCAGCTCTTTCTCTTCAGAAAGCTACACCTATTCAGTAAGAAGACCTTGAGCAATACACAAGGGGCTTGATTCACAAAGCGGTGCTAACTGTTAGCACACCTGTAAAAACCTCCTTAGCACGTCTAAACGAGTTTTCGCGCGTAAAACTTTACGCGCGCACTGCACAGAGCACAGGGCGCTCCGTGCGAAGTGCCTATTAAAGCCTATGGGACTTAGCGCGCATAAGACTTTGCGCGCGTAAAACTTTGCGCGCGCAAAGTTAGCGCTCGCGATCTGATTGAGAAATCCGGTGCTAACCTACTTAGCACCCTGGTTAGCACGAAGACTTTAGACGTGCTAAGTAGATTAGCACCGCTTTGTGAATCAAGCCCAATGACTTTTTTTTCGGCAGATTTACTGGCCGATCGATTCTCTTTGTACTTTGTACTGTAGAAGCAATTTATTAGAAATTGATGCCCATTCCTACTGGCCACATATGTCAGACTTTGATTGTACAATCTACACAAGCTTAGGAAAACCCTTGTTTTTCCACTGGTCGAACGTTGGCGCAAAATGCCAGTAAATCATGGTAACAGGTTTGCATTAGGCCAAGTTCACAGTGGTTCATTATAGTGTAAAGGTCGCGTTGTAACGCCGCAAACCACAATGCAATGCACCACCTATGTCACGTTCACAGCGTGGCCGGAGTGTTGCGGCATAACGGGTTGCGGCACTGTAAAGCACTGCATGTAGTGTGGTAGTGCTAAACATGCGTGTTAACACTAAGGGTGAAACATAAGCGGCATTGACTGTATGCTTCACTGTACCTGACACAACACCCGGATAATGTGCTGCACCACTTTCCCAATCCGCTGCGTTGCATTTCTGCTGTCTCAGGGAACGCAATGCAACAGCCATTTGAACTTGACCTTAGTTTGATCCTATTTAGGCCCAAACGCAAAAGTTAAACTTTTGGACTTGTTTTTAAAAAAAATTGAAGCGCAGGAAAATCACAGAAAAAAATTCTGCGCTTTTCAAAACTCTTCTGATTTCCTTTTTTTATCAAACAGTCCTTTGAAAAACTCAAACTTAATCTCAGTTAAAACCAGAAAAACTGCACAAGAATCGTGTTAAAATTAACGGTAAAAATAATTAGCCATGCAACCCCGCCATTGGCACATAACACCAATGCTTTGCTCACTACACTGGCTACCCATACAATGGAGAATCCTTTTCAAAACTGGCATACTAACATTCAAATCCCTACATTACCTAGGCCCTGGACACCTGAAGGATTTGTTGCAGCTACGTCACGCCTCCCATAACCTCAGATCAAATGGATCCAATAACTTGACCACCCCCACAGTCCAACTAAAAACCTTTGGCGCCAGAGCTTTTTGTCATGCTGCCCCTACCCTGTGGAATGCCTTGCCAAACTTAATCAAGACAGCTCCAACCCTGGACATGTTTAAACTAAAACTGAAAAGCCACCTGGTTAGTCTGGTATTTATGGTCACATAACTTTTTACCCTGTACACATCACTATGTACTGATCTGAGAAAAATGTATGCGCTGTGGGTCCTATGGGAGAAAATCGCTTTCCAAATATTTCGTTGTTGTTGTTTGCAATTGCGATTTGCAGTGGGAAATTGCAGTATCATACAACACTCAAGGGCAGATTTATACTTTTTCAACCCCTAGGCCAGGGGTAGGGAACCTATGGCTCGGGAGCCAGATGTGTCTCTTTTGATGGCTACATCTGGCTCACAGACAAATCAGTAGGCTTTGATTCACTAAGCTACACTGCTCAAGCAGCACAGCTTAGTGTGGTAGGGCAAGTAAGATTTTCAAAGTAGGCACACTACTGCTGTAGCCTGCACTGCTAACTTACTTGCGCTACCCCAAAACGAACAGCTGCTCCAATTGTCTCACTCTGGATCCTGTCAGTGGCTTTGCAGGATGAGATCCCTGCACTTTGATTGGCCCTATAGGCTGCCTGTCACTTGACAGGCAGCCTATTGGGCCAAAGTGCGGGGATCTCATTCTACAAAGTGAATCAACCCCCAAGTCAGCTAGCTAATTGTACAAGCTGTTAGTCGGTATTTCTCCTGTCTGGGAAATTGCTGATGTTGCTGAAACCCAAGAGAAGCTGAAGACGTGTCTGACACTTCCGCTGCTCAGCGGATCAACTGTATACACATCACCATGGCAACAGTGACGTGAGCCCTACTGTCCCAGTTTGAAACATCGTATGGCTCTCATGGAATTACATTTTAAATATGTGGCGTTTATGGCTCTCTCAGCAAAACAGGTTCCTGCCCCTGGCCTAGGCCAAGTATGTTGTGGCTCTGCTTCCATGTGCAGCAGTGCCCCTCCCATTATGTGTGCCACGCCCTCTTCCATGTGTATCATCCCTGTACTGCAGCCACTCTCTTTCATGCACAGCTCCCTTGGACATCAGCTTACGTTTCCATATGTTGCTCCCCATTTGCAGCCTTCTCTTTCATATGTAGCAACTGCTATTTCATGTCCAGGTGCCCCCTTGTACTGCAGCTGCCCAAGGCCTCTGCCTTTGTGGCCTTTCTTAGAAACCCGGCTCTGTCAACACTACTGTAAGCATAAGCGTAAGACAAGCGGCTATGCCGGGAACGCCCAACAGGTGCGATAATACTGGGAGAGGAAGGGGTTAAACTTTCTTGCTCATTGCACTAAAGCCGCGCCTGATTGCAGTTCAGAAATTCAATTTGTTCTTTGTTTATCCCATTATTATTCCTCAATGAGCACTGGCATTAAGCGGGAGAAATGTCAGCTGCAATTGAGCATTCTTTCCCAGCCCCTCTTATGGCAAAAAATAAAATAAAATAGAAATTACCTGTGGCTGAACATATTTGCCCCCGCACTCTGCCCCTCGATTAGCTAAACATCATCCTTTATTCCAGCCTTAAAGAGAACCCGAGGTGGGTTTGAAGAATGTTATCTGCATACAGAGGCTGGATCTGCCTATACAGCCCAGCCTCTGTTGCTATCCCAAACCCCCCTAAGGTCCCCCTGCACTCTGCAATCCCTCATAAATCACAGCCACGCTGCTGACAAACAGCTTGTCAGAGCTGGCTGTGTTTATCTCTATAGTGTCAGTCTGCTGCTCTCCCCGCCTCCTGCAAAACTCCGGTCCCCGCCTGCATCCCTTCCCTCCTTGCTGATTGGAGGGAAGGGACGGGGCAGGGACCGGAGCTAGGCAGGAGGCGGGGGAGCAGCTGAGACTGGCACTACAGATGTAAACACAGCCTCACAGCACGGCTGTGATTTATGAGGGATTGCAGAGTGCAGGGGGACCTTATTGGGGTTTGGGATAGCAACAGAGGCTGGGCTGTACAGGCAGATCCAGCCTCTGTATGCAGATAACATTCTTTAAACACACCTCGGGTTCTCTTTAAAGAGGAACCGTAACCCAGGATTGAACTTCATCCCAATCAGTAGCCGATACCCCCTTTCCCATTAGAAATCTTTACTTTTTCACAAATAGGGAGGTCTGTATGGCTGATAATGTGGTGGGACCCCTCTAACCATGTGATGACATGACTATGGTCGTGACAGTTTGCTGTCTGTGAGCTTTTTTGCATTGTGGGAAATAACAGCTTTTTCCAACTGCCAAGCAAGCAGTATCTTCCTCTGTGCATAGAGCTCTCAGTAAACGAACATTCAGTACACATCACCTGGCAGAACTAAAGATGTCCCCACTAGTGATAAATGTCAGAATGTAAATCAGTGAGAGGAAAGATGGGTAAGTAGGTAAGTACTTTCTTTTTTGGTACAAATGTACTTTAATATCTGTCCTGTCGGATACCAGATGAAAAACTAACTATAACAAGTAACTTGTCTGTATATCTTGTCTAAAGTTTAGATAGTTTACACAGCAAATCTAGCTGCAAACAGCTTCAACAGTATATGATTATTTCTTCCTGTGATACAATGAGAACAGCCATTTTCAGTTTGTCACAATACACACATGCAAGCTGATAGCATCTCCAGCCCTCAGCCTGTGAAAACTTCAGTCCCTTCCTCCCCTCTGCCTCTGAAATCTCTGGATAGTAACCTCCTCCTCCTTCTGCCCAGACTGAGCTCTCATAAGCCCTTGCTACATGAGTCTGAAAGTGCCAAGGCACTGGAGAAGGTGTGGGCGAGGCTTGTTTAGTTTTATAGGGAATTAGCGTATTAAAACATAACCAAAAAAAAAAGTGTTCAAAAATCCTCCGCACTCCTTTCATTGAGTAAAAACATAAATCATTTTATTTGGTCATCATAGAAAAATAGCAAAATAGGGCATCATGAAAACATGCCAGCTTGCACGCTGCCCTATTTTGCTATTTTTCTATGATGGCCAAACAAAAGGATTTATGTTTTTATTTTGAAAGTAATGCAGAGGATTATTGAACATTTGTACTGCTCTAAGGCTGGCTGCCTTCACTCCAGCACCCTTCTGTTAAAGTGAACCAGAGAAGCACCCTCATGTATTTTACCATATATATCAGTGGGAACATTAGAGAAAACCCCTACCTTGCTTTCTGTTTCATTCTTCACTGCTCAGCCTGCTTCTAATCAGCCCTGATAAAATCCCTGACTGAGCATTCAGTCTGGCTTTGCTCAGGAATCATTATAGCTGAGTCTGTCTTCTCTGGTGTCTTTTCAAGCCCAAGCCTGCCCCCTTTTGGCTCTGCTATAATGACTCAGCTATAATGATTTCTGAGCAGAGCCGGCGTTACAGCGCACAGCAGTGTAGATAGACGTGCGTTGACGTATAACATGAGGCCACCCATGCTGATTAGTATCAGCGCAGCCAGAGTACACCAACACTTTATAGAGACTAGCTGACAGATGTAAAGCTGCTCGCCCAGACTGCGTCACAAACCAATTTCAGAAGCTGCAGA
Source organism: Hyperolius riggenbachi (assembly GCF_040937935.1). Lineage (NCBI taxonomy): Eukaryota > Metazoa > Chordata > Amphibia > Anura > Hyperoliidae > Hyperolius > Hyperolius riggenbachi. Next base: position 36,441,378 of record NC_090650.1, on the reverse strand, counting down.
AGGTAATAAACTTAAGCTCAAATTTGCCGCTTTGGTTGCTTTGAAGCTGTTGCCGCCATTAGAAATATCTGCCTGATAAATGGATCTGTCACTAAAGAAAACATAAAAGTCACAGACTGTAATTTAGCACTACACCCGAGTTACAATTATCTACTCCTCCAGAATTTCTTGTTTTTTTTTTTTTGTGGATCAAATGTTGTTTTATAGTTCAGGCAGGGACGGATCTAGACCAAGTTGCGCCTGGGGCAAGGTCAGGTTTTGGCGCCTAGAGGTCAGGTTTTGGAGCCTAAACTGACATTCATTTTGCCGCCTTTTTAAGAATTCAACAAACTGCGCCTGGGGCAAGATACCCGCCTGCCCCCCCCCCTCCCCCCCAGGGCTGTCCCTGAGTTCAGGTAGATGTTTTTGAGAGGTGTGTGTGGGGGAGGGGGGGGGGGGGGGGTTGCTGGCCATTGTTGATTATTGCTATGACTCACTCAGGCGCTAAACTCTACTATGGCTCATTGGAGGTTTTTCTCTCTTTATATGCCTGAAGAAGCAGGGATCTAGGCCAGTGAAACGCATTGCAATCTATGAGAGTTTTGTTTATTTGGATCAATAAAATTACAGTTGTTTTTTTTTTAACATAGATTTTAATTGCCAACAATGCATAAAATGTACAATTGATGAACAGCTGTAAAGTACAATTGGCTTATACAAAAACATAACAATCCTGCATGCATGCAGGGAGAGAACAACTACTAACATAGAGTCATGCGGAAAGTTAGAGAGTAAATTAGGGATCTATAAATCTAGATATTCCGCTAGTAGAGGGGGTGAGAAAAGTCAAGAAAGATATATATGTACTGGTATTCACAGTGAGTTGGTAAGTGATCTGGCTTAAAGAGACACTGAAGCGAAAAAAAAAAAATTATATAATGAATTGGTTGTGTACTATGAATAATTACTAGAAGATTAGCAGCAAAGAAAATATTCTCATATTTTTATGTTCAGGTATATAGTGTTTCTCCTAACATTACATCATTCTATAATATGTGCAGATTACACAACACTCAGCATTCAAAATGATTCTTTCAGAGCAGTCTGTGAAGTAATGACCTCTCCTCTGGCAGAGAAAAAAAATTTGCTCACTAAAAGTTGAGATAATAAAATCAGAAGACAGCCCTCACCACCACTTTGAAAGTCGTAAAGCTTAATGGCTTTTTTGCATAGAGATAACAACTGGAGTTTCTTAACTCTCCCTGTACTGGAAACAATTAGACTGATGTATCTGATCTTAATGTTTTATTTCTTAGCTGTACTACACATACAAATCATAATATCATAATTTTTTTCCGCTTCAGTGTCTCTTTAAGAGGTTACAATAAAGATGTTTCATACCATATAGTTAAAGTCACATGCTAATTGACAGCTTATAGTTATAGTTACCAGATAAGTAGCATAGGCATCGATTCACTAAAGGGTGCTAACCTAGTTAGCAAGCCTAAAAGCTTTGGACATGCAAACTAGGGTGCTAAGTAGTTTGCACATCTAAAGATGGTACTGATCGCGTGCGAAATGTCACACTGTTCATGTGCTAAGTACGCGAACGGTACGATGTTTCGCGCGCACCAGTGCAACTTTCGCGCGCACTGCTTACACTTTTTGGACTATAAGACTCACTTTTTCTCACCAAAAATTGGTGAAAAAAGTCACTGCGTCTTATAATCCAAATGCAGGGAGTTCCTGACTTGTGAATGCCTGCCCATACGATCCTCCAACCCATCTCAATGTTGGGGACTCCCTGTACTGTGCCCATGCAGAGGAGGACACAGGGGGACAAACAGAGGACATGGGGGGCGCAAATGGGTATAGAGGAGGACACAAGGGGGACAGAGGTGGACACAGGGAGACACAGGAGGTACAAAGGGGGCATAATCCACAGGATGCCCCTTCACCATGGATGCACCAGGCTTAGTATATATATATATTTTTCCCCTGGTGTTTTTGTTCTCTAAACCCAGGTGCACCCTATGGCCAGATGCATCTTATAGTCCAAAAAATACGGTATTTGTGCCTGGAATGGGGGAACTCTAATTTTGGGACATCTCCCAGGTAAACTGGTACATCTGGTCACTGTATCTAATTACCAGCACAGAAAAGGGGTGATTTGCACAGACCACAAGCGACCATGATAGGCAAGGCTGCTGTGATGATCACCTAGAAGCTGAATCCTGGAGATTGGGCTCTTATTAGAATAAGTTCTGTTTTGTTTGAATGCCCCTTAGTAATTCAGATGCAATGTGTACTAGTAGCCAGTGAACCACAGTAAAATGAAATGAAAGTCTTTGCGGCAGGCCCTGTGCATGACTTTTTGCACATGGTACAGCGTTCCCTGGTAGCTGGCTCTGTTCCTGTATGACATCACACACAGTGGGCTCCTCAACTTGGCATTTGCAAAATACCACTTTCAGCATCTCGAAAAATAGGCTTCATCTGTTCATCTCTATTTTTAGAAGGGTTCATTAAAAAGCCACAACTTATTAAAATGAAACAGGACTGGATGTGTGTGATATGTGACATCGCTTAATCTTTTAATAACCCAATATCTGTGTGTAACTTTACTAGCATTACAAGAAAAACAGTTTGGCTTTCCATTTTTATTATTATTATTTTATTGCATAAGCACTGACATCTTCTGCAGCACTTTACAGAGTACATAGTCATGTCACCAACTGTCCTCAGAAGAGCTCACAATGTTATCCTACCATAGTCATAGTCTGCTGTCCTATCATATTATTATTATTATTATGTATTTATACAGTACTGACATCCTCTGTAGCACTTTATAGAGTACATAGTCATGTCACTGACTGTCCTCAGAGGAGCTCACAATCTAATCCTACCATAGTCATAGTCTAATGCAAACCATATTATAATTATGTATCTATATAGCACTGACATCTGCAGCACTTTACAGAGTACATAGTCATGTCACAGGCTGCTCACAATCTAATCCTACCATAGTCATAGTCTGATGTTCTATCATGTTATTATTATTATTATTATTATTATTATTATTATTATTATTATTATTATTATTATTATGTATTTATACAGTACTGACATCTTCTGTAGCACTTTATAGAGTACATAGTCATGTCACTGACTGTCCTCAGTGGAGCTCACAATGTAATCCTACCATAGTCATAGTCTGATGTCCTATCATATTATTATTATTATTATGTATTTATACAGTACTGACATCTTCTGTAGCACTTTATCTAATCCTACCATAGTCATAGTCTAATGTCAACCATATTATAATTATGTATCTATATAGCACTGAGATCTTCTGCAGCACTTTACAGAGTACATAGTCATGTCACGGGCTGCTCACAATCTAATCCTACCATAGTCATAGTCTGATGTCCTACCACATTATTATGTATGTATATAGCTTATTATGTATGTATATAGCACTGACATCTCCTGCAGCACATTACAGAGTACATAGTCATGTCGCTGATTGTCTTTAGAGGAATTCACAATCTAATCCTACCACAGTCATAGTCTGATGTCCTACCATATTATTATGTATGTACAGTGAATAGCTTATTATGAGTGTCTATAGCACTGACATCTTCTGCAGCACTTTACTAAGTACATAGTCAGTTGTCCTCAGAGGCGCTCACTAATTCCTACCATAGTCAGTCACAACGCTTTGTGACCAGCACTGGCACTGCAACAGTAGTTTAGGAGTTTCCCCTCTGCTCCCTGTGTAAAATAGCATTTAACCCTTCCCACAACCCTTGTATACTGCATAAACACATTGTACTGCATAGAATAGTACACTAGCTTGGGCAGCTGGTCACATGGCCTTCCCTGTTAAGGGCCCCCCAGTAGCTGTGTAGTCTGCTATGTCTATAGCATACCTCCCAACTTTTTGAGGTGAGAAAGAGGGACACTTAAGCCACGCCCCTGATCACGCCCCCAGCACCTCTAGTCTCGCATACCATAAAGATTTCAGAATAAAAATATGTTGTTTTATAATTCAAAGCACACTGGTCCTTTCTATCCTGGTTCATTTTCCTTCATATTAACATTTTAAAATTAGTAATATATCAATTTAAAGGATGGGAATAAAGTTTAGAGTCGATCAAACACATGTTCTAGTAGAGAAATTTAAATATTTACATAGAAAGAGGGACAAAGTCCTGAAAGAGGGACAAATGAGGAGGTAAGAGGGACAGTGGGACAGGGTTTCCAAAGAGGGACTGTCCCTCCAAAAGATGGACAGTTGGGAGCTATGCTATAGTTATGCTATGCAGCAGAGGAACAACCCAGGCTCACGCTGAGAGGTCATAGATTCGGCGGTCCATTTGTTCTTCTAAGAAATGGTAAACAGTTGTAAAATAAGGCAAGGACAGGTTGACGTTGCCTCTTCTGTAACTCTGCTATTGATTTTGTATGCCCTTTAGCAGGCAGACCGCCAGGAATAGGTTTGGGAGATCAGAAACAGTTATGTTTCGTGGTGTGATGGCCACTGTGTCAGTCAATAGATACCTGGGATTCTTTCTGATCTTAGAATCTGTTTGTACACCATCACGGCAAAGTCCTTCCAGTCCTGAGGAAATGATCCGCCAGTTGGAAGGTGAGCTGAGGTTACTGGCATACAAATGCTCCCCCCCCCCCCCTCTCTGCTACTCGGGCTTCTCATAACCTCCTCACTCATCTTAGTTTACATCATTCCAAGTAGGGTTCCAAATATACCATCTTTAAAGGAACACTGTAGGGGGGTCGGGGGAAAATGAGCTGAACTTACCCGGGGCTTCTAATGGTCCCCTGCAGACATCCTGTGTTGACGCAGCCACTCACCGATGCTCCGGCCCCGCCTCCAGTTCACTTCTGGAATTTCTGACTTTAAAGTCATAAATCCACTGCGCCTGCACGCCCGTGTCCTCGCTCCCGCTGATGTCACCAGGAGTGTACTGCGCAGACACAGACCATACTGGGCCTGCGCTGTGCGCTCTTGATGACATCAGCGGGATCGAGGACACGGCAACGCAGGCGCAGTGGTTTTCAGACTTTAAAGTCTGAAATTCCAGAAGTGAACCGGAGGCGGGGCTGGAGCATCGGTGAGTGGCTGCGCCAACACAGGATGTCTGCGGGGGACCGTTAGAAGCCCCCGGTAAGTTCAACTCATTTTCCCCTGACCCCCCTACAGTATCCCTTTAAAGTGTACCTGAGACAGCGGGATATCAAAAAATGTATACATACCTGGGGCTTCCTCCAGGCCCCTCCGGCCAGATCACTCCCACGCCGCCGTCCTCCACTGCCCGCAGCCTCTGCAACTGGTCCCGGTAAGTCGTCCAGTTGGGGTTAGTTGGCGCAGGCACAGTCGGGCTGTCCACGTTCTCCCATCCTGCGATGGGGAGCGCGCACAGCCAGCCTGCGCAGCATGCCCCGGACTGGAGGACTTTCCGGGGCAATTTGCTGAGGCAGCGGGCAGTGGAGGACGGCGGCGTGGGAGTGACTTGGCTGGAGGGGCCTGGAGGAAGCCCCAGGTATGTATACATTTTTGATAATCCCCTGTCTCAGGTTTCCTTTAAGAGTAGCAGCATGTCTGTGTATCATGAGTCTAGATGGTAACCTCTGTAACATTTGTGGGGGCCTTGTTAGACTGTGGGAAATAACGGCTTTTTACAACTGCCAAGCAACCAGTATCTCCCTCTGTGCATATGCATATCTATAAAAATATAACCTTTTAGCCTATTGCATTGTTAGTGGCAGGGGCGTAACTAGAAATCACTGGGCCCCCCTGCAAAACTTTTAGATGGGGGCCCCTCTCAAATGTCGTTGCTGGAAGAAGGAGCGCTGATGGTAGCCCGAGGTGAGGGAGGGGGGTGTCGGGCCACCCTCCCCGCTGCTATTTGTTCCTGCTTTGCCCCCTTCCTGTGCTGCACCCCCTCCTGCCCCAAAGAATGGCCCTGGAGGGCCCCAGAGCCAGACCCCCCTCTTTGGCCTCTCCCTCTAAGGGCCCCCTGCAACTGCATCCCTTGCAGGGGCTATCGTTACGCCCCCTGGTTAGTGGGTGTGGTTATAGATAGTGGCAGTTGGTGCTGTCTGTTTTTTTTTTCTTGTCTGCTAGTAGCAAAGATGATTACGTGCAGGCTGATTGTGGATCAAACAATATGAACAAATTACATGGCTAATATCAATCATCAGGGCAGTTTCTAGGCTAAATTGCACCCGGGCGATGGTGTAAAAATTGTGCACCCTCCCCCCCCCACCCCCATGGACTTAGCAAACCCTTACTCTTTAGGGACAGTCACACAGCCACAGGTCACAAGTAGATCTGCCTACTTACTAGCAACCAGCCGCTCATCCAGGAGGAAGCAGGGACCAGGAGAACACACAGGTGGAGAGAGCCCAGAAAGCCAACTCCTCCATGGGCGCCGCGCACTGACAGCCTGCAGTACCGCTACAGGACATCAGGTGTCATCACGCGGTGGTGTCGTGATGATGACTTGATATCAGACGAGGCAGCCCAAGAGGAGTCAAGGAAGGTGATTGTGCTGGTAATCTTCTTTCTACTTCCATTTGGCTGCACCGTGTGTCACGAGCTCCCTAGCGGTTATGCCCTTCTTCTGCCTGTGCCTCCCTTCTTCGACCAGCCAGTCTGCGCCCAGGGCGGTCGCCCTGCCCAGGGCCGGAGCTACCATAGGAAAAAATAGGCAATTGCCCTAGGGCCCAAGAGCCTGTAGGGGCCCCAAATGTGTCCCTCCCCAATCTTAACTGTTGCTCCCCAGGGACTTTGCAGAGTCTTTGGCAGAGTAGTGTCTCATCTGTGCTGGCAGGCAGGTGAGACACTACACTGACATAGACACTGCAAAGGTCCTAGGGAGCACAGTTAAGTTGGGAGGTGATTGGGGGAGGGTCAGCAGACAGCTCAGGGGCCCAGGAGGAAAGTTTGGCTGCAACAAAGGGCCCCTAATGACGCTTTTTGGCCAGGGGGTGTCTGTTGGGGGGCCCCCCAGACTAATTTTGCCCTAGGGCCCAATTGTTACTTGAACCGGCCCTGGCCCTACCCAAGAAATGGCCCTGTCAATCATGATCACTTTTCTATTCTTTAACGTCTCACTTTGCAATGTATTGATATATTTTTTTCCCCTTTTCACTAAAGTTGCTCTTTAAGTTAGATTTTTTCTTTTTCTCATAACTTGCCCAGAGTTGAGCTTTAAGTTCTTTGACTTAATTTTCTTTGCCCAATTCCTGCAGGTATGCAGAAGCACCGCATTTTAAATAATTTTTCGTATTTCTGACTTTCCCATCGCCAGAGCAGTTGTCCGCACCTGACCCAACTGCTAATTCCCTCCTCCGTGCCTTTTGGCATTCACCTCCTGCTTTCGGCCCTTTTCAGCATCTTAAATTAAACCTCGCGCAGGAATTGCAAAAGCTCCTTCTGATGCTGAACTGCGTTATTGATGTGCGCGTGAACGCGGCTCTCCAGGAAGAGGGGCTGTTTACACGCCGCTCTCTGCGCACTGTGTCAATAAAATGCGTGAAGCAAAAGGAAAAAAATAAATAATGCCTGATTTTATTTTCATAATAGAGCCACTGGCCATATGGTATAACAAATATAAATTCCACCTTGGAAATCAAGGCTTTTTTTAAACGCATAAAAAGGAATAAAGATCTCTCGCAGCCAGCCATGGGAAAAAAAACGAGAACGAAATTGGTTGCCGCAAAGAAACAAGACGAGTAAAAGCAGACAAGTAATAATGGTCTGTCATCCTGGCTTGTTTACTTCTAGGAAGGAGTGTCGATAACCCTTCAGGTGCCGATGGCTGACATTTAATCTCCAGCCATCCTGCAGTAACCCACGCAGAGATAAATTAAAGTGAATTGCTGTAAAAAAAGCCAGATCAGGTAGCCTCAATCCCTGTCGCTCTCTGCTGCTAGATATACAGTGGTTATGTTTTCCATGACCCCTGGGGTACGACGCTGCAAGCTCTGCTCTATATGCGTGTCTGTGCGCAGGGAGGTGGGGGAGTGGCCGGGGAGAGGCAGAGCTACCCAATGGCAGCTGTGGAAGGAGCGCTAGGAACGCCCCCAGTAGGCGTTTTGCAAGAGTGCCTCTCCTGCATAAACCGCCCCTTCCCCTCAAGATTGCCGACAAGCTGCATGTCGGCAATTTCAGGGGCTCACAGTGGGGCGCAGGGGGTGGGGGGAGAAAGCGGCGCGTGGTGAACACAGAGGCCTATCATGGAGCAGGGAACATGCCGCTGTGTCCCATCTGCCCTCCCTGTGCCACCTCGGGTACACTTTAAGGCAAAGTGGGGCACAGGCAACATAGCTGCTTTGATACCCCCTGCTTGCCACCTGGTTTGGTAGAATGAGGTGTGAGATTTAATCTGAGGAATAGGGATGGTCAATAAGAAGCAAATAATACCAATTGTATTTTTTAACGTAAACCTGAAGTGGAAATAGCCTATTGAGTTAAAGCGATCCCGAGCCGAATCTCGGGTTCAAAATAAGATATTGACCTGAAGAGAGGGAAGCCTCAGGATCCTATTGAGGCTTCTCTCGGTGCTCTGACGTCCGTCGTCGTTGAGCACGGCCGCCCTCCAACTCTGTTACGTGCGAGGGCCCACGGCTCTGCTTTACTGCGCATGAGCGGGCGGGCTCGCATGGCTACTGCGTAGGCATGCTGAAGGAAGAAATGGTGCACAGCCCCGATATTATTAGCGACAATCTCTTGTCGCTAATCTTCCAGGGGGCCATGCTCAGCGACGGGGGACATCAGAGCAATCAAATCCTGAGGCTTCCCTTTCTTTAGGTAAGTGTTCTATTTTTGTACCCGAGCTTTTAAATTTACCTGACGAAGTGGCTTCAGGCCACGAAACACGTTGTCTTTGGTCAAGGCTCCCTCCCTCCTGGTCGCCCGTGGAGTCCACCCTAAGTGGCTGCAGCTCTGGCCAGTAGATAAGCACAATATAAATGTTCTGTGTCTTGTCTATCTATTGTATTCAGTACACTGTGAACATGAGCATGATCTTTCCAGATATCCGGCCCTGAGCATTGTTAATAATAGTGCAATGAAAAAGTTATTACACTATTACTGTACTATGGGCAATATCATCATATTAACATGGTCATGCTAAATTTAGGTCTGACCATTTACAATGCTCCTTACTATAACTGGAAGATATACTGTATATATATATATTACACACACCCACGCTAGTCTCCTTAACTGGCTGAAACAAATGTAGCCGTGTTTGGAGGGAGATAAGCAAGATGCAGCCAGACATAAAGGGGGAATCGCTCGAGTGTTCCTTCATTCGGGAGGAGAGCCTGTTAGACGCTAACATTTTCCAAAGAGCATATCAAATGCATTTACAAGAAGCAAGCCTCAGAATAGGTCCAATTTTCCCCTAAATTTCACACATTCTCCCCAGTTGTCATGTTTTTTGTTCTCAGGGGAAGTTTGTAAATGTATTTTTCTTGACTTGATGGAAATGTGAAAAGTCTTTAAGAACCATGGGGAATATATAGGGAGGAAATGAAAAAAAAAAAGCTAAACTACAGCTCAGCAACCAGCCGGGATACAATTCAAGCATGAATACAGTAGAATTGCAGAGAAAGAGGGATGAGGAGGGGGGGGGGGGGGGGGGGGTAGGGGAGAGAGTAGTGGTGCGGGTGTGAGTTTAAGGGCTGGAAGGGGGGTGGGATGTAGGGGCAGCCAGGGAGTAAGAAAAAGGGTGGAAGAGAGGGGGAGGGGGAAGAGTGATGGGTTGGAGAAGGGGAGAAAGAGAGTAGTGGTGTGGGTGTGAGAACAAGAGCAGGAACGGAGGTGGAGGGGCAAGGACTGAGGAAGAGGTTGGAAGAGAGGAGGAGAAACATACCTCCCAACTTTTTGAGATGGGAAAAAGGGACACTTAAGCCACACCCCTGGCCACGCCCTTACCACGCCTCTAGTCATGCATACCACAAAGATTTCATAAGAAACATATGTTGTTTTATAATTCAAACCACACTGGTCCTTTCTATCCTGGTTCATTTTCCTTCATAGTAACATTTTACAATTAGTAATACATCAATTTAAAGGTTGGGAATAAAGTTTAGAGTCAATCAAACACATTTTTAGTAGATAAATACATATATTTACATAGAAAGAGGGACAAAGTCCTGAAAGAGGGACAAATGAGGAGGAAAGAGGGACAGGGCTCCCAAAAAGGGACTGTCCCTCCGAAAAAGGGACAGTTGGGAGCTATGGAGAAATGATGGGGAGGAGGGGAGAAAGTAAGTAGTGGTGAGGGTGTGAGAACAAGAGCTGGAAGGGGGCTGGGGAGGTGGGGACTAAGAAAAAGGGGGCAGAGAGGAGAAACAGAGGGGATGCAGAACAAGAGGGGAAGGGGAGAGTATAGGAGAAAAAGAGAGGACAAGAAAGAAGAAGTGGTGGTAAGGGAAAGGGAGGGGGTGGTAGGAAGGGAGAGAGAGGGATGTAAGAAGAGGGGGAGTAAGGGAGGTTGGAAGGGAGGCAGGAAGAGGGAGAGGGAGGCAGGAAGTGAGGGAGAAGAAGTAAGAAGAGGGGGAGTAAGGGAAGTTGGAAGGGAGGCAGGAAGAGGGAGAGGGAGGCAGGAAGTGAGGGAGGGGAAGTAAGAAGAGGGGGAGTAAGGGAAGTTGGAAGGGAGGCAGGTAGAGGGAGGCAGGAAGTGAGGGAGGGGAAGTAAGAAGAGTGGGAGTGAGGGTGGGAGGAAGGGAGGCAGGAAGAGAGAGAGGGAGGCAGGAAGTGAGGAAGGGGAAGTAAGAAGAGTGGGAGTGAGGGTGGGGGGAAGGGAGGGGGGAAGAGAGTTAGGGAAGTAAGAAGAGGGAGAATGAGGGAGGGGGAAGGGGGCAGGCAGAGAGAGAAAGAGGGAGATAAGAAGAGGGGGAGTGGTAGAGTGAGGCAGGAAGAGAGAAGGAAGGAGGGGGAGAGAGAAAGACACGGAATGGGTACGAGAGAGAGAGAGAAGAAAAGAGGGACATGGAGGAAAAGGAAGGAAGGTGAGGAAAGGAATGAAGGAAGGAAGGAAGGAATGGCAAATTATTTCCATCACATTGGCAGCAGGCCTGGGCTAGTTTATACATACATGTGCCAGTATGGTTGATGCTTCTCAAGTTGTGACGTGCAATGCTAATCAACGAAGGTGCATACTTCACAAGCTACTTTTGGCTGCATTATATGTGCGTTATAACGCCAGGCAATGCAGGCAGCACCCCAGTGTGAAACTAGCCTTTAAAGGTCCAGTATCGCAAAAAAAGTAGGCAGTTAAAATCTGACAGAACTAACAGGTTTTGGGCAAGTCCATCTCCTCATGGGGGATTCTCAGGATTTTCTTTGTTTTCAACAGCATTTCCTGAACAGCAGTTGCAAAGTCTAACTGACAAAATAGTGTGTAAGTGAGCAGGGAGGCCGGCTGCTATCTTGCTATTTTGGCAGTTAAACTTCTGCTCAGAAAATGCTGTTGAAAACAAAGAAAACCCGGAGAATCCCCCATTAGGAGATGGACTGGCCCAAAACCTGTCGGTTCTGTCAGATTTTAACTGCCTACTTTTTTTGTGATAGTCGTTCTTTAAATCCATTCGCCAGTTACAGTCTGCTGAAAGATCCGCGCGGAATCCCGTAAGCCAAACACGTGTGATGCGCAAGCAGCTGCGCCTCCCCCGCTCTCCTGCACACACAATCATTCTACCCATCGCCCGAACTGGTCCCCACGCAACAAAAATGAGCGCTAATCCGTGCGTACATGTTTTGTCGTGGCGGATTAATGTTCTTTTAATCAGCGTTAAATAAACATTCAGTATTAGTTAATGGAACTGGGTACATAGTAAATATCTGTTCATCTGCTCTCATTATAAGTATCATGATTATCTCATCATTATGATAATTGCCCTGTAGTCAGCAATGTAGTTTATAAATAAGTAATGACAGCATAAATTACACCATTATACAGCCATGTTTAAAGATAACTCACTAATTGTCTATTCCAATGAGATCAGTGGAAGTAGCTGCCATATTGACGGCTCTTGCAATACCCGACATGGATAGACGGCGCATCAAGGAGGAGTATGGACGTGGCTGCAGGCCCGGTCCGGCCATGATGCCAAGTGAGGCAACTTCCTCAGGCGGCAGAAGTCTGGGGACAGCACCAGGCAGAAACAGGAAGTAAAGAGTGCCTGGCCAACCTATACTGGGGGCAACTGTACCTAGCTACCAATACGAGGGGGCAACTGTACCTAGCTACTAACACTGGGGGCACCTATAACTGGCTACCGACCTATACTGAGGGTGTTGTTTGGGGGGCTCACCGCAGCTATAACGTGCTGTGTGGCTGTAAATCAGGCATCCGAAAGTTGTTTTGTTTCTGTTAAAGAGGACCTGCTTAGAAAAACTTCCATTCCTTACTCTTTTGAGAACTGAAAAAGTTAATGAAAACAATCCATATTTGTTAAAAAACAAACAGAGAAACAACTGAGGTTGGTGTAGTAGGTTAATATGATGGGAGAAAGTTGTACGAAATGGAGCAGGAGCATAACTACAATTCATGGGGGCCCCAGCAAAACTTTGATGGGTTCATCCAATGTTCAAACCTTTTCCCTTGCCATCCCCTGGGGACCCTCACAGCCTGGGGGCTCCATCTTGCAGGGGTCATACAACAAGTGTGGCCATCATAATCCTCACATCCATAACAAGTGTATAAATACAGAGGGACTGCAGCACACAACAGGAAAACAGTGACAGGGGCTCTTGGTTACGCTTTAACGTGCTTAAGCTCACCAACTGCGCCAAAGTGTCCCAATCTGGTGAGTCCTACTCTAACCAGACAAAAATGCCAGTTTTTATTAGCGTTCTAGTGCGAACCATTCCCATTTAGTTGACCCCTGGGCTATTGGAATGGTTCCCACTAGAACGCTAATAAAAATTAGCATTTTTGCCTGGTTAGAGTAGGACTCACCAGATTGGTGACACTTTGGCGCAGTTGGTGAGCTTAAGGGCCCGTTTCCACTTGTGCGGTGGGTATCGATGCGGTAAAAATTTGCATGCGGATGCGAATTCGCATGCGGTTATATGCGAATTTTCATACGAATTCGCATACGATTTCACATGGATGACGATGTATGCAAATTTAACATTGGGCAGTGCCTGTATGCTTTTCCATTGATTCCATGCGAAATCGTATGTGAATTTGCATGAAAATTTGCATACCAATACCGCATGCGAATTCCCTATTAGGCTGCATTTCCACTTGTGCGGTGCGAATCGCCGCGGTAAAAATTCGCATGCGGATGCGAATGTCGCATGCGCGTCTATGCGAATTTCCATGGATGACGATGTATGCGAATTTAACCATGGCAGTGCTGGTGTGCTTTTCCATTGTTTCTATGCGAATTCGCATGCGAGTTCGCATGAAAATTCGCATACACAAACCTCATGCGAATTTCCTATTAAATACATTGTATGCGATTCGCATAGCGGTATGCGAATTCTGATGGCTCTGCCATGCAAATTTTTTCCGAACAGAAAAATGCAAAGGAATCCTGACAAGTGGAAACAGTCCCATTCACTTGTATTGCTATGCGAATTTGCACGCGAAAAACGCATGCGAATTCGCGATAGTGGAAATGGGCCCTAAAATACATGGTATGCGATTCGCATAGCGGTATGCTGTATGCGAATTCTGATGGCTCTGCCGTGCAGATTTTTTTCTGCACAGAAAAACGCAAAGGAATCCTGACAAGTGGAAACAGTCCCATTCACTTGTGTTGGCTGTGCGAATTTGCATGCGGCAAACGCATGCAAATGTGCAATAGTGGAAACGGGCCCTAAATGTGTTAAAGCGTAACCAAGAGCCCCTGTCACTGTTTTCCTGTTGTGTGCTGCGGGCTGTATTCATACACTTCTTATGGAGACTGGGGGTCTCCAGTGCTGCGTGCATGCTTTGCATAGTATTGCATATAATTTGGTTTGTGCTGCTCATCCCTGGTATATAGCCATAACAAGTGTAGCCACATAAAACACCTGATGTGAATGATGGACCCCTTTATAGGAGGGCGGGAATAGTAGTTGGGGTCCTCTTACAGCTCCGGGGGTTGCAGGGGATGCTCTTTTTTGGTTATGCCCCTGAAGTGGAGAAAAAAGGCAAAGGCACAAAGGCAACAAACACAGAACATTTATATTGCGCTTTTCTCCTGGCGGACTCAAAGCTCCAGAGCTGCAGCCACTAGGACGCGCTCTATAGGCAGTAGCAGTGTTAGGGAGACTTGCCTAAGGTCTCCTACTGAATAGGTGCTGGCTTACTGAACAAGCAGAGCTGAGATTTGAACCCTGGTCTCCTGTGTCAGAGGCAGAGCCTTTACCCATTACACTATCCAGCCACTACTGTTGTAATGGGTGGGGAGGAGAACAAACCCCATACCACTCGGATAAGAAGTCCAAATCCAAATCCCAAAAAGCTTTATTGGCAGGACCAAATACATGTAGCATTGCCAAAGCAAAACAAAACATTAATATAGGGGGAGGGGGGATTGTGGGGATAAGGGAAGGATGTAGGGGGTTGGGGTATATAGTCCATAGGTGTGTGGAGGATGTAATGGATGGTATGGGGGGATGAGATATATAGTCCATATGGGAGGGGGGGTAAAGGTATACAGTCCATAGGGGAGGGGAGTATGGGGTTATACAGTCCATGTGGTATCATGTTCCTCTCAGTTGGTGACAGGCTGTGACATATCGGGCAGCTATTTGCACGGTTGTTTCCTCCTCCCCCAGTAGGATGTAGAGTTTCCTCTCCTCATCTGTGGAGGTGAAATCTGGGATGTGAGCAGTCTATGGAAGTGGGTGGTCCTCACAGGTGTTGATTTCCTGCAGTGTAGCAGGAAGAGGGCCTCATCCTCCAGGACCCCCTGGTCACATTGCCTGCACAGTCTCTCCTCCCGGGGCTTCCATGTCTGTCTCTCTCTAGTAAATGAGGGGAGACACTCCTCCACCAAGGATGGACAAATACTAGCAGATACTTATTGAAAAAGGCAAAACAATTAAAGACACGAGAGCCCAATCTAGTGTAGTAAGTATTAGCAAGGGTTGGAGAGAAAGTATTGGCAAGGGTAGCAAATAATTTATGGAGTGTATCCATAACTCTTCTGTTAAAGGGGTACTAAGGCAATTGTAACATTGACTTAAAGGGGCACTACAGCGAAAAACTGTAAAATTTAAAATATGTGCAAACACATACAAAAAAGAAGTACGTTTCTTCCAGAGTAAAATGAGCCATAAATTACTTTTCTCCTATGTTGCTGTCACTTACAGTAGGTAGTAGAAATCTGACAGAAGTGACAGGTTTTGAACTAGTCCATCTCTTCATAGGGGATACTCAGCAAGGCTTTTATTCTTTCTAAAGATATTCCCTAAAAGAAAGCTTAAGTAAAAAATAAAAAATAAAATAAAAAATCCTAAGACTGAGTTTTAAAGCAAACCTAAACCTAAAGCCAAAAAAACCTATGATAACATATTTTCATATATGAAAACATAAGATATAATGTATTATATGTGTAGTACGGATAACAAAAAGAACATCAGTAGCAAAGAAAAGAGTCTATTTTTTTATTTTCAGTTATATACTTTTTTTTTTTTAATAACATTGCATCATTCCGTCACAGTTGCTGTTCTAAACCACACTCTGTCTTTTAAGCTATAAAACAAAGCAGAAATAATGATACCTTTAACTTTCCTGTAGTAAAACCTTATTTCAAGCTGTCTTTCACTGTTTCTTTGCTATTTAAAGTGGAATGAAACCCAGCATTTCCTCTTTGCTCTAAAAAATAATTTACAGCATATTATATACAACCAGCTTTTTACTAGAACAGCATTTAAAGGGTTACACACAGGACTGGAAAGTTCAGTGCAGATAAATTTGCACACATCAGAAGTGTAGATAATGTTATCTTGTATTTACTTAATTGCATCAAGTGAGGAATGTGACACATTCTCTGACTGTGCAGAAGCTCCTGGACACAGACAGACACTGAAAGCATTTCTGCCTTCAATACGTAATGAATACAACCAGTTATGAATAAAATGCAAAGTCAGCTCTCAAAGCAAAAACTGTACTTCTGGGAATGTATAAATTCTAAATGAATAATAATACCTATGTACAAATGCAAATATGATAACCGTATGGCATATAAAAAGTTGGAAAACATGTTTTCATTGAATATTATGTCAGGGTTTTATACCGTTTTAAGGGCCTGATTCACTAAGCGGTGATAACTCAGTTATCACGCCTAAAAGACTTTAGGCGTGATAACCTTTGCACTAGCAAAGTTATCACCGCTTTGTGATCTAACTCGCGCGAAGCTCCCGCGCGCAAAGTTTTGCGCACACAGACGCGTACGCGCGTGCGCAAAGTCCCATAGGGCTTAATGGGTGCTGCGCAAAACTTTGCGCGCAAGAGCTTCGCGCGAGTTTCTTCACATCACGCCTAAACTAAGTTTAGGCGTGATAAAGGGCTTTTCACAGGCGTGCAAAGTGTTTGCACCGCTTTGTGAATCAGGCCCAAAGTGCTTTAGAAAACAGGACTGTATTCAACAAGGTGGGTGGAGTAGCTCAGAGAAGCTCTCTGCATAGATAAAAACTGAAGCTTTTTTGAACCCTTCCTAAACTGGAACATGAGACTTTTTTCTTTGCTACTAATATTCTATTTCTTAGACATACTACACATCCAAGTCACTATCTCATTAGTTTATTTTTGCTTCAAGTTTGCTTTAATAAAATGGGACGTTATGAGATGGTTATGAGAGATGGTTTATGATGGCTTTACCTGACACACCTCACTCGCGGTGGTCCGCGGACACAGCCAATGAAGCGGCAAGAAATTTTTGACACAACATGGCAATGCGGAGTGCCTAACACATGACAACATTCATTGTGTACTAGAACCATCATCATTACCACAACCAAGCACAATATCTACCTCCTCCCTCCTCCTCCTCCCGCCTCCTCCTCCTTCACAACATTATGTTTAATAATACTGCACAAGTAGATTTATATAAAAAAAGTTGAATTATGTCCAACTGGTAAATTGCAGCATTGCTCGGCTTATTATTTTTTTTTTTTTTCCTCAGGCGTTGTTATATCCCCTACGGGCCTCATTTGACTAATGAAAATATGGCATCTGTTTTCTGACCCCATTCATCTCTCGTTACCAACGTGTAATTATATAATTAGCCATTTACCTTGCAACAGATCGCACACGAAATTACAATTTTGAATTATTAATGGTATTTATTTCATTTCTATACAGCTGGAAAAAAAAACTGTATTCCACCCCCCTCCCCCTTTCTCGTTTAATTAGCTGAGTGCTGTGAATGAACATGTTGTGGCGCTTGGCAGAGAGTTGCTCCTCGGTTGGCATCGGAGCTGCCTAATTGACATCGTGGCGGATTCCCAGCTCTCCTTCCTGAAGCTTCTGCTAGCGAATCGGTTTCTCGATGAGATATACAATACACTCCAAACACCAGACCTCGTCAGTATTCAAACATGTCCCGGATAGAGACATTTGTTGTCCCCCGGTTTTAATTCTCCATTTAAAAACAGTACACAACGAGCGCGTCTGGATGGCTTTTATGAGGGTCATCCGTTTGCAGAGCTTGACAGCGCCTCAATTAAATTACGTCTCCTTTGTCCTCTTTTAAGCGAATTACGTGGTCATATATCACAATCTGCTGCATCAGCTTTCCTGCAGGATTCTAGGGATGGAATGATACTTTTCGAGCTGCCCACGGTGTCATCGCCGGAGCAAGATGGGGTTGTCCTTCCCCCCATCTTGTTCCAAAGTTCCATTGGCAGCAAGTAAGAGGGAGATGCAAGATGGGGATTTCTTTCTTCAGTATTTTGGGGTTCCGTATTTATGAAACTCAATGCAATGGCCGTTGGTCTGGCTCAAGGCTGAAACAGCGCAGGCAATTTTGGCGCACCATGCACCTCCATAGGTCGAATTACGTCTTACCCCGGTAGTCCATGCTTGGAGGGGGAATAGTAGGTAACAACGCCAGGACTTTTACAGGAGCAAGGTGAATCGTTTGTAGGCTTTACCCTGCGCCCCAAATTTTCTGACGCCTTAATTACAGGAATGCCTGGTTGTGATGTCAGGAGTAGTTTTGATCTCTGGAAACCAGAGGGCGCTGCCATAGGAGGTCAGTGCTGGCTTCACCTTGTTATTGGAAGTACATATGGCATGATGGCATCACCACTGGAACTGTAGGCCCAGATTACTTGAATGTTAAAGGAAAGCTAAAATGCTGTGTGCGAATGTCCCTATAATGTTCCATTGTGAAATCCACATTTATTACAATTAAGGATGAGCGAGCCGAGCAAAAGTGAAACAGAGCATTTGTGGACGTTAGCCGTAGCAGTGGGGGATAACCCATGTTGGTTGCCACCTCTGGCGCAGTGCTCCACGCCCTTTTACATTCTGCCAATATACGCCCCTCTTCTGTTCCCGGTAGTTCCTTCTTACATCCAGGGGCGTAACAATAGACCCTGCAAGGGATGCATCCGCAGGGAGGCCCAGAAGCCCCAGGGGGCCCATTGGGGGAAGAGGTTTTTTTCCCTGTTCTGAGAGACTGACAACTAAATGGCACAGAAGTAAAAAAAAAAACCTTCTGCTATCTGCACAGTTTTTCTAATGACTGCGTCTGGTCAGCCACTGATAAGGAATCATACAAAGTTTTGTAGACAAAGATTTGTAGACATTCCCTAATTCGTGTGAAGCAGGGTCTTCTGTACAGTGCCCTGTCCCCAGCCTCTCTACCCCTCCCCAAGTGCTGTGTACTGTAGTGATGGTGCAGAGCCAGTGTAATGAGCTGAGGCTGGGAGCACACTTGTCTGATGGTTTCCTGTATGCGTTTTCTGCACACCATGTGTGTCTATATGTGTGAAAACATGCACGTTTTATCACAGAACTAACTTAATTGATAGAGAAAATGCATGCAGTGCTTCACTGCTGTCTGTTTTTATCTGCATGAGGAAAACACAGTCAAGTGTGCACTAGCCAATTGAATAATATTGTTTCTCAGTTTATCTGTGCAGAAAGCAGGAGAGGGGGGGGGGGGGGGGGGGGCATTCAAAGTTTGGCAGGGGGGCCTGGTGATTTCTAGTTACGCCCCTGCTTCCAGCTGTGAAGAAGTTTTTCAGAACAACTTGTAGAATAGATAAGCTAAGCATTACTTCCTGTATGGTGGAATTTTTTCTATTCAATATAATGAACATAGAAAGGGGGATCTAATAAGTGTTTATCATTGCATTACTAGCGTCTAATTAGGTCTTTGTGTCCCTTCTGGGTGTAGTTTGTGTACTGTACGTTGCATTAATGCACCAACCATCTGCTCTTTGTAAACTCTGCGGTTCTAACCGTCTAGTTCCTCTACGATCTGAGAGCGCAGACATGGCAAGAGTCAGATGTATAAAAAGACAGAAGATAGGAGAGGAAGCGTAAGAAAGCTTTCCACATCCTACAAGGAACAAATAATAAAGTGGACCTGAACTCTTGCACAGGACAGAAAACGGAGAGAAATGTAGCCTGTATGTATTGAGAGAGTTTAGCCCAGGCATGGGCAAACTTGGCCCTCCAGCTGTTACGGAACTACAAGTGCCACAATGCATTGCAGGAGTCTGACAGCCACAGTCAAGACTCATAAAGGCAAATGCATTGTGGGACTTGTAGTTCCGTAACAGCTTGAGGGCCAAGTTTGCCCAATCCTGGTTTAGCCAGTCTAATTCCCCTCATCCGTGACTAATCACCACTGTAATTTGATCTCTCAGCGGTGTCAGCTCAGGAATCTCAGAAGTCCTCGGTAGGGCAGCTAATTTGTAAACACAGGATGTTAACCTTATGTCTGCTTCCATGAAAGCAGGAAGTAGACACACTACAGATTTATTGTAGGATTTGTATCAGCTGTAACAAAGAAATGATTTTCTTTAAAGGTTATTATGCTGTTGCTTATCTTTAAGAGCAGAGAGGAAATTTTGAGTTCAGGTCAGCTTTAATAAAAGAACATAAAAAAAAACGACATAAAAAACGTACAATTTTTGGTGGCGCTATGGCTAGGAGCTTCCACTATAAAAAGGTGATGGCCACTGTCACTAACATAGGAGCACAGTGAGGTTTCATGCTAATACTTAAAGAGAAACTCCAACCAAGAATTGATCTTCATCCCAAACAGTAGCTGATACCCCCTTTTACATAAGAAATCTATTCCTTTTCACAAACAGACCATCAGGGGGCGCTGTATGACTGATATTGTGGTGAAACCCCTCCCACAAGAAGCTCTGAGTACCAAGGTACTTCTGGCAGTTTCCTGTCTGTGAGCCCTGTTGCATTGTGGGAAATAGCTGTTTACAGCTGTTTCCAACTGCCAAAACAGCAAGCAGCAGCTACATCACCTGCCAGCAGTAAAAATGGCACCATGTGATAAATGTCAGAATATAAATCAGGGATTTAAAAGATTTTACAATGGGCAATCACTGACCAACTCATTTATACATAATTATTGTAAAAATGAAGCACTTTTTTATTACATTATTTTCACTGGAGTTCCTCTTTAAGAAATGATGCAAATGTATGCAGTTTGGAAATGGACCAACTGAAGGTGCATACACACATCAGACTATAGTCTTTGGAAAATGAAAGATCACAGACCAATCTTACCACCCTTCATGTAGTATGAGAGCCATACTCTACACAGTCTTTTCTATGGAGCTGAACTCCCCATCAGAAAAAAATCTTTGCAAGATGCTGCACACACAGATGCTGTACAGACACAATAGATCAGTATCTGCAAAAGATCTGTTCCTGCCAAAAATCCATTCTTGCAAATTGCAATGATAGTCTATGAGATCTGCAGATCATCATACACACATGATTTAACTGACATTCATCTGCAGATCAAGCAATCATCCGCAGATCTGAAAATCCATTCTGGTGGATCTGATCTGCAGATAAATGTCAGTTAAATCATGTGTGTATGATGATCTGCAGATCTCATAGACTATCATTGCAATTTGCAGGAATGGATCTTTGGCAGGAACAGATCTTTTGCAGATACTGATCTTTTGTGTCTGTACAGCATCTGTGTGTGAAGCATCTTGCAAAGATTTTTTTCTGATGGGGAGTTCAGCTCCATAGAAAAGACTGTGTAGAGTATGGCTCTCATACTACATGGAATGGAGTAAATTTGGTCTGTGATCTTTCATTTTCAAAAGACTATAGTCTGATGTGTGTATGTGGCCTAACACCAACACCTGCTGTATTTGACTTTTCCAAATAAAAGTACACATTTGAATTAGTTAGGAGAAATTGCATCTTGTTGATCATCTCTCCATGCAAATCTCCAATGATTCAAGGGCGGAGTTCAAGCCAACCAATAAAATCCTTTAGATGATGGTTAAAGTGGACCTAAACTCAGAACTTCCTCTCTGCTCTAAAAGATAAGCAACAGCATAATAGAAAAAAAACATGTATTCATTACAACTTCTACAATAAACCTGCAGTATGTATTTCCTGGGCATTCCTGGGAGCACAAAAGGGTTAACCTTCAGTGTTTACATATTAGCCCAGAACAAAGGCACACCACCACACAGCTGACAGCCCTGATTTACACTTGATAAAGAATTACGAGGCTCATCTCTCTAAACACACACAGAGTGAATTTCTCAGTAACTATAGGTGTTTTTCTTGTCTGCTGTGCAAGAGTTTTGAAGCTAACCAGCTTGATGGACTTAATCTTAATGAAAATTTGCAATGTAGAAATTTTGGTACTTATCCGTTAGCCGGGCGCACCTGGCAGGTGGCATTAATTACTATCCCCCTCCAGGATACTATTCCCCCATGGATAGTAGGGAAAGATGTAACTCTGGTGGAGTTTTGTCGCCACCTGCCGGATGCACCCGGCTAACGGATAAGTACCGAATTTTTTTTGTACATCACTAATAGAGAAACAATAAGGCCGGATCCACACCATAAGCGCTTTTGTGAGTGCTTGTGTTTGATTAGCGCATGCTTAGCGCTTGTTAAAAGATCGCTCCCATTCACTTTCATTAAAATCACGTAAAAATCGCCACAACCACGTACGTTTTTTTGAGTATGCGATTGCGGCAATTGCACCGATTTTTACCGCAATTTTAATGAACGTGAATGGGAGCGATTTTTTAACAAGTGCTCAGCAAGCGCTAATCAAACGCAAGTGCTCACAAAAGCGCTTATAGTGTGGATCTGGCCTAACTGTACTCTTAAAGGAGAGACCACCGGTGTCGGAGTATTCACTTTAAATTTCCTGCTGAAATGATAATAAATAATATACTTCTGTTCTGTAAGCCGTGCTTCTCTGCACTCTGGCGGTGTCCTTTAGTGGAACAAATAAATTAAAGGGAAAAAGTTTTTCACTTCCTCCATCATCATTGCAGATCATCCATCCTCTCTCCCACCCTGATCAGCGACAGGAAACCTCTGCTACAGAAGCTGACACAGTTATGAGTCAATGAAAAGACCAGCACATGTAAACTATACATTAAATACATAAATATCATGTGGAGAAAAAGGAAATTAGTTTTTGCCCAGAGATACACTTAAATGCTTAAAAACGTATCTGCGTGATTTCAACATGAACTAAATCGGCAAACTTTTTGCAAAATGTTGCATGATGAAACAAGCGCCGCCGAAAGCCATTTGAGAAGGTGCAATACCACCTCTGACCACTGGAGGAGGTGTTCCAAGAACTGAAGGATCGTTTCATGACAAATATGTCTCAAATTGACACTTAAAGAGTAACTGTCAGGCTGCAAAAGCTAATTTAAACCTCTTTTCTCCTGTGTTAAACAGTTTAGAAGGAAGCCAAAAAGGCAATACTGAAGTTAAAAATCTCTCTTACTTTTGATGTGTGCTGAACAGCAAGGCTGTTATTCCCAAGCTCTTAAATGGATGAGAGGCCGCATAACATACTGCAAAGCATTCTGGGGCTGCTTCTTCCCACCTTGGGTCCTCCCCTCGGCTGCTAGTGAGAAGTTACAGGCTCATTTTACAGCAGCTTGTAATGCAGCCCAGCTAACAGCACTGAAAAAACACAGGGCAGAGTATACTGCATGAGTCCGCTATTGTTCCTAGCCACATGGCTAATTAATATTCACTGCACAGTAGTGTTGTCTATTAAGATATTTTCTGTGAGTGGAATCATCAGGAAGCAGGGAGGACATGACGACACAATTGGCTTCATAGGAGACAGACAAACATGGAACCTGCCATGAGCTGTCAGGAGCATCATTCTCTGCAAATACTATATAAACATTCTGTGAAGTACAAACGTGGACAGTGAAATGCTTATGTAATGTAAGTACAGCCAATCTTTAGCTACAGATATATGTGTTTTTTTTTTCTCTGAGACCTTATACCTAACAGCTCCTCTTTAATGGACATATTTCAGTTCATTGTCATATTGTCACAGTTCAATAGCATATTGTTCATTGTCTCCATCCTTTCCTCTGCAAATTCTCCCAATCACATAGAAAAACATTGTATTGTGTCCCTGTAACAAACATAGCGCATTCCTTAAGTTACGTTTGCTGCCTCAGCAGATCATTTATGAATAAAAGGGCACGCGTTCTGCCAACTTTGTTTTGTCAAGGCTAACAATTTCCATGCTGACTACGCAGCCTGTTTACTCCCAGCTTTCCACACTGTGAAGAAAACCCTGTGCTGTTTTACACGGATGAAACCCCCGTTCACAACGAAATGGTTAAATAACGCGCCCGCAGATCGACGCAACTTTGCAATGCGGGTCTGAATGCCGGATGGTGAAGGCTTTGTTGACATTCCAATCATCTCCATGGCAATGGTTGATGTCACAGATGTTACAAGTGAAATGGCAATAAGGGGCATCCAAGCGAAAATTGTAGACATATGGAGGAGGAATTATGAAAATACATAATGACTGTGTTTCATAGTTTAACATCCAACGAGAGGCATCCAGGGAATATTTGGGTCAGGCGGTATTTTTCGGATGGATTGTTCAACTGGGCAATGGTGGGCGGCGATGTTTAAACGGGACTGAAGCCAAATAAAGGAAGCTGCTCGGCCTACTGAACAATGTTAACTTTTAATGTCCTTCTACCTTCAGAAAGGGAAATAAACACAAGTGTGAAAATGTCTGTATCAATGGAAATATTTAGACTCTAAAAGTGAGTGTAAGGTATAGCTCCTTTAGATTGTAAGCTTTTGCTAATGTCCGATACTGCATAAGTGGACTTAAAGAGGAACTCCAGTGAAAATAATGTAATAAAAAGTGCTTAATTTTTACAATAATTATGTATAAATGATTTAGTCAGTGTTCGCCCATTGTAAACTCTTTTAAATCCCTGATTTACATTCTGACATTTATTACATGGTGAAATTTTTACTGCTGGCAGGTGATGTAGCTGCTGCTTGCTTTTTTGGCAGTTGGAAACCGCTGTAAACAGCCATTTCCCACAATGCAACAAGGTTCACAGACAGGAAGCTGCCAAGAGTACGTACTCAGAATTTCTTTGTGGGAGGGGTTTCACCACAATATCAGCCATACAGCGCCCCCTGATGATCCGTTTGTGAAAAGGAATAGATTTCTCATGTAAAAGGTGGTATCAGCTACTGATTGGGATAAATTCTTGGTCGGAGTTTCTCTTTAACAGCTGCCAAAACTCCCCCCATCCCATTATCACCCATAAGAGGTATTCAGGAAGGAGCTGAGAAAGAGGATCAAGCAGTCTTTTCATGTGAACCGAGCGCTGACCCCGCCCACAGGAAGATGCAACCATCGGGAGGAGATGGGCGTGGTCAGGTGATTGTTCTGTGCAGAGGAGAAAACTCACACTCTGCTGGTGGCTATATACTTTCTACACAGATCTCAAGGTCATGTGACTGACTTCTCCAAAGGGATAAGGCTTTTTTTCCCTTTGGTGATTTTTGTAAGGGCCAAGAATACCTAGGTGAGAAGTAGGGAGAGACTGGGAGCCCAATGGTACAGCATCATTAGGTATAGGGAGGATAAAATCATAAAGATATATACTCACAAAGGTGGGTTGCAGTTCCTGTAACCACCGTATAGGCCTGCAGTGCATTAACCGTCCCTGCTCCATACTCCAGGTCCTGCTGGTGCTGGATAGTCGATCTCCTGTAGTCCTGCTTGGTACTCCAGGTCCTGCTGGATACTGGATGGTCGCTCTCCTGTAGTCCTGCTCGGTACTCCAGGTCCTGCTGGATACTGGATGGTCGCTCTCCTGTAGTCCTGCTCGGTACTCCAGGTCCTGCTGGATACTGGATGGTCGCTCTCCTGTAGTCCTGCTCGGTACTCCAGGTCCTGCTGGATACTGGATGGTCGCTCTCCTGTAGTCCTACTCGGTACTCCAGGTCCTGCTGGATACTGGATGGTCGCTCTCCTGTAGTCCTGCTCGGTACTCCAGGTCCTGCTGGATACTGGATGGTCGCTCTCCTGTAGTACGATAGACTTTCCAGAAAAACTACAAAGCTATTCCCTTCAAAGGAGGTCTGACTGGTAGTGGGTAGGATGGAGGTGCCCAATGTATGTTCTATTTTGGTGTTTTTAAATGCAAATAAAAAAATTATATAATAAAAAGAGAGGTTATAGACACCAGTTCAACTGGAAAGAAGATATAGACACCAGTTCAACTGGAAAAAAGTTTTTATTAAAAAAGCAATCTGACAATGCGTTTCACGGGTCATGGCCTTCTTCCTCAGGTCAATACAAAATGCCTTAATAGCATAGGGGATAGCATGTAGGCACCTCTAATGTCCAAAGGGAATTTAAAAAAATCCAAGCGCTGGGCCAGGTGGCACGCCCCCTTGATCATGCTCCTCTGGCATGTGCACTACTAGTCATAAGTAGGGCACATGCGCAGAGTGCTCCAGGCCACGGTAGTGAGAGCAAGGATGCGTGCCGCTGGGCCTGCGCTTGTACAATGGTATGCAACCTGGCTGACTTGGCATATGTACAGGGGCTTCTTCACTGTAAAGGAGGGGTAGGGAGGTGAACGCGTGGGAGCAGTGGACACGAGGACTTCTGCTCATACATGCCTGGCGTATAAATCTGTGCACAAAACATGCCCTACCTACATCTCGCAGCTTGTTCACAAGTATACACCAGGTCGCCCCCTCCGTTCCTCCAACGACCTTCGCCTCACCACCCCGCGCATTTCACACTCCCATGCCCGCCTGCAGGATTTCTCAAGAGCTGCCCCCACCCTCTGGAATGCCCTTCCACCACCCATCAGACTTGCTCCCTCTTTCAACACATTCAAGCAAGCCCTCAAAACCCACCTCTTTATGATGGCCTACCCACCTCCTACCACACAGTAACTCTCTAAGGAATATTTAACAGCCCCCCCTAGTGTTTCCACCCCTCCCTTTAGATTGTAAGCCTCTGGCAGGGTCCTCCACTCCCTAGTGTAATCTACAGGATCATGTGCTCCTGTCCTATGACAGCCTGTACTTGTATTACTGGGCCTACCTAACCAGCCCATATTGCATGATCATGTATTTTGTACAATTTGTATGTATAACTTTGTTCTATGTGTATAACCCTATGTATGTCATCCTTGTATCATTGTATATATTTATTGTCCAGCGCTGCGTAATATGTTGGCGCTTTATAAATACAATAAATAATAATAATAATACATGGATGGAGCCTTCACTCGTACAAAGGACTACTACTCTGGTACCTTTCAAGACCTCTCGTGCTTGACTAGCTCCCTGTTATCAGATTGAGGTCTTACAAGTTCTTACCACCTGCTTCTTTTTACCTACAAGTCCCGCCTCCTTACATACAGGACACATGGAGTAAATACAAATAGACTGCAGTAAGGTGTGGTACCATGTGTATTCCAGGTAATCCTTTTGAGAGATGTGTAGTCTAAAGCCTTTGAGGCATTCTAGGTGATTCTTGGATCAGACGGTCAGTCGGGGCCACCTTTGCCAAGAATATAGGTTGTGTACAGTGGGCCACTTTCTCCCTCATTGCGTAATTTGCGTTAGCGGTTTATTTTAGCAGAGTTCGGGTCAGGGGGATTGTTCTCTCACCCAACCCTACCGCTCACTCACCCCTACCACCCCGTTGATCGTCGTTGACTCCGCCCCTCCATAGCAACAGAAACAAAACACCAAATAATGCGTTCTAGAATGGTCATCAGCTGATCCACCTTTTTAAATATGGAAATTGTAGATTTCTGCTAAAATTGACAATCAAAAACAAAGTGGCGATCATTTAAGTTCATTGCCAATTTAAAAAAAACAAAAACACATCAATCTGCAAAGTTCCATTATTTCTGCAGGAACTTTTCTTGCCATCAGGCTGATTACAGCTTCATAAACAGACACCTTATTTTTTTTCTCACTTTCTATATAATTTTCTAGCACGTAACTAGCACAAAATGCACTCTGAATAGGTCGTCATTACTCATAACTTAACAGCTTAACTTTCATACAGTACATTTTTCTTCACGTTATTTCAGCACCTGTTTGCTCGCTACGGGATGAAAACATATTTTATAGATGCGGGGGAAAGAAATCTAAGGTAAAATACGTTTTTGGCATATGGACCTCTGGGTCTGATTTACTAATGTTCCTGAAGGCTGAAAACAGCAAAGAACATAAGTGAGGCCACAAACTGGGCTGGATGATGGATAAGGTTTATCATCCAGTGGGGAGGGGTGAGCGGACCTGTGGGAGACGTCCATATCAAATGGCGGGGAGAAGATTACGTACCCAGAGGCTCAGAGCAGATAAAAGTGACGCAGGACGAGCGCTGATAAAATTGCCCCACTTTAGGTGGCAATAGTAAAAGCTGCGATAATCGGCAAGGAAGCAAAATTATGACACCATAATTCAACTTCCTTGATGCTAATTGCAGCTTTTACTTTTTTGATGGTGGGGTAGCTAGTTTAGTCTTAGACAGGGGGTAGTTAATCTTAGGCAGTGAGGTGGAGGGGTTATGGTCAAGCAATGGGGTGGAGTAGTTAAGGTTAGGCAGCGGGGGTGGAGTGGTTACATTTTAGGCAGCAGGTCGGTTCCTAAGGTTAGGTAAGGGTCTTTCTCCCTTCCCCCTTAACTCCATAGGTACAGAAAGCATCTAAAAAAATGTCTGCTACAGCATCCAATCAGATTCCAGCTGTCGTTTCTCCTAGTTTAGCTGCCAGTGAGTAGGGCCCGGCGTGTTTCTGTAGTCTGTTTCCACACATTTAGAAAACAATCACCTTCTGTATTACTGATGTTGTGCCCAGCCGGCTAACAGCCTCCACATAACGTGGGCCAACGTTAGCATCTGGCTATTTTTGTGTCCATGAATTCATGTATATGCTACCTACGGAATCTGCCAATGGCGCTCTCCAGAAAAGAGACTCTTCCAGTATATCCCCTGATCAAGCGTGACATTAAACGCACCTGGCTAATCTTCTGGAGGTCCCCCTTGTGCCACCAAAACAGCCTCTGACCATTCGAGGCATGGACATCACAAGACCACTGGAGGTGTGCTGAGATCTGGTGTCACTAAGACGTTAGCAGGGGATCCTTTAAACCCTGTGAGAATGGGGCTTCCATTAGTCAGATTTGGTTTTTCCAGCACATCTCACAGATGCTCAGTGTGGGGTCTGGGGAATTTCAGGGGCAATGATAATGTAATCCATCAGGCCATTTACTTTAATTGCTAAGCGGTCCAGTTCTGCTGCTTGTGTGTCCATTTCCAGCAGTAGACTGTTTTGCTGCCATGCATCGCAATAAGCCCAATGTATTACCTTCTCACATTCACATATGCAAGATTTTACACGTGCTACACCCCTACTCTGGAATGCCCTTCCACAACACATCCGTCACTCTCCAACCTTTGATATACACTCCCTCAAAACTCACATTTTCTGACAAGCATACGCGCTACCTTAGGCCATTCCCCTTTGACCTAAAGCCAAGTTGCACTCCTACTAGACATCCTAAAAAAAACCACTGCCTATTCGTATGAATATTGTATACTACCCCACCTCTTGTTTTACCCCTATTCCTATAGATTGTAAGCTCACAAGGACAGGGCTCTCTCACCCTTTTGTGCCTTGGAATGTGTTATAGATTTTATTCATCATGTTACTTTTGTCACTGTAATTACCCCCCCTCCCTCCCCCAGTAGACTGGAGCAATGGAGCACCCCAAAAACAGCTTCTAAGGATTTTCCCTAACAAATGACTCACTGCAGGAAATCCTGGAGACTCTGATATACTGAATGTTGGAAATTTAGGCTCCTGATATCTGCAGAAGTTTGGGTAGTACATGAGAATTCTGAGCGGTCCATACACTGTTGCTAAAGAGTCCAGCAGAGATGGCCTTTAAGAGCTAAACATTAAAAGTTAACGTTTAATAAATATTGATAAATGAAATGGGCCTCAAATATAAACCAAATTAAAAGTATATTTCTTCCATGAAAATGACCTATAAACTACTGTTTCTCCTATGTTTTACTACTTGTTAGTTGAAATCTGATGGAACTGACAGGTTTTTGACTAGTTCATCTCCTCACGATGGAGTCTCAGTATTTCATTTAACCTTTACAAAAGCACTCCCTGGATAGGATCTATACAAAGATGCCTACCTGTTTGCACACTATTCTGGCTCCCAAATTGAGCAACTGCCATTCACCAAGTGCTTTTGAAGATAAAGAAAACCCTGAGAATCCCCCCATGAGGAAATGGGCCAGTCCAAAGCCCGTCAGTTCTGTCACATTTCTACAGCCTACTGTAAGTGACAGGAACATAGGAGAAAAATAATTTATGGCACATTTTACTGTGGCAGCAATGCACTTTTTATTTATGTGTTTTCATGTATTTTAAATTTTATAATTTTTTTTTGCGACAGTGGTCCTTTAACCATCATGGGCGCTGTTACTTTGCTACAGGCTGGGCTCTTCCTCGAACAATTGCCTCATTTTCATAGGATAGAGTCGCACTGTAAGAATTCATCTCTGCTGGGCTATTAGCGGAACACAGTGACAGGCTGCTGCCTTTCCCTGAGACTGAAATACTCTATTGGGATGATTTATCTGACGTACACAAAATTATCAAGTCACTTGATTCCCTCGTCTGTGAAGAGGAAATAAATCACTAAATTGGCTCAGCGAATGCTTTAAAGCAGATCCCCGCTCCAAGCTGTCCCCACACGTGCCCCCCCCCCCCAATAACTGCAGTGTCTGCGTAGACATTGAAATGCACAGCGGCCTTCACATGATTCGCAGAGCTGTAACGCGAGTGTCATGATTTTATAAGTTCTCCAGAGCCCAGGAGCAAATAGCTTTTTCTGCGCCGCGTCAAAAACAGCGTATAGAGTGGTAAAATCATGCACAGATTCCACGGAGCCGGCAACCCCACCAGCGTGTAATCTTATTCGTGTCTCAGGCGAGCGTAATAAAATTATGGATTAGATATATGCAAAGATATTCCCTGAGTCAGCTTCTCGCAGAAGGGGGAAAGTGAATCATAAGTAAATCCCTGCAATGTACATATATTTCATACCATTCCGATGGTGATGGTATGTAGATGATCGACCATCTGCTGCTGTGTGCTGTTGAAGTATTTTATAAACCTGATCTCCAGTTCAACGGATTAAATTATTATTCTTTACCTCAGCACTTATTTATAGGCAATCTGTTTTTAAAGAAAAAAAAATATGATTAGACTTCAACAGGGGAGGGGGTGATGTAGTGACATCATCACACTCTCCTCAACTACAGGGGTGTGTCTGAGACCTGATGCTATGCCTGAAGCAGCTTGAGAATAAGAATGGTCTCACAGTCACTGCATGGAGGAAGGAGCATATGTTTTCAAATGACAAACTAGGGCCATTCTGCTGCTGACTCCTGGAAAGATTGTATCAGGGTGGCCCTGCTTAATGCTGGGAACACTTGTTTCGTTTTTGCGGTAGAATTGTTCCGATAGATGCCTTCGATAGATAAATTCCGTCATGTCCGATTCTCCACTCGATTTCTCATTGAAGTGAAAGGAAAAAAGATAAGAAAAACGAGCGGAAGATAAGAGAATGGAGCGACCGCAAAATCGACCGCAAAAAATGAAATGTGTACTCCCAGCATTACGCTCCTCCCTCCATGCAGTGACTGTAATTATATCTCAATCTCATCAGCAGTAGAGATGTAGCGAACGGTTCGCCGGCGAACGGTTCCAGGCGAACTTTGGGGGTTCACGTTCGCCTGGACCAAGCAAACTTTTGCGGAAGTTTGATTCGCCCCATAATGCACTATGAGGGTCAACTTTGACCCTCTGCATCACAATCAGCAGGCACATTGTAGCCATTCAGGCTACACTAAGCCCTGGAGCCCCACCCCCCCCTAATATAAGGCAGGTTTGCCAGCCATTTGCAGAAATATAACTTTTGTTGTGTGAATACTTCATCCTACTAATTACTGAATCTGAGAGAGCCTAAGCGCTTTGAGTCCTATGGGAGAAAAGCGCTATAGAAATGTTATTGTATTGTATTGTATTACACCCACTCGTGTGCCTGCTAGAGACAGACTAGGGACAGCTGCTGCAGACTTGTTCTCCTAGGGAAAGATTAGTTAGGCTCTTGGCTTGCTCCTGGCTGATTGTTATTGCTAAAATAGCACTCCTCAACAGCTCTTTTGAGAGCTCTAATGTTTTCCTGATGTGTTTTTTTTTGTGTGTGTGTTGCTCACTGACACTGACATTATACAGCCCTATCTGTTGCAGCTGGACCTTGGTAATTGTTATTACTGTGCCAGCTAGGCACTGCCTAACTATCTATACTGGGACACCTACCTATGCCTACCTAACTACTGGGGCACCTACTTACCTATATGGGGACACCTACTTACCTACCTATACTAGGGGACCTACCTATGCCTACCTACCTATACTGGGTCTCCTACCTATGTCTAGCTAACTACTGAGGCACCTACCTATGCCTACCTACATACAAGAAGATAATAAGGTCGTTGCTTCATTGTGGACAGACCAAATTTGATCAGCTGGACAGTCACTGTTTTTCTATCATTGAGCTACCACAGCCCGGCGACCATATGGGCTTGAAAACCGCCACGGCCTACACTCTCGCCACGGTGCGCACCAGTCCAGCATGGCCATCACAATGCAAACAGCTGTTTGCGGTGCGTTACACAGTGAGTTTGGTGTGTCAGTGTGAAGCAGAACTCTAATTACACTACCTGATTGATGTATATACATGCAAGATGTTTGAAAGCACTTTAGGCCTGCAATTTAGCATTCAATGTGATTTCTGCCCTTAAAACGCTGCTTTGCGTCAAATCCAGATTTTTCCCCGGGACTTTGGGCATGTATCCCACTCCGCCATGCCCCCCTCCAGGTGTTAGACCCCTTGAAACATCTTTTCCATCACTTTTGTGGCCAGCATAATTTTTTCTATTTTTCAAAGTTCGCATCCCCATTGAAGTCTATTGCGGTTTGCGAACTTTTCGGCGAACCGAACCTTCCGCGAAGGTTCGCGAACGGGGTTCGCGAACCGAAAATCGGAGGTTCGCGACATCTCTAATCAGCAGCACAATGAAGATAGCAGCAGCCTCTTTCTCTGCTATCAGCAAAGGCAAAAAATAACCTGTGTAAAAAGTACAGTGTAACATTTTTTACCCTTGTACAATTTAAATTTTTTTTTTTAAAGGCAGTGCCTTATAGATATTACTTTAATTAGCGCAATGCAGTGGTTTTGTTAGATTTAATTTTTTTAGAGATGAATTCCACTTTAAGAAGAGATGGGCTACATTTACAACATACAGCCTATCCATCCTGCAAATCCAACAATTTACATTAACACAATGGGCTGAATAAAACTTCCACCCTCAGAGAGAACAATTTAACAGGTATTTATTCACGATTGGCTTTTGAGAAGTAGAAATCGGTATCCCACACATGCCCATTACCACCAATTTTGCACAGATTTGCAGCTAAATTGAGTTTAATTCTCTGCATTCTAGCGACGACAGCTTCTCATTCATGTCACATAGAGTAGGAAGCCGCCATCCATTAATGTCACATGCCAGAGCGGCTCAATTTCCCCACAATGCAAAGTGCGATTACCGCGTTTACACCTCCCAGAGAACTTAGCGTTACGTTCTGAACGGACTCCATGCCACTGAGGCTGTATCATCAAAGGCCTGACAAAATGGCTCCCATCCATCATGATAAACCAATCAGGGATTCTATGATAAGTGTTGGCTCGAGGGGTGAGATGAAATATTCCACGTACTTGATCATGAGTCCCTAATTTACATAAAGTAAACCTGAAGTGAAAATAAAGCATTTGCCCTTTCATTTCCGTTGGCTTCAGAGGCGTAACTACAGAGGGGAGCAGCCCCTGCGACTGTGGGGGGGCAAGAGCTGAAAGGAAGCGCCAACTGCTACTTCACACTCTCCAATAAAGGGGTCCATCTTAAGCACTTAAAGCGGAATATAACCCTGCATTTCAACTTTGCTCTAAAACATTATTTACAGTATATTATATGCAACCAGCATTTTTTTTTTTTTTTTACTAGACCAGCATTGGAAGGGTTACACAGAGCTTTAAAGTTCCTGGACAGAACTGTAGACGCATCCGAAGCTTACATAGA
Source organism: Hyperolius riggenbachi (assembly GCF_040937935.1). NCBI lineage: Eukaryota > Metazoa > Chordata > Amphibia > Anura > Hyperoliidae > Hyperolius > Hyperolius riggenbachi. The sequence continues at coordinate 36,407,667 of NC_090650.1, read as the reverse complement.
TACATTTTGTTTACATAAATGTATCTAAGTGTGGAATGTGACTCATTCTCTCTGACTGTGCAGGAGCTGGAGGACAGCCAAAGAGTGTGTAACATTTATCACTTGTTACATTCTATTTAGTTAAATGTATCTATCTGAACGTCTGCAAATCTCTCCACGGAACTTTAAACCTCTGTGTGTAACCCTTCCAATGCTGGTCTAGTAAAAAAAATGCTGGTTGCATATAATATGCTGTAAATAATGTTTTAGAGCAAAGTTGAAATGCAGGGTTATATTCTGCTTTAACCCTCTGGGGGATAATCCCGAGCTGAGCTCGGGGTAAGCCGCCACAGAGGATTTCTCAGGCCCTGGTGGGCCGATTTGCATAATTTTTTTTTGTTGCACGCAGCTAGCACTTTGCTAGCTGCGTGTATATACCGATCGCCGCAGCTCCGCGCTGATTCGCCACTACCCGCCGCGCCGCTCCCACCCCCAAGACCCCGTGCGCAGCCTGGCCAATCAGTGCCAGGCAGCGCTGAGGGGTGGATCGGGACTCCCTCTGACGTCACGACGTCGTTGACGTCGATGACGTCATCCCGATCGTCGCCATGGCGACGGGAGAAGCCAAACAGGAAATCCAGTTCTAAACGGGATTTCCTGTTTGCTTTGATTGCCGGAGGCGATCGGAGGGGGTGGGGGATGCCGCTGCACAGCGGCTATCATGTAGCTAGCGCTAGGCTAGCTACATGATTAAAAAAAATTATAATAAAAAAAAAATGTGCTGCGCCGCCCCCTGGCGATATTATTGTATCGCCCAGGAGGTTAAGGACTATAGGCTTACACCCCCCCCCCCCATCCCCCTAGTGACCAGGCTATTTTTTTTTACAATTTAGGGCTCTGCAGCTTTAAAGGGGCTCCTTGCACCTTTCATGGGTATGCCTCTAAAGTGGATCCGAGATGAACTTTTACTCATTGCATAATTGTGTTCCTTTCCTATTGTTTATAGGGCATTCCTCAAGCCAAAAACTTTTTTGTTTTTGTTTTAATACTCTAATTCCCAATAAACTAAACAAGCCACGCCCACAGGTTTTCAGAGAGCCAAGGCACTTTCAGATAGTAGCAAGGGCTCATGGGAGCTCAGGAGGAGCGTGAGGTATTACTAGCCAGAGATTTCAGAGGCAGAGGGGAGGAGGAGAGGGGATTAGGTTTTTTTGCTCAAGATGCAGATAAGCCTGCCTCTGTGTAATGTTTACAAACAACATGGCTGCTGTCATTGTATCACAGGAAAAAATAATTATATTCTATTAAAGCTGTTTGCAGCTAGATTTGCTGTGTAAACCATCTAAACTTTAGATAAGATATATAGACAAGTTACTTGTTATAGTTAGTTTTTCATCTCGGATCCACTTTAAGACTCCAACCAGTACTGCAAAGTACTTAGATGCATACCCTTCTGTAGCTTGTGTTCTCCTCTTTCATTTGATGCCTGAACCGCCGTTCTACACCAAATAGTTTTCGTTCGATTTCAATTTAAAAATCGTGGCTGCAATCTTGGCTATGTTATAACTTCCGGGTCACCCCTGTCTTCTCTGTTAGAGAAGTGCATCACTGAATGAAGCAGGAAGAGGAAGTGACACGCATGGCCATTGCAAAAGGCTCCTCTAGAGGGGTCATAGCACGACTTTGTTGGAAGTCGTCTGGCTCAAAGGCATGCCCATGAGAAGTGCTCGGAGTCCCTTTAAAAGCTTGCTGCAGAGCCATACAACGCAGCACACAAGTGAATCTCCCCTCCCCTTTTCTTCCCACCAACAAAGCTTCCCGTTGGTGGGCTCTGATCGCTGCTACGATGTTTATTTATTTGTTTGTCTTTTTTAAATAAAATTACCTATTTATTTTTTTCCCTCTCTCCCCCCACCAGCCAATGATAAATCGCAGCGCAGTACAATGCAAATAGACAACGGTTTTGCCGCTGGTAGACTGATGACAGAGCGGAGCGTGCGCGACCTCCAGCAAAACCCCACCCCAGGATTTGACGTCTTTCGGCGTTATGCGGTCCTGGTGTTATTTTCAAAAGCACTTAGTGAATGACAGTTGCTCTGTCCAACTGCCAAAGACGTGTGCAGAAAACAGGGAGGCTGTCCAGCATCTATGTATAAATCCTTTTCAGAGAGTGTCTTTATAAAGAATAAAGGCTATGTTGAGAATCCACCATGAAGAGATGGACTAGTCCACAACCTGTCACTTCTGTCAGATTAATACTACCCACTGTAAGTGACAGCAACAGAAGAGAAAAGTAATTTACGGCTCATTTTACTCTGGAAGAAATGTACTTCTTATTTGTATGTATTTACATGAGATAATGGTCCTTTAACAAGTGGCTACACTTGCATGCCCCCCAAACTGTCCCGAATCCTGCGAGACTGTCCCGATTTGGGGGGTCTCTCCCGCTGTCCTGTTATAACCCCCAGTGTCCCGGCTGGCTGGGGGGTCAGATGTGAAAAAAAATGATCGAGGCGCCAGCCAGCGGATGTGGTGTACGCGAGAATGCCCGTACGTGAGAATGAATGGTAAGACAGGCCGCTCCGCTGCGCACTTAACTCTGCAAACAGGGGGACACTGGCGGGCACATTCGGAGGGAGGGAGGGAGAATATTATCCCGGACCCGCATCCCACACACCACATCCGTCGGCTGGCGCCTTGATTATTTTTTCGCCCCCTCACCCATTGGCACCCACACCCTTCTTCCCACCCACGGGCAGGGTACATTGGCTAATTTTTTTTTCTCAATGTAAAAGAGACCATTGCGGGTTTAATAAAAAAAAAAAAAAAATCATATAAAATGTTTGCATGACTAGGGGTGTGTCAGGGGTGTGGTTGGGGGTGTGCCAGGGGTGTGGCCTAAATGTCCCGCTTTCTCATTTCCAAATGTTGGGAGGTATACACTTGTTATGGGTGTGGAGACCATGATGGCTACGCTTGTTTTATGACCCTTGTGAGATGGGCCCCCAGGCCGTGAGGGTCACCAGGAGAAGGCAAGGGAAAGGGTGTAAGCATTGAGGGTCCCCATCAACGTTTTGCTGGGGGCCCCATAATTTCTAGTTACACGTCCATGCAAAAAGGGCGTCAGGTAAAAACGGGCACGTGGTGTAAGTGATAAGCGGTAATAGCGTTTATAAAAATATCGTGTTGTATTTTGTTTAAAATAATGTTTCACTAATGATAACATGCCCTCTAGATATCCCATTAGACTTTTTTTTTATAAATTGGCCACAGTGAATTTGGCATCAGGGCGGTGGGCCCGGGTTTTGTTCACTAACATACATTAGGGCACAGCAAAATTTCAACATAAAAATGTTCTGACAGCAAAATTAAAGAGACGCTGTGGTGACATATAGTAAAATGAAGTAAATTATTCAACAGGCAGCGCCCCCAGTAGTGTGTCTGTGTGGCCTCTCTGGCTTTTTATTGCAACCCCTGCGTTGCCAGTATTCATTGCCATATGAAAACTCTGCTGCCCATATGGAGCAAGTGCTGCAATAAAAGGCCTGGGAAACCAACCACAGGCCTACTGGGATTGGCTGCCTTACTGGCAGATACCGCCACAGCCTCCGCTGATTGGCTCCTTCCTTCGGGACTTGGCTGGCCAGCTCTGGTCAGGTCACGTTCTCCAAGCAAGTAGTTTTGGTGCACAGCCCTCAGCGCCAAACGCCCAAACTGGGTGCCGCCATAGCAATAGTGCTATGCTACACGCCCTACGGAAGGGTAATTCGGGGATCCAGTGATCGCTAGACCCCAAATTACATCTTCCTCCAAGCTGCGACAATTTAGATGGGAAATAGCATTTAACGCCGACATGGAGTCAGCTGTCATTCAGGTTACCATGAGCCCAGCTCATATATATATATATATACAGTACATACGACACGTCCTGTCCGGCCAGCGTCCAAAAGGAGCAAGTTCTTTGCATATTGGCCTCATCGGGCTGCTTCCTTCACCAGACTTCAGCTCGGCTTCCCGCCTCCTGCGTAGGTTTAGCAATGACCAGCCGTTAACAGCCTAAGCTGGCGTCACGCGGCGGCCGCATTTGTTCTTCCTGTCACAGGCAGCCAGGAGAGGCGCGCACAGGTGTGATAATGTCTCTCGCAGGACACGTCGGCGGCTCTGCGCCTGTGTGGGAGACTCAGCTGCACGCATTAGCTGATGTACATCTCTGACAGCGAGCAGGGAGAGCTGGAGATGAGCAGTTTGTACTGTGCCTGGGGCGGTCTCATAAAATCTACAATGTGCCGGGAACGGGCACTGATGAGGAAGAGGTGCAGATGCTCCTCTCCAATCTCTTCTCTTCTTCATATAGAACAAAAAAAAAAAAAGAATAAGAGAAAAGAGCAACTGAAAATCAATACATAATGATAGCCGCCACTGCTGAGATAGAAGAACAGCTGGCTGGGCCCGTCCGCTGCTTTTTTAAATTAGATCAGGCTAGACGCTGATGTGCCCAGGTAGAGGCAGGATTGGCGTGATTGATCCGCTGCATTTTATGAAAATTTACAGCGAGGATGGCATGCAGATCGGGAGGCCGGGGAAGCTGGAGATCCTGATCAGTGGGAGGCTGGAGTGAAACCTATTCCTGCAATGTTAGGAGCTGGGAATCTGTGCTGTGCTGGCTTTATAGGCAGAGATATAGAGATATATGGCTGCTGATTCATACTGAGTGTAGCAGACTTGAAGCGCATGGAAGAAAAAGCACAATTACAATGCAGCATGGGGAATCCCGGATCTCCCTGGGCTGCTGTCAATCGTTTAAAGCGGGATTAAAGAGGAACTGAGCTCAGAACTTCCTCTCTGCTCTAAAAGATAAGCAGCAGCATATTAACCTTTAAAAGATACCCGAAGTGACATGTGACATGATAAGATAGACGTGTATGTACAATGCCTAGCACACAAATAACTATGCTGTGTTCCTTTTTTTCTTTCTCTGCCTGAAAGAGTTAAATATCAGGTATGTAAGTGGCTGACTCAGTCCTGACTCAGACAGGAAGTGACTACAGTGTGACCCTCACATATTTAACTCTTTCAGGCAGAGAAAGAAAAAAAAGGCACACAGCCTAGTTATTTGTGTGCTTGGCACTGTACTTACACGTCTATCTCATCATGTCACATGTCGCTTCAGGTATCCTTTCAAGAAAAAGAAATTCTTTGTTACAGCTGATAGAAATCCCACAATAAATCTGCAGAGTATCTACTTCCTTCTTTCATAGAAGTAGACATAAGGTTAACATCCTGTGTTTGCAAATTAGCTGCTCTGCTGAGGCAGCCTGCTGAAACAGCTGAGAGCTCACATTACATTTGTGATTAGTCATAGATGAGGGGGAATTCAACAAGCTAAACTCTCTAAATACATACTGGGACATTTATCTATCTTTTCCTTCCGTCCTGTGCAAGAACTCAGGTCCATTTTAACCAAGGATTGGACTTCATCCCAATCAGTAGTTGATACCCCCTTTCCCACGAGAAATCTTTACCTTTTCTCAAAAAGATCATCACGTATGTATGGCTGATATTGTGGTAGCCCCACAGAGATTGCCACTTTGGAGCAATTGTCTTTTTCATGCAGAAGTGAGCTCAATATGGATGCTCATTTCAGATGAATATAAAGAGAAGAGAAGTAACGTATAGACTCGACTATATGTCTAGAAATTTAGGCCTGACTCTTTAAATAAAAATATAGGGGTCGGCTTATACTCGAGTCATACGCACTATGTATACTGAGTAATGTGTGTAGTATTAGTTATTATTATTATTTAGTATTTATATAGCACCAACATCTTCTGCAGCAAATATAGTCTTGCCACAAACTGTCCCTCAGAGGAGCTCACAATCTAATCCCTACCATTGTCGTATATCTATATTGTGTAGTATATTTTTTATAGTCTAGGGCCAATTCAGCTAATTAACGTATCTGTATGTTTTTGGGATGTGGGGGGAAACCAGAGTGCCCAGAGAAAACCCACACAGACACAGGGAGAACTTACAAACACCAAATGCAGGTGTTCACCTGGCTGGGATTCGAACCCAGGACCCAGCATTGCAAGGTGAGACCGCTAACTACTGCGCCACCGTGCTGCCCATACTCATTTGCAGCAATTTACCCAGTGGTAAGTGACACTTTCTTGCTAAAGGAAATGCTGAGAAAACATAGGTGTAAGAGTCATGGCCACCACAATTAACAAGGAAAGGGCAAGGGGAAAGATACTGGGCTTCAGGAGGGAGAGGGGGTAATTGCTGCACTTGGGAGCCTGGTGGAGATATTGGCTGTATTTAAAGGGAACCTAAGCTGAGAGGGATATGGATGTTTCCTTTTAAACAATACCAGTTGCCTGGCAGTCCTGTTGATCTCTTTGACTGCAGTGGTAGCTGAATCACACACCTGAAACAAGCATGCGGCTAATCCAGTCTGACTTCAGTCAGAGCACCTGATCTGCATGCTTGTTCAGGGGCTGTGGCTAAAAGTATTAGAGACACAGTATCAGCAGGAGAGTCAGGCAACTAGTATTATTTTAAAATGAAAAGTCCACATCCTTTTCAGTTTAGGTTCCCTTTAAGGAACAGATGGGGTTAATGGCTGCAATACTGTATGCATTGCAGTTATTAACCCCTCCTGGTCCCCAAGTGCAGCCATTAACTTTGCTGGGTAGACTTATATTTGAGTTATTAAAAAATCAAGTTTAAGATTCAAATATTGGAGTCGACTTATACACAAGGTTGACTTATATTCGAGGATAAGCGGCATTTACCATGGTGCCATGCTTTGGACAGAGGAAAAGGTGTTACAGGTTCAGTGTTACAACGTTTCTGTTGTTGTCCCCATTAGAGAGATTTCTCCTCTGTTATAGATTGTCTATCTGGAGGTGACTGGGTTGCATGCACATCTCATTGCGTGTGCACCCTGGAAAACCTCCTTCAGGGCTGGAACCCACAGGAGCGCTTTTGGCAGCGTTTTGGCAGCGCTGCGATATGCTAGCACTTTGCCAAAACGCTGGGCTAATGTTAATGGCAAGTCTTTGACACTCTGAGTGTAGAAGATTTTGGAATTCTCATTCAAAGTCTCCGCCCCACTACCTGCGACCTGGATCCTGGCCCAACTGGATCCTTAATGCAGTGCCCAGCGCTGTTCAGGCCAGCACTTCACAAAATCACTCAGTGCTCCTTGCAAAGTGGACTTTTCCCAGAAGAACTAAAGAAAGCAATCATAAAACCCCTCCTGAAGAAACCATCACTAGATCCTGATTCTGTAACCAACTACAGACCTGTGGCGAACTTACCATTCCTATCAAAAGTTATCGAGAAAGCAGTCGCCAACCAGCTAGAAGCCAGGCTTACAGATAACAACATCTTTGATACTTTTCAGTCAGGATTCAGGAAAAGGCACAGCACTGAAACAGCATTAGTCCGAGTAATGAATGATCTACTTACTGCAAGGGACAAGGGTGATTGCTCAATTCTGATTCTTCTTGACTTGTCAGCAGCATTTGATACTGTGGACCATGAAATACTAATCCAGCGACTGAAGAATTACTGTGGCCTAAGGGGTACTGTTCTTAGCTGGTTTCAGACCTTCCTATCTGGCAGGACACAGCAAGTATGTCTGGCTGGGCACACACTACTCTAATCCAGTGCCACTTGCCTATGGAGTTCCACAGGGTTCTGTACTATCACCATTACTCTTTGCAGTCTACATGCTCCCACTGGGCAAAATAATCCAGAACTATGGTTTAGGATACCATTGTTATGCAGATGACACACAAATGTATCTGTCCTTCAAGCCTGGCACCCAAGACCCATCAGCATCCATAAATGCGTGTCTAGTGGATTTACAAAATTGGATGAACACCAGCTGGCTGAGGCTGAACTCTGACAAAACAGAGGTGTTGGTGGTAGGTGGTCCACACATGATGGATAAAGTTCAAAACGCTCACCACCTCAAACTAGCAATTGGGGGAGATACTGTGCAGTATAAAGACTCTGTGCGAAACCTTGGGGTGATCCTGGATGGAAATCTAAAACTCAGACAGCAGGTATCAGCTGTCGTCAAGTCTTCCTTCTTCCATCTAAGAAATATAGCGAAAATAAAACACCTTATCCCAGCTGAACACCTACCTGCCCTGGTTCACGCATTTGTATCCTCCCGCCTAGACTACTGCAACGCCCTGTTAATCGGATCTACAGGTTCTGCGCCCCTTACAGCTAGTACAGAATGCTGCAGCCAGACTCCTAGCCAATGCCCCCCGCAGCTCACACATCACCCCAGTACTGCAAACTCTTCACTGGTTGCCAGTAAAATGGAGAATCAATTTTAAGATCTGCCTGCTGACATTCAAGGCTCTACACCACATGGGACCCAAATACATAGTGGATCTATTGGAACTTTATGCCCCTCCACGCACCCTCCGCTCTGCCAACAAGATGAAGCTGGTTATTCCCAGGATACACTTAACATTTGGTGCTCGGGCCTTTTCCTATGCAGCCCCTACTCTATGGAACTCACTTCCACAATCAGTACGAGAGGCTCCTTCTCTGGACAGCTTTAAAAAAAGGCTAAAAACTCACCTCTTTTCCCTAGCCTTTGAGACTGCATAATGCAGGGTCACAGCGCTTTGAGTCCCCAGGGAGAAAAGCGCTATATAAATATTATTGTTATTGTTGTTATTGTTAATGGATGGGGCAACTTACACAGAAGTGTTTGCGTTTCCCAGAAATGCAAACGCAGGACGTGCCGCATTTTGGGAAACGCTAGCGGAAACGCTCAACAAAACCTAAACTGAGCGGTTTTGCTAGCGTTTTGCGGTTCAGCACACTGTAACAAAATGAAAAATAATTCACTGGACAAAAGCACAAAACGCAAAACGCTACACAACTGCTGAGCAAAAAAATACAATGTTACAAACCGCGACCGAAAACGTGCATGAATCCGCTTGCAAACTGCTCAGACAAAACGCTAGCGGTTGCGTTTCGCGTTTGCTGATTTCAGTGGGTTCCAGGCCTTAGTGCACATTCACAAGTGCTGTGTGTGCAATACTTCATACTTCTTTCCACATTACTCCAAACTAAAACAATAAATAAATATGGAACTAGGCTCTAAACAAATAATTTAATATATGTCCGGTGTTTATCTCCAGATGATCCATTTTTAGGTTCAGAGGTCCACATCAGGTTGAGAATGATTCTTATGCCAGGAGCTGATTGTGGAAGGGAGGCAATGACGAGGTTGTATTGTCCTGTGCCTCCTCAGCTCTGCAGGTCACGTCAAGTCAACAGCACCATCCAAGGTCAGAGCGTTAGATAAATCATGGAGTCAGAGGAGCGGAGGGACAATAGAGCAATGTGTTTAATTACTGCATTATCTTTCTATCCTCATTATTTTATTGGACTGTTGAAGTTGATACGACTGAAACATTGGATCAATATAACGATATGACATTTAGTGAGGTATCCATGGAAACCACAGTGTTTCTCCAAGCAGTGGCCCAATGGGATGTATTTGCAGCTTATTCAGAGTCCACACTAAATGCTAAACTCCTTGTAGGACCTGATAGTTTCCTTGGACCATGGCCAATAGATTGTTCAGAGAGGTTGTCTGGAATCTTTGCGCACTGAAATCTTCGACTATGAAATTGATGTTCTGAGACCTTTTAGGGTGATCATATTTTATTGCCTTGCAATCAGCGCTGTGATTGCCAAAACACTGAAGCTATACTCACTAGAATAGATTTTCTGTTTAGTAACCACATCTGGGAACCAATATAGAACCTGAACTGAAAATAAAAAGTCAAAATAACTATACACAGGTCATACTTCCCTCCATTTTGAAATTGGTCATTACCCCATAACAGCTTCCTGGTCAGCACCCTGTTAAACTGTAATATTGCCCACTTGAGCCATAGGGAAACATGGACATTACCTTGCACATTCAGTTGTAACTGACAGCTGCTGATATATAACTGACAGCAACTGGTATATTTCAGTTCTGACAAAATGGTAAGAAGAAAATGGTGAGCTTCTGAGAGGAACTGACGGTGAGGTTATTATGTAATATTCATTTTCAGCTCGGTCATGTGTTTATTTTAAATAATTTTTATCGCTTCAGGTTCCCTTTAAAGTAAACCTGAGCCTTAAAGGACTTACGAGTCCAAACAAAAAAAGTTGTACCTGAATTGAATTTGAATGCACGGAGGACACCATCCGCACCCTCTGCGACGTTCCGCCGGGTCCCCGCAGCTCCATAGTCCCCTCGGGCCGCTCACGACCCCACAGCCCGGGCCAGGCTCTCCTGCCTCCACTAAAATGGCCACCGGAGCTGGCCGCAGCTGCACAGCCTGCATAGATGTGAGTTCGGCTGCACAGCTCTAGGGCCTTCCCCCGATCCACGCTACAGGCTGTCTGTTTTTTTTTTTTAATTTGGACTCGTAAGTCCTTTAACCCCCTTGGCGGTATGAAAAATACCGCCAGGGGGCAGCGCAGCAGTTTTTTTTTGATATTTTTTTTTTAAATCATGTAGCGAGCCCAGGGTTCGCTACATGATAGCCGCTGCTCAGCAGCATCCCCCCAGCCCCGCCGATCGCCTCCGGCGATAGGCGATCAGGAAATCCCGTTCAAAGAACGGGATTTCCTGGAGGGCTTCCCCCGTCGACATGGCGACGGGGCGGGATGACTTCACCGACGTCAGCGACGTCGGGACGTCATTGGGAGACCCGATCCACCCCTTGTCGCTGCCTGGCACTGATTGGCCAGGCAGCGCAGGGGTCTGGGGGGGGGGGGGGGGCGCGCCGCACCGGATAGCGGCGATCGGGCGCGCGGCGGCGGCGATCGGGGTGCTGGCGCAGCTAGCAAAGTGCTAGCTGCGTCCAGCAAAAAAAAAATTATGAAAATCGGCCCAGCAGGGCCTGAGCGGCACCCTCCGGCGGCTTACCCCGTGTCACACACGGGGTTACCGCTAAGGAGGTTAAAGTAAACCCCATTCTACCTGATTCAGGGGGCTAGCTCCCTGACGCTCCTATGTCCCCAGTCACCAACTTTCAGTCAAAAAAAGACAAAAAAAACAAACATGTCCGCAACCCTAGCTCTGTGTGTCTCAACAGGGAGGCGGGAAAGGGCGTGTCAGAAGGTAAAAGGGGCGGTGGAGAGGCAGAGCTGACCAATCAGAGCTGGAGAGAGGACGTTTTGCAGGAGTACCTCTCCTACAATGGATGCCCCTTCCCCGTTAGCAGCTGACAAGCTGCTCGTCACCACTTTCGGGGTGGGTGACAGCCCAACGCTGGGGGGAAAGAAAGCAGCACCGGGAGGGGGGACACAGAGACATGTCATGGAGCAGAGAAGATGCCTATGTGTCCCATCTGCCCTACCTGCACCACCTCGGGTACACTTTAAAGGGTAAGAAAGGCCTACTCAACTCATATTATGCTTCCCTTCCACAGAGTTGGATATATTCCGCACCTTAGAAAGCTTGTGGCATAAGGTGAGCTGCTCTTATTTATAACCCATCAGCTCAGGTTTTATTTAGGCATGCATTAAGCTGCGGTACCCAATGTGTTCGCAAGGATATATCACAGCTTACAGAAGTGTTTTTGAATCCACCCCATACTGTGGTAAACACATCCCTCTCTTCAAGATGCAAATAATGTCACATTTATTTTAAGTGTGCATTAAGTGAAGTCTTGCTTTAATGTAAAGCTACTGGGAATGAAACGAGTCCCGTAAGGGGGGGATTTATAATGCTTTTTTTCCCATTACAGTCTGCTCTAACGGAAGACCGACTACCTGGGGAGCAATTAGGTTTGGTAAGTTCACCTCCACTTTAAGTTCCGTCTGAGCCTGATATAACGATGGCTCATCTCACCGGCGAAGAGTCGTCACCCTTCTCTAGTCAATACGCCACCCACCCTTCCTCCCCCCGACGCCGCCTTCACCGACTCCCAAAGATGCATTAAAGAGTGCGTCTGTCTTTCCATTAGAAGGGCGGTCTCATCATCATGCGCCGAGATGCTGATTTTTAAATACAGACTTCTGAAAAATTTACAGCGTGGAATTCCCCCGGCGAGCCCAAAGTCCCCCTTTCATATTTCAGAAAAAGATTTATGAAATGTAGCAGACAACATCAAGGCCTCCCAAGCATTAATTTACAATGACTTTCCTTCTCATTCTGCGCGGCAAATCGCTGAGCAATCAGCATCGCGCTCTTTACCTTCTGCTCCCGGTAATGCAGCTTATGTTGTGCTAAGATCGCACTTCCCTAACATTAATTATACACAGGCTGAGATATGGCCTTTATCTCTTGTCATGGAAAACAGGCAGCTTGTATGTTTTTATGTTTTCTTTTTTTTATTTTTTGCGGCTTGTTGTTTTTTTTACCGTTATTTAAAGGGCTTTAGTATCCGCAAAAGAAAATATTAACTGGCTATTAACCTACTTCCTACATCGAATCTGTCTACTCATGTCTGGAGAGTTAGGTTAGTTATGTAGACATAAGATAAACAGTACAAAACCAATGGAGCTTTAATAACGAAACTCTTAATTTGGGTGTTGCACCCAAATTCAGCACTTCAATATAATGGAAAGGTTAGTGTTAGGTGTAGCGGTAGGAAGGTTAGTGTTAGGTGTAGCAGTAGAAAAGTTAGTGCTAGGTGTAGTGGTAGGAAGGTAGTGGTAGAAAGGTTAGTGTTAGGTGAAGCGGTAGAAAGGTTAGTGTTAGGTGTAGCGGTAGAAAAGTTAGCGCTAGGTGTAGCTGTAAAAAAGGTTAGTGTTAGGTGTAGCAGTAGAAAGGTTAGTGTTAGGTGTAGCAGTAGAAAGGTTAGTGTTAGGTGTAGCAGTAGAAAGGTTAGTGTTAGGTTTTGTGGTAGGAAGGTTAGTGTTAGGTGTAGCGGTAGAAAGGTTAGTGTTAGGTGTAGCTTTAGTAAGTGTAGTGGCAGGAAGGTTACTGTTAGGTGTAGCGCTAGGAAGGTTAGTGTTAGGTGTAGCTGTAAAAAAGGTTAGTGTTAGGTGTAGTGGTAGAAAGGTTAGTGTTAGGTGTAGCAGTAGAAAGGTTAGTGTTAGGTGTAGCAGTAGAAAGGTTAGTGTTAGGTTTTGTGGTAGGAAGGTTAGTGTTAGGTGTAGCGGTAGGAAGGTTAGTGTTAGGTGTAGCGCTAGGAAGGTTAGTGTTAGGTGTAGCTGTAAAAAAGGTTAGTGTTAGGTGTAGTGGTAGAAAGGTTAGTGTTAGGTGTAGCAGTAGAAAGGTTAGTGTTAGGTGTAGCAGTAGAAAGGTTAGTGTTAGGTGAAGTGGTAGGAAGGTTAGTTTTAGGTGTAGCGTTAGAGAGGTTAGTGTTAGGTGTAGCGGTAGGAAGGTTAGTGTTAAGAGCAGCTTTAGTAAGTGTAGTGGCAAAAAGGTTACTGTTAGGTGTAGCGGTAGGAAGGTTACTGTTAGGTGTAGTGGTACGAAGGTTAGTGTTAGATGTAGCGGTAGAAAGGTTAGTGTTAGGAGCAGCTGTACTAAGTATAGCGGTAGGAAGGTTAGTGTTAGGTGTAGCGGTAGGAAAGTAAGTGTTAGGTGTAGAGGTTGGAAGATTATTGCTAGGTCTAGGAGCACCAGTAGTAGTAAAAGCTGAAGATATATACAGAACACTTTTACTTGATTTGCCGAATGCTTTAATCTTTGAGAATTGCAATTTCGGTAATTTACCTTACTAGTCGGTAATAGGATTAGTGAATTGTCATTTGGCAAGCTGAGTGGTAAAATAAGCTGTTTTCTGCATTGCATTAGCGAATGGCGTAATGGTTAGTGAATTGAGGCCAATGTGCACATACTGCGGGAAATAATTTCAGCAACATTCAGTCATTTTTACTTATTTTTTTCATGATAGCCATTCTTTAAAAAAGTTAGGCCCATTTTATTTTTTTTTATTTTTTTCGATTGCTCCGCCTTGCTGTACACAATGAATTATTTCACAAAGTTTCACTTTAAGCATGTGTGTAATTTTGTTACTTGGCTGCAGATATGAGCAGCGGGGTGTCATCTTCAGATGGGAAACTGCTGAACAAGGCATGTGAGAATCAGACAGCTCCATTAGCTGCGAGCTCTGCCCCCTTCTATTCACACCCTATCAGTATATGTGCAAGTGCTGTGCGGCTTGCGCTGAGAGCTATACGGTGACATATACATTGCCACTGTAAAAACACAGTAGTAATCAGACAAGTCACACCTACAGCGCTAATGTCAGCTCCATTTAATTGCCATTAGATGATATACTAGCGTGATCATTAACACTCTCTTCTAAAAAGGAGCAATTGAATTAACCCCCCTCTCGCTTCCTGCCTGCTAAGGAATTTACTTGTGTATGAGGGAGCTGGGAAATGGAAGCCGATGATGCTGGCTTAATGATGCAGATAGAGTTGATCTGAAATTTTCGTAATTTCGCATTACTATAATTACGCATGCGAAATTTGCGATTACGATGCGAAATTAGCGTAGCGAAATTGCCATTAAAATCGTAATTGAAAATACCGTAAGCGTAATTTTCAACGCGAAATTTCGCGTTTCGTTCATGCCGTAATTTCGCATTAAACGCTACCGTAATTTCGCGTTAAGCCGTAACGCTCCGTATAATATAAAAAAGCCGCCGACTTTAAGGGTTAATAGCAAAGCCCCCTTAAATGCTAAGAGCCTCAAATTTGGAGAATATATTAAGGAGATCAGGAGGAATAAGAGGAAAAATTTTTTTTTCAAAAAGACCTTATAGTTTTTGAGAAAATCGATGTTAAAGTTTCAAAGTAAAAATGTATACATTTAAAAACCCGCCGACTTTAACGGTTAATAGCAAAGCCTGCTTAAAGTTTAGGAACACCAAATTCCTAGGGTATATTAAGGGGATCAGTGGGAATAAGAGGAAAAAACATTTTTTCAAAAACACCTTATAGTTTTTGAGAAAATCGATTTTTAAGTTTCAAGGGCAAAAATGTCTTTTAAATGCGGAAAATGTCAGTTTTTTTTGCACAGGTAACAATAGTGTATTATTTTCATAGATTCCCCCAAGTGGGAAGAGTTTTACTTACTTCGTTCTGAGTGTGGGAAATATAAAAAAAAAACGACGTGGGGTCCCCCCTCCCAGACCTCTTTAACCCCTTGTCCCCCATGCAGGCTGGGATAGCCAGAATGCGGAGCACCGGCCGCGTGGGGCTCCGCACCCTGACTATACCAGCCCGCATGGTCCATGGATTGGGGGGTCTCGGAAGGGGAGGGGCAGCCAAGCTTTCCCCTCCCCCTCCGAGCCCTTGTCCAATCCAAGGACAAGGGGCTCTTCTCCACCTCCGATGGGCGGTGGAGGTGGAGGCCGCGATTTCCTGGGTGGGGGGTTCATGGTGGAATCTGGGAGTCCCCTTTAAAAAGGGGTCCCCCAGATGCCCACCCCCCTCCCAGGAGAAATGAGTATAGAGGTACTTGTAGTACCCCTTACCCATTTCCTTTAAGAGTTAAAAGTAAATAAACACACAAACGCATAGAAAAAGTATTTTAATTGAACAAAAAACATAACCACGAAAAAAGTCCTTTAATATTCTTAATTAACCATTAATACTTACCTGTCCCTTTAAATAAATGATCCCACGCAATATCCTCGGAAATGTTCTATCAGTTACAATGTAACAAAGTTATTATGTAACAACTTTGTTACATTGTAACTACGCCGCACCCGACGCCACTCGCCGCTCAGCCACCGCATACGCGTCCGTGCAGGACGCTAAGTCCCCGCAGCTCCCGCTGTCCACCCCGCCCACATCTGTCACCCACATGTCACCCACATGTGGGTGACATGTGGGTGACATGTGGGAGAGGCGGGGAGGGCAGCGGAGCCGGCGGGGACTTAGCGTCCTGCACGGACCCGACAGAGCTCTGAGCTATATAGCTCAGAGCTCTGAGAAGCATCTTTGTATTTGGGCTCCAAGGAGCCCCATTGGTCCTTAGCAGACCAATGGGGTTCCTTCAAATCAGAAGGAACCCCATTGGTCTGCTAAGGACCAATGGGGCTCCTTGGAGCCCAAATACAAAGATGCTTTCGAGAGCTCTGAGCTATAGCTCAGAGCTCTGTCGGGTCCTGCAGCGCAGACGCGGCGGCGGCGGCGGCGGTGAGTGACGTCGGGTGCGGCGTAGTTACAATGTAACAAAGTTGTTATATTGTAATAACTTTGTTACATTGTAACTGATAGAACATTTCCGAGGATATTGCGTGGGATCATTTATTTAAAGGGACAGGTAAGTATTAATGGTTAATTAAGAATATTAAAGGACTTTTTTCGTGGTTATGTTTTTTGTTCAATTAAAATACTTTTTCTA
The DNA here is from genome assembly GCF_040937935.1 of Hyperolius riggenbachi. Lineage (NCBI taxonomy): Eukaryota > Metazoa > Chordata > Amphibia > Anura > Hyperoliidae > Hyperolius > Hyperolius riggenbachi. The sequence continues at coordinate 36,391,334 of NC_090650.1, read as the reverse complement.
TGCGTTTGTGTGTTTATTTACTTTTAACTCTTAAAGGAAATGGGTAAGGGGTACTACAAGTACCTCTATACTCATTTCTCCTGGGAGGGGGGTGGGCATCTGGGGGACCCCTTTTTAAAGGGGACTCCCAGATTCCACCATGAACCCCCCACCCAGGAAATCGCGGCCTCCACCTCCACCGCCCATCGGAGGTGGAGAAGAGCCCCTTGTCCTTGGATTGGACAAGGGCTCGGAGGGGGAGGGGAAAGCTTGGCTGCCCCTCCCCTTCCGAGACCCCCCAATCCATGGACCATGCGGGCTGGTATAGTCAGGGTGCGGAGCCCCACGCGGCCGGTGCTCCGCATTCTGGCTATCCCAGCCTGCATGGGGGACAAGGGGTTAAAGAGGTCTGGGAGGGGGGACCCCACGTCGTTTTTTTTTTTATATTTCCCACACTCAGAACGAAGTAAGTAAAACTCTTCCCACTTGGGGGAATCTATGAAAATAATACACTATTGTTACCTGTGCAAAAAAAACTGACATTTTCCGCATTTAAAAGACATTTTCGCCCTTGAAACTTAAAAATCGATTTTCTCAAAAACTATAAGGTCTTTTTGAAAAAAATTTTTTTCCTCTTATTCCCACTGATCCCCTTAATATACCCTGGGAATTTGGTGTTCCTAAACTTTAAGCAGGCTTTGCTATTAACCGTTAAAGTCGGCGGGTTTTTAAATGTTTACATTTTTCCTTTGAAACTTTAACATCGATTTTCTCAAAAACTATAAGGTCTTTTTGAAAAATGATCTCCTTAATATATTCTCCAAATTTGAGGCTCTTAGCATTTAAGGGGGCTTTGCTATTAACCCTTAAAGTCGGCGGCTTTTTTATATTATACGGAGCGTTACGGTTTAACGCGAAATTACGGTAGCGTTTAATGCGAAATTACGGCATGATACGACTGTAATGCGAAAATTACGCGAAAATTACGCTTACGCGAAATTTCGCGAAATCCTTCTTCATTACGATTATGTACTTACGGCCATAATCGTAATTACACTAATTACGCGAAATTTCGCAAAATCGTAATTAGGTCATTACGCTCATCTCTAGATGCAGATATGTGTATATTTGAATGTGTGCATGTGTGTGTTATCAAACCACGCTGTGTATAAAGCTGGTTAAGTGTAACTGTCGGGCATAAAAACAAAAATCAATTCTTTATTTTTATCTGGTAAAGAAGTAATAAGGATGCTAAGCAGGCAATCCAAAAGTTAAAAATCACTCTTATTTTTCCTCTCCATAAAACATCGTTCCCCAGTTTCCCTGACTCTTATTTGGTACATCTGACGCACAAAGGAAGTTGCAGGGCATGCTGGGTTTTCTTTTTTTCTTCTTTACTTTCCCCTCAGCCTTAAAGGAGAACTGTAGTGAGAGGTGTATGGAGGCTGCCATATTTATTTCCTTTTAAGCAATACCAGTTGCCTGGCTATTCAGCTAATCCTCTGCCTCTAATACTTTCAGCCACAGGCCCTGAACAAGCATGCAGCAGATCAGGTGTTTCTGACAAATTCAGACAGATATGACAAGATTAGCTGCATGCTTGTTTCTGGTGTGATTCAGACACTTCTTTAGGCAAATAGACCATCAGGGCTGCCAGGCAACTGGTATTGCTTAAAAGGAAATAAATATGGCAGCCTTCATATCCCTCTCACTACAGTTCTCCTTTAACTAATGCAGCCTGACTAGCTGAAGCCTTTTTCCCTCCTGTTTTCCCCTCCCACATCTCTGTTCCTCTCTGATTGGCCAATATTTCTCAATGCACTTTCTACTGCAGACCTGGGTGGGAGTGTCTAAAGACTGGGGGGGGGGGGGGGGGGCAATGATACACACACAGAGTAAGGGATGAAATTATGTCAGGATTGACTTCAAGATAGAAAGAGTCAAAATGGAAAACCCTGAGAACGATTTTCTATTTGTTTGTTTTTTTCACTATAGTAAAATCACTACAATCAAAACGTGGACAGTGCAATACATATGTTATGTAAGTAGAGCAAATATTTATCTACTGATATGTGTGTTATAAGTAGATAGTAAACAACCTGCGTTGCATAGATTTTGTACAACCAAGATTGTAGAGTGTGTGGTGAGCTTAACCTCCTTGCCGGTGTAATTCCCCCGGCAAGGAGGCAGCGCAGCACATTTTTTTTGATTTTTTTTTTTAAATCATGTAGCGAGCCCAGGGCTCGCTACATGATAGCCGCTGAGCAGCAGCAGCTCCGCAGCCACTCCGATTGCTTCCTGCTGGGCTTCCCCGGTCGCCATGGCGACGGGGCGGGATGACGTCATAGGGAATCCCGATCCACCCCTCAGCGCTGCCTGGCCCTGATTGGCCAGGCTGCGCAGGGGTCTGGGAAGGGGGGGGGGGGGGGGCGGCTCGGCGTGGCGGATTGCGGCGGATCGGCGGCGAGCGGCGGTGATTGGAAGTTACAAGCAGCTAGCAAAGTGCTAGCTGCTTGTAACAAAAAAAAATTATGCAAATCGGCCCAGCGGGGCCTGAGAAATCCTCCTGCGCAGGTTACCCTGAGCTGAGCTTGGGATAACAGGCAAGGAGGTTAAAGGATACCCGAAGTGACATGTGACATGATGAGATAGACATGGGTTTGTACAGTGCCTAGCACACAAATAACTATGCTGTTTCCCTTTTTTTTTCTTTCTCTGTCTGAAAGAGTTAAATATCAGGTATGTGAGTGGCGGACTCAGTCCCGACTCAGACAGGAAGTGACTACAGTGGGACCCTCACTGATAAGAAATTCCCCTCTTTTTATCTCTTTCTTGCTCTCAGAAGCCTTTTTCTGCTAGGAAAGTGTTTTATAGTTGGAATTTCTTATCAGTGAGGGTCACACTGTAGTCACTTCCTGTCTAAAGTCAGGACTGAGTCAGCCACTTACATACCTGATATTTAACTCTTTCAGATAGAGAAAGAAAAAAAGGAACACAGCATAGTTATTTGTGTGCTAGGCACTGTACATAAAAAGACTGGGGGGGGGGGGGGGGCAATGATACACACACAGAGTAAGGGATGAAATTATGTCAGGATTGACTTCAAGATAGAAAGAGTCAAAATGGAAAACCCTGAGAACGATTTTCTATTTGTTTTTTTTTTTTTCACTATAGTAAAATCACTACAATCAAAACGTGGACAGTGCAATACATATCTTATGTAAGTAGAGCAAATATTTATCTACTGATATGTGTGTTATAAGTAGATAGTAAACAACCTGCGTTGCATAGATTTGGTACAACCAAGATTGTAGAGTGTGTGGTGAGCTTAACCTCCTTGCTGGTGTAATTCCCCCGGCAAGGAGGCAGCGCAGCACATTTTTTTTTATTTTTTTTTAAATCATGTAGCGAGCCCAGGACTCGCTACATGATAGCCGCTGAGCAGCAGCAGCTCCGCAGCAACTCCGCAGCCACTCCGATCGCTTCCTGCTGGGCTTCCCCGGTCGCCATGGCGACGGGGCGGGATGACGTCACCGACGTCATCGACGTCGGGACGTCATAGGGAATCCCGATCCACCCCTCAGCGCTGCCTGGCCCTGATTGGCCAGGCTGCGCAGGGGTCTGGGAAGGGGGGGGGGGCGGCTCGGCGTGGCGGATTGCGGCGGATCGGCGGCGAGCGGCGGTGATTGGAAGTTACAAGCAGCTAGCAAAGTGCTAGCTGCTTGTAACAAAAAAAAATTATGCAAATCGGCCCAGCGGGGCCTGAGAAATCCTCCTGCGCAGGTTACCCTGAGCTGAGCTTGGGATAACAGGCAAGGAGGTTAAAGGATACCCGAAGTGACATGTGACATGATGAGACAGACATGGGTTTGTACAGTGCCTAGCACACAAATAACTATGCTGTTTCCCTTTTTTTTTCTTTCTCTGTCTGAAAGAGTTAAATATCAGGTATGTGAGTGGCGGACTCAGTCCCGACTCAGACAGGAAGTGACTACAGTGGGACCCTCACTGATAAGAAATTCCTCTCTTTTTATCTCTTTCTTGCTCTCAGAAGCCTTTTTCTGCTAGGAAAGTGTTTTATAGTTGGAATTTCTTGTCAGTGAGGGTCACACTGTAGTCACTTCCTGTCTAAAGTCAGGACTGAGTCAGCCACTTACATACCTGATATTTAACTCTTTCAGATAGAGAAAGAAAAAAAGGAACACAGCATAGTTATTTGTGTGCTAGGCACTGTACATACACATGTCAATCTCATCATGTCACATATCACTTCGGGTATCCTTTAAGGCTGGCGCTTTCCGAAGGGGAAGTTTTTTTACAGAGGTGTGGCTGGGATATCTGAATACTATGAATGCCTGAATACTTAGAAATCTTTTAGTTGCAGCTGAGTTCATTTCACGCTAGCGTTCTACAGGGAATGAGCTGCATTGCTAAACAGGGGGCAGAGCAGTGAGCTGGCACTGCAGGGCAATCCCCCCCCCCCCCCACACACACACACACACACACATAATCTATAGGAAAACGCAGCGTTGTACATACCTGTTTTCTCAAAGATGGCGCAGCGGCTGATAAATGTAAATGGTGCAGGTCACTAATCCCTCTGAGCTGTTTTCATTATGTTCCTGTAATATTCATGATCATCGACCGACAGGATCAGAACAGCTGAGAAACTAAGAGGGGTCCAGATAACAGGAGACTGAGACTGTAATTCAATAAGTATTCCTCGTATGTTATAAGCCATTATTGGAGTGTTTCATCGTCTCAAAGTACAAACGCCTGCTCAGAAATGTATGAGAGCGCTCCCCGAGACGCAGTGTGATCAAAATTACCGCTACGAGGGATAAATAATGTACATCCAATAGACAACAGCAGAAACAAATGCAGTATATATATATATATATATATATATATATATATATATATATATATATATACATATATACCTGTATATATCAAACCTCTCAACTTTTTGAGATAAGAAGTAGATAAATACTTGTTCTACTTAAAGAGAAAGTATTTACTTAAGGCAACAAAAAAAAAATGAGTTTTACTCATCTGGGGCTTCTACCAGTCCCCTGCAGGTGTCCGGTGCCCATGCAGTCTCCATCAGAAGCTCCTGTCCCCCGCCGGCAGCTACTTCCATTTTCGGCGTCAGGCGCCGACAGGCACGCAAGTGATTCTTCGCGTTCCTGGCCGCAATAGCAGTATACAGGGTGCTATTGTGGCCAGGAACGCGAAGAATCACTCGCGTTCCCAGGCCTGTCAGCGCCAGTCACCGAAAACGTAAGTGGCTGCCGGCGGGGGACGGGAGCATCGGAGCGAGACTGCATGGGCACTGGACACCTGCAGGGGGCCCCAGGTGAGTAAACCTCATTTTTTTTGCCTTAAGTGTCCCTTTAAATAACATATGCATTGTACTGTCCATGTTTTGACTTCCATGAATTGTGTACAGTAAATAAAGAGAAAACTGTTCCAGGCATTTTCCATCTTAACTGCCTCTGGCTGAAGCCAACCCTGATGTCATTTCCTCCCTTACTTTCTTTCTCCTGCCCAAAATGGTGTATGCATTGCCAGACCTTCACCCCACTGAGCTCTGTGCTCAAAACTGCATTGTCATATCTAGCTTGCTTTGTAAACACATGTGAGCATAGTATTCACAGTGTTCTGCAGAGGGGTGAGGTGTATACTCGTATACTCATGTCACACTGAACTACCCTCAGCCAATCAGTGAGGAGCAGGAATGTGGGAGGGGAGATAACAAGCTTCCCTCTCCTCCACAATGTACCAAATAGACTCAAAGATTCATTACAGCAGGCACATCTATGATTATACTGGAATGCTTACAATGCAGGGTCAGGTTATAGACTGCATAATAAACACAGAGAAGTGGGTAAATGGTTTTTGATTTTATGGCTGACAACCCCACTATAAGCTTACACTACACTACTACTACTTTTTTTTGCAGCCAGCCATGACAACAGTACTCTTTTAAGAGCACAGAAACTGTCACCTTGTTCTATGAGTTATTAGCTGCACACAGCAGGAACCATTGCCGTTCACGCCTGAGCTAATGTACTGAGCGGCAGCAAACTATGGCCCTCCTGTGAGGAAGTTACTGTTTTCAGCACTGTGAGTCACTACAGGGTCGCTTTAAAACAATTGATCCAGCAGTTCCTGGCATCTCTCAGCGAGCCTCAGCTTGAAGCCGTGACACCGGAGAGTCTATCTAATTATTTTTCCAAACTGCACTTCTCTGAGGTCCGTCATTAAAACTGCCCCAAACGAAGTTCATTATTTTCTCTTCAAACCGAATGACAGTGGGAACACTGTAAAGAGCTTTCCCAGCAGGACTTCAATGGCGGCAGACAATTATGTCAGAAAATCGATGATTAATGGGTCGGTTCAATAAATTGTTCTCACCGCCATTAGTAATTAACGGCCACTTATTTGAATGACAGTAAAAGAATAATCATGACTTTTCCACCTCTGTAAATACGAGGGGGGTGATATGAGGAGTCTGAGCACGGCTTCCTCAGTCTGTATGGATTAGATCCAAGCATTGTTTTCCTTTCCATAGAAAGTCTCCAACAGCTTTTTTAATAGACAGACAGCATCAAAAATATCTCTATACAGTAAAGCAGGTACAATGGCCAGACAGCCACAGTGTTCTCCCCAGGCTATTTTAGCCAGGTGCTCCATCCGGCTAATTTTGGTGAGCACCCGGCTGTCGCATGCATGAAAAAAGGGCACCATAAAAAAGGGCCCGGCTGGATGACCTTTTTCTATCTTCCTCTACTCTCAGAAGTTGTATTCTGCCAGGAAAACTTTTATGGCTGTACTTTGCTTATCAGTGTTTAACTTAACAACACAGAAGCTGTCACTTCCATGCCTGGAAATGAACTCTTTCAGGCAGCAAAATAAAAAAGTAAAACAGCCTGGTTATTAAAATGTTTTGCATGGTACATACTCATGTTTATCTCATCATGTCACATGTCCACTGGCGTAAAAATAGGGGATGCGACCCCTGCCGTTGTGGGGGGCCCGGGGCCCCCCTAGGGCCTGCTCAGGGACTTTTTGGGGGGCAGGAGGGGTCGCAGCATAAGAGGAGAGTGTGGCAGATTGGTGGGGAGGGGGGAAATTCCCCCCCCCCCATTCCTCACCTCGGGCTCTCCTCTCAGCGCTCCCCCTCCTGCAATCATTGGTGGTGTTCGTGGCAGCAGCGGCGGTGGCGGCAGGATGACTCATTACCTTCTTCTTACTGGAGGACTTCCGTTCTCTAAGTGCAACTTCCTGTTTACACAGGAAGTTGCATGAAGTACTTAGAGAACAGAAGCCCTCTCTTCAGCGAGAAGGAGGTAATGAGTCATCCTGCCGCCACCGCCGCTGCTGCCACGAACACCACCAATGATTGCAGGAGGGGAGCGCTGAGAGGAGAGCCCGAGGTGAGGGAGGGGGGGATTTCCCCCCTCCCCACGATCTGCCACACTCTTCTCTTATGCTGCGACCCCTCCTGCCCCCCAAAAGTCCCTGAGCGGGGCCCTAGGAGTGGGAGGGCGGATTCTTTTTTTTGCAGGGGGGCCCGGGGATTTCTAGGTACGCCCCTGCACATGTTGCCTCAAGTACACTTGAAACAACCCTTGTGGAAGATAAACTCCCTGCGTGTCAACATCGGCCATCCTAGAGATGAATGACGCCGACAGACAGATCAGCAGCTGCTCGGATTCGGGAAGGGTGCGAGCCACACAGCATGGACAGGCTGTTGCTATGCAAACTCACTCTATTTTAAAAAGTGGGAGAAAACTGCTTGAAGTATTCGCCAGAGACCAAACTGCAACTTTGTAGTTAGGAAGAGAGACAGCTGGTGCTTCGTGCTGGTTCCTGTGAATCCATAGAAAATTAATGCAGTGCTAATTCTTGTGCTAAAGCCCCTGTCCACTCCTGCATATTTTTGCAAATATCCAGCCCTCCCTCTCCTTCAAATTAGTTTTCTTCAGTAAACTAAATAGCTTTAAAAAAAAAAAAAAACTAAATATTTTCCTTTTTTTTTTTTTGCTCCTTGGGCTTTCCTAGTCTCAACTTGGCTGTCATTTGAAGAATTTAAAGAGTCAAACTACTGCACACGTGCTTCTGCACTACCCCCTTCCCATTGAGGTGCTGAGTGGCAACTTATAAACGCCCTCATCCTGTATGCTTATTGGGAGGAGACAGAGCAGCTCAGCCACGCCTCCCATCCTGCATCCTGACTGAGAAAACAAGCGGAAGCTTAGCCACGCCTCCCTTACTGCCTCCTGACTGAGAAAAGAAGTGGAAGCTCAGCCACGCCTCCCTTCCTGCATCCTGACTGAGAAAAGAAGTGGAAGCTCAGCCACGCCTCCCTTCCTGCATCCTGACTGAGAAAAGAAGCGGAAGCTCAGCCACGCCTCCCTTCCTGTCTCCTGACTGAGAAAAGAAGCGGAAGCTCAGCCACACCTCCCTCCCTGCATCCTGACTGAGAAAAGAAGTGGAAGCTCAGCCACGCCTCCCTTCCTGCCTCCTGACTGAGAAAAGAAGCAGAAGCTCAGCCACGCCTCCCTTCCTGCCTCCTGACTGGGAAAAAGAAGTGGCAGCTCAGCCACGCCTCCCTTCCTGCCTCCAGACTGAGAAAAGAAGTAGAAACTCAGCCACGCCTCCCTTCCTGCCTCCTGACTGGGAAAAAGAAGTGGAAGCTCAGCCACGCCTCGGCTCTGGCATCCTGACAGAGAAAAGTTGCAACTCAGGCATGCCTACCCACCTGCATGCTGACTGGAATGTGGCAACTTAGTCACGCCTCTCTTCCTGCATCCTGAATGGCAGGAGATGTGGCTGCTCAGCCGCGCCTCCCCTCCTGCATCCTGACCAGCAGGAGATGTGGCTGCTCAGCCACGCCTCCCCTTCTGCGTCCTGACTGGCAGAAGATGTAGCAGCTCAGCCACACCTCCCCTCCTGCATCCTGACTGGCAGGAGATGTGGCAGGTCAGCCACATCTCCCCTCCTGCATCCTGACGAGCAGGAGATGTGGCAGCTCAGCCACATCTCCCCTCCTGCATCCTGACGAGCAGGAGATGTGGCAGCTCAGCCACGCCTCCCCTCCTGCATCCTGACTGGCAGGAGATGTGGCAGGTCAGCCACATCTCCCCTCCTGCATCCTGACGAGCAGGAGATGTGGCAGCTCAGTCACGCCTCCCCTCCTGCATCTTGACTGGCAGGAGATGTGGCAGCTCAGCCACACCTCCACACCTCCCCTCCTGCATCCTCCATCTGGAAGGTAAAGTGGCAGCTCATCCACACCTCCCCTCCTGCATCCTAACTAGAGGAAGATGTGGCAGCTCATCCATGCCTCTCCTCCTGCATCCTGACTGGCAGGAGATGTGGCAGCTCAGCCATGCCTCTCCTCCTGCATCCTGCCTGGCAGGAGATGTGGCAGCTCAGCCATGCCTCCCCTCCTGCATCCTAACTAGAGGAAGATGTGGCAGCTCATCCATGCCTCTCCTCCTGCATCCTGACTGGCAGGAGATGTGGCAGCTCATCCATGCCTCTCCTCCTGCATCCTGCCTGGGAGGAGATGTGGCAGCTCCCCTCCCGAAACACAATGCAGCTTGCAAACAGTGAGGCTGGAGGACATCACAAAGCACTGACACGTGTCCACTAGTGTGCAAGTGTGCTCCTAGCCTGAAGGACACCTGAAGTGGGAAGTTGGGAAGAAGTTAGATTTTAACTTCAGTAGTTGGAAGCCTCAGAGGGTCCAGAGACTTCCCGACTCCACATACAGCCCACCGTTCCAGTGCAGGATGTCTTCATCTTCTGCACGCTTGGCCATGGACTAGTGCCTAAAGATTAGACATGCAAGGCCCACACATGCCCACTAAATGAAGATCTGGGAAGCTTCTGGACCATCCAGGTTTCCCACTGCTGAGGTAGATGAAATATCAAACTTTTTTTATATAAGTCACTTGAGGTGTTCTTTTTACGAGACTGATGTTGGGGTAGAGCGGATATAAAAATATGTGAGGGCAGACAGAGGCTTAAAAGTTTAAAGACTTCAGTTACTGCTCTGTTTTCTCCCATCAGCTATAATTGTATGTCTCTATAAAAGGCAGAAAAAATATCAGACTGCTCCACTTTATCCTGCTGAACCTGATCTTCGTCCATATCTGTTTATATAAGGGTATAATGGTAAACAGGTATCACCTTGCACACAGCAGGCAGTCACAGAGAGGGGAGGCTATCAGAAGGCCATTCTTTCTTCTCTTCCTGGAGATGGGCTGAAAGCTATGAAGCAGGATAAATGCATCAGCTTTATCACTCTGCACTGTGAGGAGTAAAAAAGACAAGTGGAATTCCACAAGCGCTGCTATTTATCTTCAATTTACCTCTTGCAGGGCAGCCCGGGTCTCGTACAGAAGAGCAGCTCTCAAGTAGAAGGTTAACATTTCTCATCCACGTAATAATAATGGAAGGCTGAATGATTGGGGGCGGCAGTCATATGTGCGTCAGATACGTCGAAAGAGACTTTGGCCTCATTGTATGCCGTCCATAACATTGGAGATGTGCAGATTCATCTCACCATCAGATAATCGAGCCCAGAATCAAATGTGGGTGCCTGGGGCTAATGGACTATTTGGGTGCCCTATAGCAGGCAAAGTATCAACTATTGGCCACCAAAGAATGACATTTGGGCCCTTAAAGAGACACTGAAGCGAAAAAAATGATGATATTATGATTTGTATGTGTAGTACAGCTAAGAAATAAAACATTAAGATCATATACATCAGTCTAATTGTTTCCAGTACAGGAAGAGTTGAGAAACTCCAGTTGTTATCTCTATGCAAACAAGCCATTAAGCTATCCGACTAAGTTAGTCCTGGAGAGGGCTGTTATCTGACTTTTATTATCTCAACTAAGTGAACTGTTTACTTTGTCTCTGCTAGAGGAGAGGTCATTACTTCACAGACTGCTCTGAAAGACTCATTTTGAATGCTGAGTGTTGTGTAATCTGCACATATTATAGAATAATACAATGTTAGAAAAAACACTATATACCTGAAAATAAAAGTATGAGAATATTTTCTTTGCTGCTAATCTTCTAGAAATTATTCATAGTACACAACCAATTCACTATATCATTTTTTTTTTTTTTTTGCTTCAGTGTCTCTTTAATAAATAGCGGGCGCCGGGCCCATCCAACCAAAAGTGTTTTGAAAAAAAGTGTTTTAAAATTTGTTTTGCAAATTATAATTACATAAATTATCATTTTTTAAATGTATCATGCTAGAAGCTTTTACGATTCTAGTAATATATGATCCTAGGATATAGTTTGATGCTAGTTTCATATTGTTGGGGGGAAGGGGACTTATAGGGCACAGAATAAGAATAGCATGTGAATGTGAATAAATGTACTCATACACAACGTTAATTTACCGTCGAAATACAGCAGATTCGATCGCTGTGATCGAATCTGCTGGTCAATCGCTAATGCAGATGTTAACTGATCGACCTATTTCCATCCAAAATCGATCAATTCAGTCGATCTGTCCAGGCGAAAAATGTGGTTCAATCGCCAGTGGGTGGGACCGCATCGTTAGCGGCGTTCGATACAGCGACGACCGACGCAGTCACCTATCCACAGCTGCAAGTCCCTGCAGTCTCTCACTTCCTATCCCGTCCTGTGGGAAGGTTGAAGTGTAAACAGTAAGGTGTCCTCTACTGTTTTACCTTACACTTGTCACAGGACGGGGCATGAAGTGAAGGGGAGAACGGAGGAGGACGCTGGAAGAAGTGAGAGACTGCAAGGACCCGGGGACTTGCGCCGGCGGACAGGTGATATCATTGGGGCAGCGAGGCAGGTGACAGCAACAGCTCCACATGCTATGAATTGATTTCATGCTGAAATCGATTCAAAATCTGTGTGCAGTGTATGGGCAGCCAACAGATCCCTCTCTGATCAGATTCGATCACAGAAGGATCTGTTGGTTGATCTTTTGGCAATCGACCAGTGTCTGTCTGGCAGCCTTTAGTAAGGAAGGGGAAACTAGTTGCAGGCTGTTATAATCAAGCCCAGATTTATACTTTTTGCCTCCCCCCCCCCCCCCCCTAAGCCAGGTATGTTGGGCTCCACTTCCATGTGCAGCAGCGCCCCTCCCATTCCATGAGCGGCCCCCTCTTCCACGTGTATCATCCATGTACTGGAGCCCCTCCCATTCCACGTGCAGCCCCCTCTTCCATGTGTATCATCCATGTACTGCAGCCCCTCCCATTCCATGCGCGGCCCCCTCTTCTGTGTATCATCCATGTACTGCAGCCCCTCCCATTCCATGTGCAGACCTCTCTTCCACGTGTATCATCCATGTACAGCAGCCCCTCCCATTTCATGCGCAGCCCCCTCTTCCATGTGTATCATCCATATACAGCAGCCCCCTCCCATTCCATGTGAAGCCCCCTCTTCCATGTGTATCATCCATGTACTGGAGCCCCTCCCATTCCACGTGCAGCCCCCTCTTCCATGTGTATCATCCATGTACAGCAGCCCCTCCCATTTCATGCGCAGCCCCCTCTTCCATGTGTATCATCCATATACAGCAGCCCCCTCCCATTCCATGTGAAGCCCCCTCTTCCATGTGTATCATCCATGTACTGGAGCCCCTCCCATTCCACGTGCAGCCCCCTCTTCCAGGTGTATCATCCATGTACAGCAGCCCATCCCATTCCATGTGCAGTCCCCTCTTCCATGTGTATCACCTATGTACTGTAGCTTCTCTTCTTTTTGAACAGCTTCCTTGGGCATCAGTTTTCCATTTTTATGTGTTGCTCCCCATTTTAGCTTCCTCTTTTATAAATCACAACCCCTCTTTCATGAGCAGGTGCCCCCTTGGGCTGCTGGCTGCCGCCAAATGCCTGGGCCCTTTCAAGAAATCCAGCCCTGGTGTTAGTGCAGCATGTGCTGAGCGCTCTGATGGTCACATAACTCAGTGCTCAGATGTCAGAAGGGCTGATTCAGTGTACTGCGCTCTACATACATAAATAAGATTGCATTACTAATGCACAGAGCGGTCTCACCTTGCTGGAGGGAGATACAGAATCTGTTCTCTCTGCTGCATGGGGGCTGCCCTCTCGCTTTCATTAAACACTGAGAATGATACTACCTGAAGATCTGCCTGGCCCGAGAGTCTGATGTCATGTCTGATGTTTTGCAAATGAAAGTGTTTTACATCAGAGGTGTCACCGCGAGATTAAGCATCGAGTCACCACTGCCAATATTTACAGCTCTTCACTGCAGCAAAAACAGAGTATCTTCTCTACTAAACAGTATGTGGTGGGAAAACAAAAGGTATGTGTGGAGTTGTCTTTGTGAGGGGAACTCATAGCTTTTAGGCATCAAGCAGAGGGGGGCGGCCTGGATCTTACAGAGGGTCCTGGCAAGTGATGACAGCAGCGAGCAGGACACGGGAAGCCTCTACAGGATCCGGAGGCTTCCTTCCTCTTAGGTAAGTATGTCTTTTTTACACAAGGTACCCCTCGGGTTCCCTTAAGCACTTGACCACTGCAGGTTGTGTTCCCCTTATGGGCCAGAGCAGTTTTCACCTTTCAGCGCTCCTCCCATTCATCATTCACCAATAACTTAATCGCTACTTATCAAACCAAAATGATCTATAGCTTGTTTTTTATGCTACTAATTAGGCTTTCTTTGGGTAGTCTTTTTTGCAAATACTGTATATTCTGGCGTATAAGACTACTTTTTAACCAATGAAAATCTTCTGAAAAGTGGGGGGTCTTCTTATACGTCGCGTGTCTTTGATGCCGGGTAAAACATGATGCTGATACATGAAGCGCATACGGGACATGCTAATGACTAATTACCATGTGCTGGAGATTCAGTGTTTGGAGAGCTAATTGCTCACGCTGCAAGGTCTGGGACACCCAGGGTATGGAAGAAGGAGATTGTGCTGTGCCTATAAAACACGCCTCTTCTACCCATCTGGCCCGCCCTATCCTGTTCCCGCAACTCAGGTATCGCTGTTGAGGACTGTAGTGAAGCGGCGCAGGCAAGGCCAGATGGGTGAAAGAGGCTTGTTTTATGGACACAGCGCAATCTATTCTTCCATACCCCTCTGATAAACATGGAGAGCTGATCCATTAGGATAAAACATGCTCCTGTGAATTAAACCTACATATTTTATTTGCCCATTTGTCTCAGTTATTACAACGTTTAAAGGACTCCCGAGCTGAAAATAAACGAATGAAATAAACCATTGTATCTCTCTTCTTTCTCCTAAAAATGGCTTTTTAAGATATTCCACGGTTTTATTTTATGTTCATATCTATTTTTTAAATTGTAACTCTTTTATTGTTTTTGCTCAATGACACATTCATAGAAGTATGCCAGAGCTAAAATCTATGAACTATTGACCCTTTTTATCTCCTTCCTGCTCTCAGAAGCCATTTTCTGCTAGGAAAGCGTTTTATAGTTGGAATTTCTTATCAGTAAGGGTCACACTGTAGTCACTTCCTGACTGAGTCAGCCACTTACATACCTGATATTTAACTCTTTCAGGCAGAGAAAGAAAAAAAAGGAACACAGCATAGTTATTTGTGTGCTTGGCACTGTACATACCTATGTCTATCTCATCATGTCACATGTCACCTCGGGTATCTTTTAAATTTTGCCCGTAGTACAATGTATGGCGACAATGTTTTATTTGGAAATAAAGGTGTAATTTTTCAGCTTTGAAATCGTTCACACTACAGCACTGATTACAAGCCTTATGGTAACTATTTATGTATTTTTTTAATGTCATTTTTTTTCCTCAAGTGTTTTAGTAACTATGGGAGAGTGAGGCAAGGTAAGGGGTTAATTAATAAAGGATCTATTTATTTTTATATAATTATATGTATTGTGTGTGTTTATTTTTACTACTTGGCCACCTGTTCTCACCCTCCTTTTTCCTGTGTACTGTGAACAGTTCACGGGAAGTGAATGACCACCAGCATCTCACTGATGCTGATGATCATTGATTACGGCCACTTTGATAGCTGAATGGGGACACATATCAGTCCATGAGTATCTCTGAAATTTCAGAGCAGGAAGCTTCTTTTTTTTTTTATTTCGCAAAAGCTGAAACTTTTAAAACTTTTTTACATAACGTTCATGCTTAATTCATTTACCATTATGACATTGAACTGTGCCTGAACTATTGCATTATTAAAGTATCTACATTAGATTGAAGGGTAATTTGACAGTGGTAAAATCATAACTACAGTATAGGTCCTATTTTAAAAAATGCTGAGCACACCATAAAATAATCTGCATTCAGAAATAAGTCATTTTAGAAGCCGAAACTCTCTAGTGACAGCTAAACCCCGGTGAATGTTTTCTATAGACTGGAGATATTGCAGGATGAGGAGTATAGATCCCACTCCAGTCCTGGTACAACAGGTTATGTACAGTGCAGCTGACAGCAGCCTCAGGGAATAGATAATGATAGATAATGCATGCAATGATGTTTGCTTTTTACCAAATTTTCCTTATAGCTAATACAGAAATCAGAATAAATTTAGAAAGGTTTTAGCATACCTTTCCCTAATCTATCTACATCCACATGTCTATATTAACTTTTGTAGTGTGTGTGGTGTGTGTGGTGTGGGGTGTGGGGTGTGGGGTGTGTGGTATGTGGTGTGTGTGTGTGTGTGTGTGTGTGTGTGTGTGTGTGTGTGTGTGTGTGTGTGTGTTATGATGTGTGTGGTGTGCATGTGTGTGTGTATAGTGTGTGTGTGTATAGTGTGTGTGTGTGGTATGATGTGTGTGGTGTGCGTGTGCGTGTGCGTGTGTATAGTGTGTGTGTGTGTGTGTATAGTGTGTGTGTGTATAGTGTGTTTGTGTGTGTGTGTGTGTATAGTGTGTGTGTGTGTGTGTGTGTATATAATGTGTGTGTGTGTGTGTGTGTGTGTGTGAGTGTGTGTGTGTGTGTGTGTGTGTGTGTGTGTGTGTGTATAATGTGTGTGTGTGTGTGTGTGTGTGTCTCTGTGTGTGTGTGTGTGTGTGTGTGTGAGTGTGTGTGTGTGTGTGTGTGTATAATGTGTGTGTGTGTGTGTGTGTGTGTCTCTGTGTGTGTGTGTGTGTGTGTGTGTGTGTGTGTGTGTGTGTGTGTGTATAATGTGTGTGTGTGTGTGTGTGTGTGTGTGTGTGTGTGTGTGTGTCTCTGTGTGTGTGTGTGTGTGTGTGTGTGTGTGTGTGTGTGTGTGTATAGTGTGTGTGTGTGTGTGTGTGTGTATAATGTGTGTGTGTGTGTGTGTGTGTGTGTGTGTGTGTGTATGGGCTGCATAATAATGAAGACAATGTTATATACCAATATACAAAATACACGATACAGAACTGGTACATAATACAGAATTTGTACAGAAAACAGAATGAGTAATAACAGTGAAAAAAGTAACACGATGAATAAAATGTATTTCAAATTCCAAGACACATAAGGGTGAGAGAGCTATTCCCTTGCTAGCTTACAATCTGTATATTTATACAGTAAAATATGGCTACAATTAGTGATATTCTACTACTGGGTTTTGATAGTAAAATATTAGTAATATGTACCAATATTTTACTATAGCTAAACCTAACCCTACTCTCACACAGAACCCCTTCCTGGTGGTGCCTAACCCTTAGACCACCCCCCGGTGATGACTAACACCAAGACTCCCACTTCCCGTGGTGCCTGACCCTAACCCTAAGGCCCCGTTTACACGTAATCCGTTTTTATGCATTAGTGTGTGTTGGTGCGCGTTTTTTCCATAGCAATGCATTGGAAAAATTTCAGTTAAAACGCGTTAAGTGTGAAAGGTGCCATAGGAAAACATGGACATTACTTTGAAAATCAGTTTTCTTCCAGTTATAACTGAGAGGCTGAGAGCAACTGATTAAGTGTAAATGGGGCCTAAGACATCCATAGCACCCACCTCCCTCTATATCTAACCCCCCCCCCCCTACGGTGGCGATTTTACTGGGTGCCTCTGGCCGCCGAAAATGGCCCCTCTTGCCACTAATCAGGCGCCTCTGGGTGCAAAACTTGACCTTATTTTCGCCTCTTGCCACTAACCGGGCACCTCTGAGTGCCGAAGTTAACCTTTTTTGCTGCATATTGCCGCCATTCTTAAAACCGCGATATGCGGCAAAGAAGGTAAATGGAGTTGGCCGATAGCATCCGACTCCTTACGCCCAAATTTCCCTGCCACGCTGCAAAATACGGCTTTTAATATAGGCACCCATGGTGGCACCTTTTTTTTTTCCCAAAAGGACTCCTGTGCCTTTTTTCCTGCTTCCAGTACAGCCATGAAACAAGCTCTGGTGTTTACACTACAAAACTCCGCATTGATAATACAAAGAGTCCTGCGTATTCCGCGCCCCGAAGAGAACAGCAAACAGCGGCGTGCCGGAATATGAAAACAGGCCTCTCTGCCGAATACACACAGGGCTCTGTCCTTGTTTTATGTCAGGAATATTAAAAGAGATTTCAGACCTTATCTGGGCAAACTGCAAATTACTTTTCAAACACAGTTTTTTCCCCGACTGTGAGTGACGGGAGGAAAACAGCTCTGTTTAGGCCGGGAGTGAGCGAAAGTACATCCTGGGGCGCTCAGGCGTTTGTTATCTGAGCTTTTAATACGCTTTCTTCTTAGATGCTTCCTGTTCCAAGGTGGCTGATAAGCAAAAAGAAACTTTTATCATCTCGGTTAATTTCTTCCATCCCTGTTGACCCTAAGGCCACGTCGCAGACAGGAGACGTCGCTTGCCACCAGTCAGGCGGGGGAAGATAGCAGAGGGGTCGCTCCGTATGGGATATATCAGTGACTTTGCAAAGAAGGCGAAGCAGACGATCATGTAATAAAAATAAACATAGGAAAATAAAGACAACTATGCCCATATGTAATTACGATTTGTAAATATAATTGATTTCCTGTAATCCATTCATTAATTTTGCATATCTTTGCATAGTTTTTGTATATTATCGTGCCGACCAATCAATTTAAAGTGTACCAGAGATGACATAAAAGAACAGTTTTATACATACCTGGCGCTTCCTACAGCCCCCTGCGCACAGATCCCTCCCACATCATCGTCCTCAGCCTTCTGTATCACCGGTACCGGTTCCCGTAACTTCGGCCAGTCGCAGCCAGCCTGCACAAGAGAAGTGCGCTCTCTATGTATCTCTCTGCCGGCTACCGCCCACACTAAGCCACCACCCACAACTGTACCGCCCACACTAAGCCACTGCCCACAACTGCTCCACCCACATGAAGCCAACACCCACGTTCTCATGCATACTTACAACCATCAGTCAATATGTAGGATGAACTGAATGTGTAGCGTCATACATGAATGTTACGATGCAGTCTATCGGTGGACGACATACACGAGTTCCCTGCATGTTCCGGTTGGCTGATTCCACCCCGACCGTTTTCTCTTGGCAGAAATTTGTGTTTGGTAAACACCTTTGATTTCCTGCTTGCGTCTATCAGAATGTTCTAATGTGATTTAAGCGCAACAAAAGAACGCGCCATCTGCAGCTTCATTTAATCTGCCGCTCTAACTAGTTCAGAATTTGTAAGTGCTGCTGACAATACATTGTAAACAGAATTAAGAGGATTACATGCAGAACACCAATAGAAAAGAAAAAGAAGACAAAAAAAAAAAACCCTCACAAAAAGCGCGCTCGGTCGGTACGGTGGAACGGGAAGGCAATTAGTTGCCGCGGAGTTCATAATTCCAACAATTAATAACAGATGTGTCTGCGCGATGCCAGCTTCAGTTTGGTTTCAGCTTGGAAGTTTGCAGAAAAAAATGCCAAAATATAGCAACAGCCTTAAAGAGGAACTCCAGTGAAAATTATTTAATAAAAAAAGTGCTTCATTTTTACAATAATTATGTATAAATGATTTAGTCAGTGTTTGCTCATTGTAAAATCTTTCCTCTCCCAGATTCACATTCTGACATGTATTACATGGTGACATTCTTACTGTGGGCAAGTTATGTAGCTGTTTCTAGCTGCTCTGGCTGTTACAGGCAGCTTTAAACAGCCATTTCCTGTCTGTGAACATTGTTACATTGTGGCAGTTTGCCCAGAGTACCGCGGTATTCAGAGCCTCTTGTGGGAGGGGTTTCAGCACAAAATTAGTCACACAGCGCCCCCTGATGGTCTGTTTGTGAAAATCATTCTATTTCTCATGTAAAAGGGGGTATCAGCTACTGATTGGGATAAAGTTCAATTCTTGGTTGGAGTTTCTCTTTAAAGAGGAAATGTATTGAATATTTTTTTTTTTTTTTACAATATGACTTATTAAATTATTTAGTCAGCGTTTGCCCATTGTACAATTTTCCCCTAATTTACTGTACTTTCTTAAAGTGCACTGAGCAGCATTTTTTAAAAAAATTTTTGGGGTGCGGGGGTTGGGGGCAGGTGCGTAACTACAGGGGAGGAGCCCCCGTGACTGCAGGCAGGCCCAGAGCTGTAAGAGTGCCCTAACTACTACCTTACTACCTCTGATAAAGGGGTCCATTAGTGCAAGTGTTTTTGTGGCTACACTTGTTATGGGTGTAAAGATCATGATGGCCACCAGTGGCGTAGCTATGGAGTTATGGGCCCTGCTGCAAGTTTTGCATGCCCCCCCCCCCGCACTCTATACTGTATGTAACACTTGTTACGGCGCAACGAAACCTGCCAAGGTCATCCACTGTATTAGAGGTGCAAGAAGGGGGCGGGGGACAATTTGTTAATGATAACTACTATTTAAATCATCTATATAAGTGCTTATTACTGCCACAGGACTAATAAACAGATAATACTTTGGTTGAAGAAGGGCACCATGGGGACCCTCTGGCCCAAGGGCCCTGATGAGGCCGCTACCTCTGCAACCCCTATTGCTATGCCCCTGATGGCCACACTTGTTTCATGACCCTTGTGAGATGGGACCCCCAGGCCGTGATGGTCACCAGGGGAAGATTATTTACAGCATATAATATACTACCACATTTTTTTTTTTTTTTTTTTTAGCAGAACAGCATTCAAAGGGTTAAAACACAGGATTTATTTTTGCAGTAGAAAGCTCCCTGCAGGGAGATCTGCATCCGAACTGGTGATAACATTATCTTGTGTTTACTTAATTGTAGCAGAGAGGAATGTAAACATCCCCTGACAGTTCTGGACACATTAAAATAAGTTTCTGCACAGACACACTGCTCAAAACATCATTACTGGGTACATTACAATATAAATACACCAGTTATGAATAAAATGCAATGGCAGTTTTCAGAGCAAATAAAAGGGTACTTTGGGATCTTGTAATTTCTAAATGAATAATAATACTTATGCACAAAAGCAAATATGATAACTGTATGCAGGCCCGGTCCGCCCATGAGGCCAAGTAAGGTGACTTCATCAGGAGGCAGAAGTCTGGGGGCAGCACCAGGTAGGAACAGGAAGTGAAGAGAGTGCCTGGCCAACCTATATTGGGGGCGACTGTACCTAGCTACCAACACTGGGGCACCTATACCTGGCTACCTACCTATACTGAGTGTGTTTTTTTGGGGGGCTCACATCAGGTATAACGTGCAATGCAAATTGCCGGGTGCTGTGTAATCATTCCAATTCAGGGGGGGAGGGGCACATCCTCACAAGTTTGCCTAAGGCAGAAAAAAGTCTAGAACCGGCCCTGACTGTATGGGATATAAAAAGTAAGAAAACACATTTTTTATTGAATATTATGTCAGAGTTTAACCACTTTACCACCGCAGTAGCGTGTATCTACGCTCCTTTTAACATCCTTTCGCCACCAGGAGCGTAGATACACGCACCACCGCCGCTGACTGCGCTCCCGCTCACTCCCGCGCTCGTGCACGCCACCGCCTGCTTGCTCGGAGATCAATGAACGGGAAAAAAATGTTCCCGTTCGTTGATCTCTGCCCTCCAGCAAAGATCGGCTGCTTCTATGAGAAGCAGTGCGATCATTGTGGAAAAAAAAAACAGTTTCCCAGCCTCATTGCACTTCCTGTAAGCGTACTTCCTACGCTTACAGGACGCATGCACAAAAAATTACTGTGGCCATCTTGTGGCCAAATAGTAAAACTACACCCCAAAACATTTTTCATATATAAATATATAGTTTTACATTATAAATTAACTCATTACCTCCCACACTCCCCAATTTTTTTTATTTTTTTTTGTAATAAAAAGAAAAAAAAATTACAATAAAAAATACATAAATAGTTACCTTAGGGACTGAACTCTTTAAACTCTTTAAATATTTATGTCAAGAGGGTATAACACTGTTACTTTATAAACTATGGGCTTGTAATTAGGGATGGATGCAAATCTGAAAAAAATGCACCTTTATTTCCAAATAAAATATTGGCGCCATTTTTTCCTATTTTCCCATTAAAACACATTTAGAATAAAAGAATTCTTGGCATAATGTCCCACCTAAAGAAAGCCTAATTGGTGGCGAAAAAAACAAGATATAGTTCATTTCATTGCGATAAGTAATGATAAAGTTATAGACGATGAATGGAAGGAGCGCTGAAAGGTGAAAATTGCTCTGGTGTTTCACATCCAAGAATATTGAAATCTGTCAATGTAAGGGAAATCTGGAGGGGACACAGCCATTAAACGCTGACATAATAATAAATAAAAATTTGTTTTCCTGCTTTTTATATCCCATACAGTTATCATATTTGCTTCTGTGCGAAAGTGATATTATTCATTTAAAAATTACAAGTTCCCAAAGTACAGTTGTATTTGCTTTGAAAGCTGCCATTGCATTTTATTCATAACGGGTGAATTTATATTGTAATGTACCCAGTAATGATTTCTGAGTAGTGTTGCTTGCAAATTTTCGCCCAAGTCATTTTCGCATCGAAAATCCCATTTTCGAATTTGGCAAATTTTCACGAAAATCTTCAGAAATATTCACGTTTTCGACCAGCCGCGAAAATTAAAGAAACTTCGCTGTATGCGGACGCTTATGCCCTTATGCGGAAAAATGTCCGCAATAATCCGCTAAATATGCGCATGGGTGAACTAATACATGCATACATTCCACCTTCCAATGCGGAATTGTATACGTATAGAAGGGCAATAATATTTCTGCGCATGCGCAATGATCCATATAGACGCAGTTACCGCACGCGTAGTTGACTTCGCAATACATATACGTCAACTACACGAAGCGGGCGAAGCTTCGCATAGCGGTACTACGACTACGCAGAAATACGTACGAGATAAACTACGACTTTAACGCAAAATAACGGAAATTAGGCGAAAATTAACGTGAAAATATTTGATCGAAAATTCTCCTGTCAAAAAGAAATTAGTGCTTTTTTTCGGCGAAAAGAAATTTTGCATTTTCGCTCATCACTGTTTCTGAGCAGTGTATCAGTTGTGGGCACATTAGAAGAAGTTTCTGCACACAGCCAGGGAATGTTTACATTCCTCTCTGCTACAATTAAGTAAACACAAGATAATGTTATCACCAGTTCGGATGCGATCTCCCTGCAGGGAGCATTCTATTGAAAAAGTAAGTCCTGTGTTTTAACCCTTTGAATGATGTTCTGCTAAAAAAATGTGGTAGTATATTATATGATGTAAATAATCTTTCAGAGCAAAGAAGGAATGGGGGATGTATACCACTTTATCAAAAACTAGACAGCCGATCTTCTAGCCTTCACCTACTCCATCTAAAACTATGGGGAAAAAAAATGATTCTAACTTACCTTTAAATGACAACCGAGGTGGCATGTGACATGATGAGATAGACATGTGTATGTACAGTGCCTAGCACACTAATAACTATGCTGTGTTCCTTTTCTTCTTTCTCTACCTGAAAGAGTTAAACATCAGGTATGAAAGTGACAGTTTCTGCTTGGGTCGGGACTGGGTCAGATTATAGCATAACCCTCACTGATAAGTAATTACAACCATAAAACACTTTCCTGTCAGTAAATGGCTTCCTGGAGCAAGAAAGAGATAAAAAGTGTCAAAAATTCATAGATTTGAGCTCTGGCATACTTCAATGAAGGTGTCATTGAGCAGAGACAATGAAACAGTAAAAACTTAAAAAGTAGATTTAAATATAAAATAAAACTGTGGGATATCTAAAAAAGTCATTTTTAGGAGAGTGAGAATAGATACAATTGTTTTTCTCATCAGTATATTTTTACCTCGGATATCCTTTAAGAAAGCTCAGTGTAAAGAAATGTAAGAGAGATACTCATAGTAGGAAACTATTATTTTTGTCAGTGTAGGAAGCAAAATCATAGAATGCTTCTGACCGGATGCTGCTGGTATGGCTGTTACATTTCTTTTGTGGGTTTTTTTTCCTCCTTTTTTGGGGAAGTGGCCTCTAATTCAGGATCCATGAGGTTATTACTGTTTTACATCACATTTGAATCCCAATGTTTGTCCAATAATTATCTGACGGCATTTATTTATAATTTTCGCTCTTTACTCGCACTTAATGTACTGTTCATTATTGCTTTCTTGGACCAATTTTTGTAATTAAAATCAACAAGGAAAAAAAAAAAGAAGAAAGACTTTTAAAGCAGATGTTGGAGCTGTACCAAACTCTTGTCTTTACACCGAGGAGCCATTGCATGTTGAATAACGCTCTCTGGTGGGTCTTTCCAATGTGCAGGGCCAATGAATAGAGCCCGGGATTCATGAGCGGCTTAATTTCCCTAGCGGGAACCTGCCTTAATGCAAACGACAGTCACTAAGTGAGTTTGGGTCAGGAAGTTTACACGTTGAGCTCTTGGCACTGAGATTGGGCAGGCGGCAAATGGAAAAGGTTAAACGCGTGGGTAAATAATTAAAGAACGGCCCCAGGACCTGCGAGGGGGGAAAAAACACATTCGGTGATTATTACTACTCAGTGTTCAAATCAGAAAGCCCTAACCTGTTCCAAGAAAACCTACATCCGCTGTTAGACATTTTTAGTAGATTAGACAATAAATGTAATAAAACTATTGAATTTAAAGTGTACTTGGGGCAACATGTGAGTGACATGATGAGATAAACAGGTGTATGTACAGTGCAAAGCATATTAAGGCTACTTTCACACCAAGACGTTGCGTTTTAGAGGACGTTATGGTCACATAACGTGCCCCTAACGCAACGCTTGGTGCTCCCGGATGTGGACGTCAGAGTGAGCCGCGTTGTGCAGCTCACTCTGGCGTCCGTGATGCCGCGATGCGTACTCTTGGACGCATGCGGCATCACGTGGTCCCGCCCGGCCAATCGCCGCACAGAGCGGCCGCTCCAGGAAGTAAACGCTGCACGTCACACAGTTCAGTGAATATTAATTAGTCTTGTGCCTGGCCGAGGAGGAGGAGGGGAGACCTCCTCCTCCAACACTACTGAGCATGTGCAAACAGTCTAACGTGGCTTAGCCAAGTATGACGTACAGCATACAGCACTTTCAACTTACGTGCTGCGTTACAATGTAACGCAACGTGGGCACTGTGAACAGCCCATTGATGAATCATTGCTGTGAGTTGGGCTGCGTTACAGGCTGCACTAACGTGCTCCTGTAACGTCTTACTGTGAAAGCAGCCTAAAGGGAATTTGAAGTGACAATAAAGTTATGATATAATGATTTGTATGTGTAGTATAACTAAGAAATAGAACACTAGAATAAAACAAAAGAGTCTCATATTGTTTCCAGTACAGGAAGATTTAAGAAACTTCAGTTGTTATCCATGCAAAAGAGCTTCTCTGAGCTCTCAGACTAATTTAGTCATCTATGGTTCTCTTTTCTGAAGCAATTGCTGTATCTCAACCTGCCTCTCACCTTTTCTTGTTTGTTTAAGGTTTTACTGCAGAGCTAATGACCCTTTGAACTTTCCTGCTCTGTATCATAGTTTAAAATACAGTATAGTTTGTAAACTGCAAATATTAGAGAATGATACAATGGTATAAAAAAGCTATACAACTGACAATAAAAATATAAGACTTATATGCTACTAATGTTCTATTCATTATTCGTACTACACATACAATGTATTATACTATAAGTTGTTTTGTTTTTGTTCTTCAGTGTCACGTTAAAGCGGACCTGAACTCAAAACGTCCTCTCTGTTCTAAGAGCTACACGACAGCATAATAACCTTTAAAGAGGAACTCCAGTGAAAATAATGTAGTAAAAAAAGTGCTTCATTTTTTACCATAATTATGTATAAATGATTTAGTCAGTGTTTGCTCATTGTAAAATCTTTCCTCTCCCAGATTCACATTCTGACATGTATTACATGGTGACATTGTTACTGTGGGCAGGTTATGTAGCTGCTCCTAGCTGTTTTAGCTGTTAGAGACAGCTGTAAACAGCTAATTCCTGTCTGTGAACATTGTTACATTGTGGTAGTTTGCCCAGAGTACCGCAGTACTCAGAGCTTCTTGTGGGAGGGGTTTCAGCACAAAATCAGTCATACAGTGCCCCCTGATGGTCTGTTTGTGAAAATCATTATATTTCTCATGTAAAAGGGGTATTAGCTACTGATTAGGATAAAGTTCAATTCTAGGTTGGAGTTTCTCTTTAAAGTGAACCAGAGACGAAGCACCCTCATGTATTTTACCATATATATATATATATATATATATATATATATATATATATATATATATATATATCAGTGGGGACATTAGAGAAAATACCTACCCTGCTCTCTGTTTCATCCTTCACTGCTCAGCCTGCTTCTAATCAGCCCTAATAAAATCCCCGACTGAGCATTCAGTCTGGCTTTGCTCAGGAATCATTATAGCTGAGTCTATGTTCCGTCATGTCTTTTCAAGCCCAAGCGTGCCCCTTGCTGGCTCTGCTCAGGAATCATTATAGCTGAGTCATTATAGCAAAGCCAGACTGAATGCTCAGTGGGGGATTTTATCAGGGCTGATTAGAAGCAAGCTGTGCAGTGCAGAATGAAACAGAGAGCACGGTAGGTGTTTTCTCTAATGTTCCTGATCTTTATGGTAAAATACATGAGGGTGCTTCATCTCTGGTTCACTTTAAACAAAAAAACATTTCTTCTGTAACAGCTGATACAACTCCTAAAATAAATCTGCACCGTTTCTACTTCTTGATTCATGGAAGCAGACATATTGTTTACAGCCAGTACTTTGAAATGGGCTTATCTGCTTATCTGCCATAGGCAGTCATGTGACACTGGGGAGAGATCAGATTACAATTTGTGATTATACACAAATGAGGGGGAATTAGATAGGCTAAACTCTCTAAAAACATACAGGGTGCCTCTCTTTCTGTTTTCCTTCTGCCCTGTGCAAGAGTTCAGGTCCACTTTAATAACGGGGCTGTTTTACTTGTTTAATTTTGCTGCCTGAAAGAGTTAATTTCTAGGCACGGAAGTGACAGCTTCTGTCACCGTGTGGGGAATATAGTTTCAGTGCGTTTCGTCTGCCTTCCGTTCACAGAAACGCTGCATGTACCATTTTCGGGGCGATTTTTCTACAATGGAAGGTATAGGAAATTCGCAAAACACTCACAAATCGCTTTATCCGGCAATTATCCGGCGATTGCATTTGCGCTGTTA
The DNA here is from genome assembly GCF_040937935.1 of Hyperolius riggenbachi. NCBI lineage: Eukaryota > Metazoa > Chordata > Amphibia > Anura > Hyperoliidae > Hyperolius > Hyperolius riggenbachi. The sequence goes on along the minus strand of NC_090650.1, from coordinate 36,364,756 downwards.
TGAATAAATACATTGAATTTATTCATTTCCGGGTGAAAGAGTTCACTTCCTGACTAACGTCAGGAAGTGAAAAAATTGAATCACTCTGCAAAAGCGCTTACAAAGCGCTTTGTACAAAATGGTAGTGCGCAGTGGAGCACTGGGAGGGAGAAAAAATTGTGCAAAAAAACGCAAAATGTGGCCGTCAGCGATTTTGATTCTAGATGTGAACAATGCCTTACTGAATGCTTAAACCAAAGAAAGTTGATAATCTTCTCCTTTAATAAGACATTTGCTCTCTGCTGGGAATTATGGGTAACCTTCCATGCAGGGGCCTCACAAGGAGAGAGAGAAATATCAAGTGAGTCTAAACTGATGATATATCATTTTTCTTCTGGAGCTTTCGCATTAAAGCAACTTAATAAGGAAGGCAGCCTTTGATGGTGCTGAGAAAGCCTCCTACTTGCATCGACCTTTAAGCCGTGGCATTTCGGCGACACGAGAAACGTGTGATTTTATGAGCAGAATAAGTAGATCATCATAATGCAGAAATCCGACCGGCAACACCCAACAGCCGCCTCCCGCTGCGTGTGTTTCCATACACCGCACATGGCCGTGACCTTTACCATCAAACATCCCGCGCAGTTTATAAAGCGAGCCGTTAGGGCACCGCGATCGACCGCGATGATAAAAATGATTGCATTATTTTATGATATTAGATGAGTTACATCTATTGCATACGCCGTGTTCTCTTGACAGATTTACGGTGCTTGTGGCCAACATACCATAAAGAATTGGATTCCGGGACTCTGCGAAAGCCCCATCGATTGGCTCCTCCGAGAGGGTATCTCAGCTGCGGAGAGAGATGTTCCTTCAAAATGTCAATGTGGGCCTTCAAAATGTCAATATGGGCCCAAGCCGGGGCCACGCGGGTGACAAATACGGTCTAATACATCATAGTGATAAATGACCGATGCAGATCACCTGTGACATGCCGTTACAGGGACTAATTTGAAGGGCATGGAATGTACTGTATATCTTAATACAAAAAACATTGATTTACACTTACCTGGGGCTTCCTCTAGCCCCATGGCCTCCCTCGCCATCCTCCTCGGCCCTTCCGTTGTGCCGATATGACTCCCAGTAATCCAGTCAGTCGCCACCAGTCGTGGGCTTCTGCACATGCGCGGTTCAGCCGGATGTTACCCCGCCATGCTCCTGTCCCCTGGAGCACTCTGTGCGCAGAAGGCCGTGACTGCCTGGATTACCGGGAGTCATAGCAGCATAACAGAGGGTCAAGGAGGATGGCTAGAGAGGCCATGGTGCTCATAGGGCTGGAGGAAGCCCCAGGTAGGTATAAATAAGGGCTAGTGAACCCTAGTGAACCATCTCAGGTTCACTTTTTTTTTGCTCAACAAGAACATTTTATTGAGGTCACCAACAAATATTGCAATATAACTTTCAGAGAATCTCAGGTTCACTTTAAAGCAGTTTTAAACACCAAATCTGTCATTTGGGGGAGAGCAGACTGGACAGTGAAACATGCCCTCAATCAAAGTGGGGGTTAAAGTGTGCCTGAGGTGACATGTGGCATAATGAGATATACATGACAGACATGTAGATCCTTTGGTAAGCATATCTATATTCCATTTGCAACCTCTTCTTCTATATGCAGCAATCCCTTTTCCATGCCCAGCCGCCCCTTGGCCACCAGCTGCCCAAGGCCCGGGCCTTTGTGGCGTTTCCAGAAATCCAGCCCTGGACGCAGGAAAAATGCTACTTGCACTACACTTGAGTGAAAAACAAATCGCACCAGTGAGAAAACGGCATGCAGTGTTAATCACATTACCCTTGCGATTGGCAAAACGAATAGGCTTCAAAAAGCAAAGAGAATGCAGTGTGAATGCAGCCTTTGTGACATAGCTATGTACTCTGTAAAGTGCTGCAGAAGATTTTAGCACTATATAAATGCCAAGTAAATATAAGGCAGCCTCTAGATGTATGTAATTAAAATAAAATGACCATACAAGGAAGCAAGGCTTCTAAAAGGCACATTGATAAGATTATTTACATTCAGCTGATCACATCTCCATATACTACAGCAATAAAAGATGACAAGAGAGTCCTTTTAGAGAAAGCTCATGCATCAGTCCTGTCTGCGCTGCTTGACGGAGCCTCTCCATCCATCCTGATCGATAGTATAACCTATTTTGTATAAATAAATAATGCGCAGATACTGTAGCAATTATCAACAGCTAACAACTTATAATTACTTTATTGAAAACAGAGATGCCACCGTCATCAATAATGCATCCTGCTGACCTTGGATGAAAGTAACTGTGAAAACTTTCCCCCGGAATCACACTTGGTGTCAGTTCTTTGCGGCACCTTAAAGAGACTCCGTAACAAAAATTACATCCTGTTTTTTATCATCCTACAAGTTCCAAAAGCTATTCTAATGTGTTCTGGCTTACTGCAGCACTTTCTACTATCACAGTCTCTGTAATAAATCAACTTATCTCTCACTTGTCAGACTTGTCAGCCTGTGTCTGGAAGGCTGCCAAGTTCTTCAGTGTTGTGGTTCTGTGATGCATCTCCCCCCTTCTGGCCCCTCTATGCACACTGCCTGTGTATAATGATCTCTTGAGATACAAAAGGAAGGGTGTATACAGCCTGCTTGTGTATGGATGTATTTTCTATGTGTGGACATACTGTACATCAACCTACTTCCTGTTTTGGTGGCCATTTTGTTTGTTTATAATCAAACTTTTTAGAACTGTTTTTAACCACTTTTAATGCGGCGAGGAGCGGCGAAATTGTGACAGAGGGTAATAGGAGATGTCCCCTAACGCACTGGTATGTTTACTTTTGTGCGATTTTAACAATACAGATTCTCTTTAAAGAGAACCTGAGATGAGCCAAAAAATAGTTTTACACATACCTGGGGCTTTCTCCAGCCCCCTTAAGGCTGATAGTTCCCATGACATCCTCCGCTGCCTGAATCCTCTGTTATGGGTCCCGGTACCTTCCCAAGATAGTCGGCGCAGGCGCAGTCCAGCTGCATGTGCTCCCCCGTCGTGCTCCGACGGCCGGAAGTGTTCTGCGTCTGCGCTGTAAGTCCTGACCTGGGAAATGACTGAGACCCATAGCAGAGGATCCAGGTGTAACGATAGGTGTCAGCAACCAGAGAGAATCTGATTATTGGTGATCTGCAGTATCACCAAGAATACAGATCTATACCTGATTATGGATGATCTGCAGAATCACCAATAATACAGATATAGTACTAACCTCTAGACACCTGAAGCGTGTAAGTGTTTGGTGTAACAGTAGGAATTGAACCACCAGGGTAGCAGGTGGTCCAATTAGTAGAGAAGACTCTACTGCAGTCAAGGGCTCCAGGAGGGAGAGTCCCCGACTGGTCTTGCAGCAGGGCCACCCTCTGAGGAGCAGGGGACCCCTGCAGGAGGACTGAGCACCCAAAGGTTGGGTGACAGCCAGAAGGGTCGGGCAGGCCGGGTCGGCAACACACAGGCAAATAAAGTACAGAGACAGGAGACAGATTCGGTAACCAGGGACAGGCAGGGTCGGCAACAGTAGATCAGATGTGCGAAGGTACCGAATCAAAAAACAGAAGAGAAGTCAGGAGAGATACAATTCATAAACAGATATCCAATAATGCCTAGTCTTGAGTGTGAGGTCCGTGGTCTCACACCCTGGAACTGGTCTAAGGAATAACACAGATGATATACAGTATTCCTAGTCTGGGGTGTGAGGTCCGTTGTCTCTACACCCTGGAACTGGTCTAAAGAATAACACAGATGATATACAATTCCTAGTCTGGGGTGTGAGGTCCATGGTCTCTACACCCTGGAACTGGTCTAAGGAATAACACAGATGATATACAATATTCCTAGTCTGGGGTGTGAGGTCCGTGGTCTCTACACCCTGGAACTGGTCTAAGGAATAACACAGATGAGATACAATATTCCTAGTCTGGAGTGTGAGGTCCGTGGTCTCTACACCCTGGAACTATGCTAGAGAATAACACAGATAATAATACAGTGAACTGGCTAAGTGTGGATTCCCAGGTCCTCCTGGTTCCACCACACTAAAGGATCTGACTAAGGTCTGAGTGCTAACACATAGGTATTCGCAATGCCAGACAACCAGCAACTGAACAGCAAGAGATATATATAGTAAAGCGCTCCACAGCGCCGCCCAGCTCCCATCAACCAATCACCTGCTGAGCTGGGATCAGCTGACCGCTTCGATCAGCTGACCCTTCTCCTATTGGCATAAAGAGCCTGTCTTGCGGCGCGTGCGCGCGTAGCTCTCCATCTGTGTGCACTACTAGGTCCAGAGAAACCAGAAGCATGTTGCTGCGGGGAAACCGCCGCTCTGTGCGCGGATTCCGCCGCTCTGTGCGCGGATTCCGCCACCTCCCTACCAGAACCCGCGGCGGCTTCTCCGCAATCCGTCACACCAGGCAGCGGAGGAGGATGGCGAGGGGCCGACCAGCCTGAAAGCGGGATGGTCACCAAAACAATCAAATTCCAACAGCAACTGGTCTGAATGTATTAAGTGATAAAGATGCTAATCCTGCATTCAAAACTTTCAAAACTTTTTCTGCTGTTATGGTTTGGAGTTATCACATAACTTATGAGCACTGGCCCTTTAATTGTCACTGTCAAACAGTTGCATGCTGGGGGGTCTTTTTATCGATAATATATTCCTCCTTTTCCCTTTTTACCCCTCTCTTTCTAATGACATAAGACAGTGCACTTCCTAGTATAGACCTCAGTGGGAGGTAACGAATACACACTTCAATGAAAATTAGCAAGAGGAAAAAAAACAGTGAGGGAGGAAATGATGTCAGGATTAGCTTCATTCAAAGGTAACTAAGATTGAAACTGTCTAGAATAGGCTACTCTGCTTTTCCTTTATAAAATTCACAGGAATCATAATGTGGACAGTGCAATAAATCTGTTATGTAAGTAGAACTAGTATTTATTTACTTATATATGTGGTTTATATATGTGTTTTTTTTTTATTTCTAGGTTAGCCTCCTTGTTCTTGAAGGAGGCTGGAGGAAGCCCCAGGTATGGATAAAACCTTTTTTGGGGCTCATGTCAGGTACCCTTTAATTCAACTATGCAGTCCTGAGTGCGGACAGCATGGAAATGTTCCACCATTCACAAAATTGGTCAACAATCTGATCTTCGAAGGGAAATTAAGGCATGTACAGTCGGAGCCATGGGCAATTATATTATGCCTGGCAGAGCCGGATTAAGGCTAAATGGGGCCCTAAGCAAAGTAACTGATTTGGGCCCCCTCATCATGTAATAGAATCAGAAGATGCAGCTGCACAGCAACATGCCGCACACACCGGGGCAGCCGAGCTACTGGTTGCTATGGGCAACAGCCCGCTTTCCTCTGTGAATGCACAATGCAGGGAATAGCAGCAGCAAAATGCAGAGTGAGAGATGAATGGCTGGGACATTTGCACTCAGGGGCTGGAAAACCCCTGTGAAGAGGGTGCCAGATATCACAGAAGCAGCACTTTCCCCCTGCATCTCCAGCCTGGCAATAGCAGAAAGCTCTGGACACCGCCAAACCAGAAGCCGCTCCCCAGACAGAATTACATAACCACCCCCACCACCGAACAACCGATTTCCTCCCAAACTAGACAGCCACCATGCAGCCTCCATCCCAGTGAATACTATAGTCCAGCAGAGAAGGCAGCGGGGAGAATGACAGCACCAGATGACTCACATTCACCTATTGCGATCCAAGCAATAGAGGTCCCGTCATCCGGAGCCCATCTGTCTCCTCTAGAGTGCTGCCGCTCTGTTATTACTACTTCCTACTTCCTGTCTGATCTGAGAATCAGGAAGTTCAGAGCGAGTTGCTGCACTGTAGAAGAGACAGATGGGTTTCAGATGACGGGATCTCTATCGCTTGGATCATGGATAGGTGAGTGAGCGTTTGCCATCTGCTGCTATCATTCTTGCTGCAGCTGTGGTTCTCTGTGGGAAGGGAGGGAGGAGTGGGCAGCGGCAGAGCGCACAGTAGCAGGAGGGGGACCTAGGAGAAGAGCCTGGCTCTGAAGACAATCAGCAGCGCACGGCATCATTTGACAAGATAAATAACATTTATATTGCGCTTTTCTCCTGGCAGACTCAAAGCGCCAGAGCTGCAGCCACTTGGACGCGCCCTATAGGCAGTAGCAGTGTTAGAGAGACTTGCCTAAGGTCTCCTACTGAATAGGTGCTGGCTTACTGAACAGGCAGAGCCGAGATTCGAACCCTGGTCTCCAGCCCTTAAAGGGACTCCGAGCAGTGCCTGTGGGTATGCCTTTAAGCATACCCACAACTAATTAATTACATCCTCACACCTACCAGCATGATGTTTGTAATTATATCCCCCTGGGTTCTTTATATTTCATTGCATTGTGCTAAATCGAGCTGTCGACTTTGAAGAAAAGTCGTCCTGTGTAATACAATGTAACTATGGAAAGATGCATATCATTTTGAAGCTTTCTTTCTCCTCTTTCCAATGATAGATGAACTGCCACCCTAGTTTTCGCAATTTTCGCCATCAAAATTGCCGCGGCCGCGATTTCGATCACGAAAATAGCAAAAACTAAAAGGCCTAGGGCGGCGGTTTATATATCATTGGAAAGAGGAGAACGAGAGCTTTAAAATGATATGCATCTTTCCATAGTTACTGCACTGCTCAGAGTCTCTTTAACCATTATAACCATCCAGCCACTGCTGACAGGATGGCGAGGGCTGGTTTATGTGCTGATGGGGCCCCTTTGACTCTGAATGGGGCCCCAAGCGACTGCTTTTGTTGCCTGGTCGGTAATCCGGACCTGATGCCTGGTCTATTGATGTGTCCTCTTCTGCAGTTTGCTTCTCCTATCCCCATGTGGCAGTGTCTCCCTGTAGGCTCCTGATGTCACATGACATGTATCTGGAGCCTAGGGAGAAATGCTGCCGCCCAATGGCAGGACAGGCACAGTGCAGAAGAGGACCCAGCAATGGACAGTTAAAGGATACCCGAGGTGACATGTGACATGATGAGATAGACATGTGTATGTACAGTGCCTAGCACACACATAACTATGCTGTGTTCCTTTTTTATGTATCTGCCTGATAGAGTTAAAAATCAGGTATGCAAGTGACAGTTTCTGTCTGGGTCGGGACCGAGTCGAACTATAGCGCAACCCTCACAGACAAGAGATTAAAGCCGTAAACACTTTCCTGGCAGAAAATGGCTTCAGAGAGCAGGAAAGAAATAAACAGGGGTCAATAGTTCAAAGATTTTAGCTCTGGCATACGTCAATGAATGTGTCGTTGATGTACAGTATGTCTATGTGTGGACATACTGTACATCAACCTACTTCCTGTTTTGGTGGCCATTTTGTTTGTTTATAATCAAACTTTTTAAAACTGTTTTTAACCACTTTTAATGCGGCGAGGAGCGGCGAAATTGTGACAGAGGGTAATAGGAGATGTCCCCTAACGCACTGGTATGTTTACTTTTGTGCGATTTTAACAATACAGATTCTCTTTAAAGAGAACCTGAGATGAGCCAAAAAATAGTTTTACACATACCTGGGGCTTTCTCCAGCCCCCTTAAGGCTGATAGTTCCCATGACATCCTCCGCTGCCTGAATCCTCTGTTATGGGTCCCGGTACCTTCCCAAGATAGTCGGCGCAGGCGCAGTCCAGCTGCATGTGCTCCCCCGTCGTGCTCCGACGGCCGGAAGTGTTCTGCGTCTGCGCTGTAAGTCCTGACCTGGGAAATGACTGAGACCCATAGCAGAGGATCCAGGTGTAACGATAGGTGTCAGCAACCAGAGAGAATCTGATTATTGGTGATCTGCAGTATCACCAAGAATACAGATCTATACCTGATTATGGATGATCTGCAGAATCACCAATAATACAGATATAGTACTAACCTCTAGACACCTGAAGCGTGTAAGTGTTTGGTGTAACAGTAGGAATTGAACCACCAGGGTAGCAGGTGGTCCAATTAGTAGAGAAGACTCTACTGCAGTCAAGGGCTCCAGGAGGGAGAGTCCCCGACTGGTCTTGCAGCAGGGCCACCCTCTGAGGAGCAGGGGACCCCTGCAGGAGGACTGAGCACCCAAAGGTTGGGTGACAGCCAGAAGGGTCGGGCAGGCCGGGTCGGCAACACACAGGCAAATAAAGTACAGAGACAGGAGACAGATTCGGTAACCAGGGACAGGCAGGGTCGGCAACAGTAGATCAGATGTGCGAAGGTACCGAATCAAAAAACAGAAGAGAAGTCAGGAGAGATACAATTCATAAACAGATATCCAATAATGCCTAGTCTTGAGTGTGAGGTCCGTGGTCTCACACCCTGGAACTGGTCTAAGGAATAACACAGATGATATACAGTATTCCTAGTCTGGGGTGTGAGGTCCGTTGTCTCTACACCCTGGAACTGGTCTAAAGAATAACACAGATGATATACAATTCCTAGTCTGGGGTGTGAGGTCCATGGTCTCTACACCCTGGAACTGGTCTAAGGAATAACACAGATGATATACAATATTCCTAGTCTGGGGTGTGAGGTCCGTGGTCTCTACACCCTGGAACTGGTCTAAGGAATAACACAGATGAGATACAATATTCCTAGTCTGGAGTGTGAGGTCCGTGGTCTCTACACCCTGGAACTATGCTAGAGAATAACACAGATAATAATACAGTGAACTGGCTAAGTGTGGATTCCCAGGTCCTCCTGGTTCCACCACACTAAAGGATCTGACTAAGGTCTGAGTGCTAACACATAGGTATTCGCAATGCCAGACAACCAGCAACTGAACAGCAAGAGATATATATAGTAAAGCGCTCCACAGCGCCGCCCAGCTCCCATCAACCAATCACCTGCTGAGCTGGGATCAGCTGACCGCTTCGATCAGCTGACCCTTCTCCTATTGGCATAAAGAGCCTGTCTTGCGGCGCGTGCGCGCGTAGCTCTCCATCTGTGTGCACTACTAGGTCCAGAGAAACCAGAAGCATGTTGCTGCGGGGAAACCGCCGCTCTGTGCGCGGATTCCGCCGCTCTGTGCGCGGATTCCGCCACCTCCCTACCAGAACCCGCGGCGGCTTCTCCGCAATCCGTCACACCAGGCAGCGGAGGAGGATGGCGAGGGGCCGACCAGCCTGAAAGCGGGATGGTCACCAAAACAATCAAATTCCAACAGCAACTGGTCTGAATGTATTAAGTGATAAAGATGCTAATCCTGCATTCAAAACTTTCAAAACTTTTTCTGCTGTTATGGTTTGGAGTTATCACATAACTTATGAGCACTGGCCCTTTAATTGTCACTGTCAAACAGTTGCATGCTGGGGGGTCTTTTTATCGATAATATATTCCTCCTTTTCCCTTTTTACCCCTCTCTTTCTAATGACATAAGACAGTGCACTTCCTAGTATAGACCTCAGTGGGAGGTAACGAATACACACTTCAATGAAAATTAGCAAGAGGAAAAAAAACAGTGAGGGAGGAAATGATGTCAGGATTAGCTTCATTCAAAGGTAACTAAGATTGAAACTGTCTAGAATAGGCTACTCTGCTTTTCCTTTATAAAATTCACAGGAATCATAATGTGGACAGTGCAATAAATCTCTTATGTAAGTAGAACTAGTATTTATTTACTTATATATGTGGTTTATATATGTGTTTTTTTTTTATTTCTAGGTTAGCCTCCTTGTTCTTGAAGGAGGCTGGAGGAAGCCCCAGGTATGGATAAAACCTTTTTTGGGGCTCATGTCAGGTACCCTTTAATTCAACTATGCAGTCCTGAGTGCGGACAGCATGGAAATGTTCCACCATTCACAAAATTGGTCAACAATCTGATCTTCGAAGGGAAATTGAGGCATGTACAGTCGGAGCCATGGGCAATTATATTATGCCTGGCAGAGCCGGATTAAGGCTAAATGGGGCCCTAAGCAAAGTAACTGATTTGGGCCCCCTCATCATGTAATAGAATCAGAAGATGCAGCTGCACAGCAACATGCCGCACACACCGGGGCAGCCGAGCTACTGGTTGCTATGGGCAACAGCCCGCTTTCCTCTGTGAATGCACAATGCAGGGAATAGCAGCAGCAAAATGCAGAGTGAGAGATGAATGGCTGGGACATTTGCACTCAGGGGCTGGAAAACCCCTGTGAAGAGGGTGCCAGATATCACAGAAGCAGCACTTTCCCCCTGCATCTCCAGCCTGGCAATAGCAGAAAGCTCTGGACACCGCCAAACCAGAAGCCGCTCCCCAGACAGAATTACATAACCACCCCCACCACCGAACAACCGATTTCCTCCCAAACTAGACAGCCACCATGCAGCCTCCATCCCAGTGAATACTATAGTCCAGCAGAGAAGGCAGCGGGGAGAATGACAGCACCAGATGACTCACATTCACCTATTGCGATCCAAGCAATAGAGGTCCCGTCATCCGGAGCCCATCTGTCTCCTCTAGAGTGCTGCCGCTCTGTTATTACTACTTCCTACTTCCTGTCTGATCTGAGAATCAGGAAGTTCAGAGCGAGTTGCTGCACTGTAGAAGAGACAGATGGGTTTCAGATGACGGGATCTCTATCGCTTGGATCATGGATAGGTGAGTGAGCGTTTGCCATCTGCTGCTATCATTCTTGCTGCAGCTGTGGTTCTCTGTGGGAAGGGAGGGAGGAGTGGGCAGCGGCAGAGCGCACAGTAGCAGGAGGGGGACCTAGGAGAAGAGCCTGGCTCTGAAGACAATCAGCAGCGCACGGCATCATTTGACAAGATAAAAAACATTTATATTGCGCTTTTCTCCTGGCAGACTCAAAGCGCCAGAGCTGCAGCCACTTGGACGCGCCCTATAGGCAGTAGCAGTGTTAGAGAGACTTGCCTAAGGTCTCCTACTGAATAGGTGCTGGCTTACTGAACAGGCAGAGCCGAGATTCGAACCCTGGTCTCCAGCCCTTAAAGGGACTCCGAGCAGTGCCTGTGGGTATGCCTTTAAGCATACCCACAACTAATTAATTACATCCTCACACCTACCAGCATGATGTTTGTAATTATATCCCCCTGGGTTCTTTATATTTCATTGCATTGTGCTAAATCGAGCTGTCGACTTTGAAGAAAAGTCGTCCTGTGTAATACAATGTAACTATGGAAAGATGCATATCATTTTGAAGCTTTCTTTCTCCTCTTTCCAATGATAGATGAACTGCCACCCTAGTTTTCGCAATTTTCGCCATCAAAATTGCCGCGGCCGCGATTTCGATCACGAAAATAGCAAAAACTAAAAGGCCTAGGGCGGCGGTTTATATATCATTGGAAAGAGGAGAACGAGAGCTTTAAAATGATATGCATCTTTCCATAGTTACTGCACTGCTCAGAGTCTCTTTAACCATTATAACCATCCAGCCACTGCTGACAGGATGGCGAGGGCTGGTTTATGTGCTGATGGGGCCCCTTTGACTCTGAATGGGGCCCCAAGCGACTGCTTTTGTTGCCTGGTCGGTAATCCGGACCTGATGCCTGGTCTATTGATGTGTCCTCTTCTGCAGTTTGCTTCTCCTATCCCCATGTGGCAGTGTCTCCCTGTAGGCTCCTGATGTCACATGACATGTATCTGGAGCCTAGGGAGAAATGCTGCCGCCCAATGGCAGGACAGGCACAGTGCAGAAGAGGACCCAGCAATGGACAGTTAAAGGATACCCGAGGTGACATGTGACATGATGAGATAGACATGTGTATGTACAGTGCCTAGCACACACATAACTATGCTGTGTTCCTTTTTTATGTATCTGCCTGATAGAGTTAAAAATCAGGTATGCAAGTGACAGTTTCTGTCTGGGTCGGGACCGAGTCGAACTATAGCGCAACCCTCACAGACAAGAGATTAAAGCCGTAAACACTTTCCTGGCAGAAAATGGCTTCAGAGAGCAGGAAAGAAATAAACAGGGGTCAATAGTTCAAAGATTTTAGCTCTGGCATACGTCAATGAATGTGTCATTGAGAAGAGGCCATGAAACAGTAAAAACGTAAAAAGTAGATTTAAATTTAAAATAAAACTGTAATATAGCTAAAAAAAAGTAATTTTTAGGAGAAGGAAGATAGATATAATTGTTTAGCTTTAAGTTTATTTTCACCTTTAATAGGGCTTCCACTTCCACATGTTTTAATATGAAAGTTTTTTTAAATTAAATCCAAAAAAATAAAAAATAAAATATTTCAAAGGCACAAAACACTTAGTTATTCATGGCTGAGCTGTGGCTTTAATTGGAGCCATAAATTGCATTTATGAAATATTTTTAGCACCTAGACTGAAGACTGGTTAAGCGACGTACCAATCGTCTGTTTTTCACCCATAAAAATGTACTCCATAAAAAAAATAACAACAGCAACGAGAAGAGAATCACTCCAACCCTCCCTGGCCACCCTCCAGGAAATCTTTATTGTCAAGTAAATAGTGGAAAGAACTTAAATTAGTTGTGTGGGCCATTAGCCGCTTGCAAACCCCTATTAAAGTTAATGGCTATTTCAGGGTGATAATGACCTTAAAGACATCCTTGAATTTAAAAAAAAAAAGAAGAAAATCAATTGTTGCAATTGGGATTTATGAATCGGAGACAATGCTCTGTGCTGTAGCCCAGGCAGTCTAGAGGTCTCCTGGGAATCTGCACAGTGGTGTGGGTTAGTGTATTATTGTGAACACGCAATATAAAGCAATACTGCCAAAACCTATAGCCTCCTTTTACATCTACCCTTGGGGCTCTGCAGGGCAATAACTCCAGCCATCCAGCTTACGACCCTTAAGAGCAGCTGATTAATATTAAAACAAAACTTGGAGAAAAAAAGTATGACATTAGTCCACATACTTCATTAGGATCTTAAAAGAGTACTGTAGGCGGTAGGGGGAAAAAGAGTAGAACTTACCTGGGGCTTCTAATGGTCCCCTGCACACGACGTGTGCCCGTGCAGCCACTCACCGATGCTCCTGTCCCTGCCTCTGGTTCACTTCTGAAATTTCTGACTTGGAAAACCACTGTGCCTGCCATGTCCTCGCTCCTGTTGACGTCACCAGGAGCGTACTGTGCAGACGCAGACCGTACTGGGTCTGCGCAATACACTCCTGGTGATGTCAGCGGGAGGGAGGGTGCAGCCGCGCTGGCGCAGTGGTTTTCAGACTTTAAAGTTGCAAATTCCGGAAGTTAACCAGAGGCGGGTACCGGAGCATCGGTGAGCGGCTGCGTGAGCACAGGTCGTCTGCGGGGGACCGTTAGATTCCCAGGTAAGTTCAACTCTTTTTTTCCCCTACCCCCTACAGTACTCCTTTAACTATTCGAAGACCGCTCCACACCAATGGGCATGGCCGCGGTGGCAGCACCAGGACTGCCTAACGCCAATTGACGTCAGGTCCTGGAGCCGGCATCTCCTTCTCGGGGGCGGAGTTTTGCCCCCTCCACAGTCTCCGAGACTGTTAGACGGCGTTATCGCCGTCTATTTACATGTACAGCGCTGCGATCAGCAGCAGCACTGTACTGGGGACAGCCGTGTCACTGGGACAAGAGAAGAGAGCGATCGGCTCTCATAGGGTGAAGCCTATGAGAGCTGATCGCTATGGTTGGCTGGCTGGGGGGAGGGAGGGTTATAAATAAATAAAAAATAGTAAAACATAATAATAATAAAAAAACACAAATATTTATTAAAAAAAAAATAAACACTGGGGGGGGGGGGGGGGGCGATCAGACCCAACCAACAGAGAGCTCTGTTGGTGGGGAGAAAAGGGGGGGGGGGATCACTCGTGTGCTGTGTTGTGCGGCCTTACAGCTTGGTCTTAAAGCTGCAGTGGCCAATTATGAAAATAACAGCCTGGTCTTTAGGGGGGTTTACCACTGTGGTCCTCAAGTGGTTAAAGTGATACTTAAGCCAGTATTAAAAAATCAGTTTTACTTACCTGAGGCTTCTACCAGCCCCCTGCAGCTATCCCATGTAGGCGCAGGACGCTATTGCGGACAGGAACGCAAAGAAGGCTACGCATGGCCAGGCCTGTCGGTGAAAACGGGCATGGGATGGTTGCAGGGGACTAGTAGAAGCCCCAGGTAAGTGAAACTAATTTTTTAATACTGGCTTAAAGTGGATCCGAGATGAACGTTTACTCATTGCTTAATTGTGTTCCTTTCCTATTGTTTATAGGGCATTCCTCAAGCCAAATACTTTTTTGTTTTTGTCTTAATACTCTAATTCCTTATAAACGAAACAAGCCACACCCACAGGTTTTCAGAGAGCCAAGGCACTTTCAGACAGTAGCAAGGGCTCATGGGAGGTCAGTCTGGGCAGGAGGAAGCGGAGGTATTACTAGCCCGAGATTTCAGAGGCAGAGGGGAGGAGGGGGATTAGGTTTTTTTTGCTCAAGATGCAGATAAGCCTGCTTCTGTGTAATGTTTACAAACAACATGGCTGCTGTCATTGTATCACAGGAATAATCAATCATATTCTATTAAAGCTGTTTGCAGCTAGATTTGCTGTGTAAACTATCTAAACCAGGGGTCTGCAACCTTTAAGACATAAAGAGCCACTTGGACCCCTTTCCGAAAAGAGAAAAAAACTGGGAGCCGCAAAACCATTGTAAAACAAATCGTTAGCAGATATGACCCCCATATGCACAAATCGTTAGCAGATATGACCCCCATATGCACAAATCGTTAGCAGATATGACCCCCATATGCACAAATCGTTAGCAGATATGACCTCCATATGCACAAATCGTTAGCAGATATGACCCCCATATGCACAAATCATTAGCAGATATGACCCCCATATGCACAAATCGTTAGCAGATATGACCCCCATATGCACAAATCGTTAGCAGATATGACCCCCATATGCACAAAGCGTTAGCAGATATGACCCCCCATATGCACAAATCGTTAGCAGATATGACCCCCATATGCACAAATCGTTAGCAGATATGACCCCCATATGCACAAATCGTTAGCAGATATGACCCCCATATGCACAAATCGTTAGCAGATATGACCCCCATATGCACAAATCGTTAGCAGATATGACCCCCATATGCACAAAGCGTTAGCAGATATGACCCCCCATATGCACAAATCGTTAGCAGATATGACCCCCATATGCACAAATCGTTAGCAGATATGACCCCCATATGCACAAATCGTTAGCAGATATGACCCCCATATGCACAAATCGTTAGCAGATATGACCCCCATATGCACAAATCGTTAGCAGATTTGACCCCCATATGCACAAATCGTTAGCAGATATGACCCCCATATGCACAAATCGTTAGCAGATATGACCCCCATATGCACAAATCGTTAGCAGATATGACCCCCATATGCACAAATCGTTAGCAGATCTGACCCCCATATGCACAAATCGTTAGCAGATATGATCCCCATATGCACAAATCGTTAGCAGATATGACCCCCATATGCACAAATCGTTAGCAGATATGACCCCCATATGCACAAATCGTTAGCAGATATGACCCCCATATGCACAAATCGTTAGCAGATATAACCCCCATATGCACAAATCGTTAGCAGATATGACCCCCATATGCACAAATCGTTAGCAGATATGACCCCCATATGCACAAATCGTTAGCAGATATGACCCCATATGCACAATCCTTCAGCAGATATGACCCCCATATGCACAAATCATTAGCAGATATGACCCCCATATGCACAATCCTTCAGCAGATCTGACCCCCATATGCACAATCCTTCAGCAGATCTGAAAAGAAAAACCCATTTACTCACCTAGTCAGAAGACCCCCTGTCACGATCTCCTCCTGTCCCGACCTCCGGTCCCGACCTTGTAGCGCGCAACTCCCACGATCCTCTTCCTACGTCACGTCCTGCCTGCATTACACTGCAGGGCTACGGGAAAATGGCCGCCTGAAGCCCTGCACTGCACTGGCCTCTCTGATAGGCTGCAGGCCAGCGACAACACACGTCACACGCGCGCCGCAGCCACTGGCACCGGAGCCGCCTAGGAGCCGCGGCGAAGGTGAAAGAGCCGCATGCGGCTCCGGAGCCGCGGGTTGCCGACCCCTGAAACTTTAGATAAGATATATAGACAAGTTACTTGTTATAGTTAGTTTTTCATCTCGGACCTGCTTTAAGTATCCCTTTAAAGTTTGTGCACAAAGAAAACAAAATACTGTATTAAACGAAGCAAGAAATTTGGGTGCCCTCTTTTGTAAGAATTTGAGCGCCGCCATAGGGGCCATTATAAATGAACAGCGCATACGCAGGGCTCTTACAGCGTTCGGCATGATGATGCAACAGGGGCAAGCACGCGTGACTTCATCCAAAGTTGGCGTATTACCAGAGCCAATATTCCAATAAGATACCGCGCTTAGACTACACAAAGTTACAAATGGAAAAATATTAGTCTTTCGAGAGACGAAACGCGTAGGGTGAAGCCTACGGCGGTGCAAGGAACGCTGGGTTGAATGGTGGCGCGGATTGGCGTCTTCTATGTTTGCAGAGGCTGACGCAGTGGGAGCGGTGTGTCCCGGGAACACCATATGCTACACGCTTGTATCTTCTGAAACATTGTGAGTGCAAAAATTGTTTTTAAAATTCCTTTTAATAAATAGTTTCACACTATGGTCGCCCCCTTTGTGAGTTCTAGTGTGTGGCTGGTCTATCAGGGACTCTGCGGATATACATGCGGCTCATGAAAAGGCTGGGAAACCTGTGCTGCCAGTGAATATATAACCCCCCAAAAGCGATTCATATACCTCTAATCTTAGAGGTCCTCTGGGTGAGTGCGGGCTATGTGGGGGGGGGGGGTGCCTGTCACTCATAAGGTGTTGTATTCGTAGGAGAAAGTTATTGGTCTCACTGGTGAAAGTGGTGACGGGAATTATTGAAACCTACAGTATTGCCCTATGAAGTTGTTTTGTCTTCTTTTAAAGTGTGTGCTTCTGGTGGCCTTTGGATGAGATACCCTCTCAGTGAACTGTGTTGCATCCATTTGGGACTGTAAGCCTGCAGCGCGATAACCTTATGCATATAGTATTACCGGAGCCGCCAGTGGGACAGCGCCACGGAGGGGGCCAGGAGGATGCCGGGGACCTCGCGGGCAACGGTGGGCTGGAGGAAGCCCATGGTAAGTCCCGTTTTCTTTTTAAGACACAGCTCAGGGTCCCTTTAAGGGATAATAAAGTGCTCAGCAAGTGTGCATGTAATACGCATGAAACGATTACAGACCGCTATCGTTCTGTAAACGGCATCTGCAGATCTGAGATCAGACAAGGGTAGAACACCCACATAAACCTCTCCTCCTATCTACGCGTTCTTCGCCTTGCAAACCGTATTTTGTTGGAACAGACAAATAAAAGAGGCAAACTGCAGTTGTGGCATCAGCTGTCTCCATCTCTCCGTAATCGAGTTAGGCCTGTGCACAGCTCGCATTGCGTTTTATCAATTTACAACCGGAGGAATGTTCAAAGTCCCAGCTCTCATAACTCCGCAAGTCCCCCATGCAAACACCAGATTGCCATTGTTAAACAAAATTTATTCATTTTGACACCGTGTAACAACATTAGCAACAGGGCCTGCGGAAACAGTTTGTTTAGAGCTGAACCTGCGAAGAGACACCGTGTTTCCTCCTGCTGCGGAATTCCCTCCACGGTTCTGTAAGGTGACAATGGCCATTGTCGTGGGAAGGCACGGCGGGGACAGAGGTCGGCAAAGCATTGTGGGAGCTGCAATTCATCAGGACAGGAGAGAACTGAGAGATCTCTGGTCGGGATAAAAACTAGATGATATCTTCTAGAAACGTTATCTGGAGGGAAAGAACATGATTTAGCGGTTGAGGTCGAGCACTTCGTTGGATGCGCGCTGCTGTTGATGCGTCGTTCCCCAACTGAGAAAGCGAAGGAGAAAAAGTTTTTTCATATAGTTAAATTTTTTTTCTGATTTGCAGCGAATATTGCTTGTATAAAAACGTCTGTGAAAACCACTGGAGGTGTCTCTGATCTCCCATTCACACTGCAGATCGCAAAACACTAGTGCTTTTGCAGAGGTTTTTTTTTTCCCGTTGTTTTACTGGACATTTCCGCAATTTTTGAGCAATCACAATTTATGATTTCTTTAACATTTGAACTGCGATTTCCCCCAAAATTGCAGAAAAGTAATGCATGCGCCACTTTCACATTTTCCGTGAATCGCCAGCAATTGCTGCAGTGATATGACTGCCATATATGACACTAGCGCTTTTCAAAGTGCTAGCGATTGCCGGCAATTTGGAAAACTGCAGAAAACGATTGTAAATTGTCCCAGTGTAAATAGGCCATGAAGCTGCTTATCCACTTCCAAGTGGATCACAAGTGGCAAATGCGCTGTGTTTGCGATCACAAAACCTGCTTTTTCCATTCCTGTGATTGTGCCAAACGAAATGCACCAAAAAATCTTGCAGGCATACAATTGCATTTTTTAAAAAAAAAATGAGCAAAAACAAATCGTGATGATGGGAAAGGAGCACTGGGATTTACAGCTTTACTGTTTTGATCGGCAAAACAATTGCAATCTGCTATTTTGAGTGGATTGCAGCAAGTGGAAAAGCTGCCAAAAGCTGCCAACTTAAGCATCGGGCAATTTTGTTCCCTTCCTCCCAGTTCCCAACCCCCCAAACAAACATTATACTTAGAAGGAACCCCACAAGTTCCACCAATTACATCACTCTGGGGCTCCTATTTGGGTGTTAGTCAGCTTTTTGAGGTGGGCCACCAAGTCATCTCAGCGACCCGTACACTGGTCTTGACACCCTGCAGAAAAAGGACACGGGAGACAAAAGAACGGGAGCCCAATGGTGCAGTATGTCTGTCTCAATCAAGAGATCACAGAAGCAGGTTGCAGAGGGGCAAACGACAACAGGAAGCAGGTGGAGAAAGTGAACCCGACTCCACTCGGGGTGGCCCAACCGAACCTGGGTGTGGTCGCTCTCCTTCCTTGGTAAAAGGGACAGGTCATCACTATGGTAGAGACCATGGGCTTGATTCACAATCGCATCGCGCGAAAACGATATCGATTTTGCTGTAAAATTCGCGTTTGCGCGCGAAAATGTTATCGTTTCGCGTGAAAATTCGCGAACGCGCGCAATGCGAAAATTCGTGCGAAAACGGCCGTGCTAACAGTTAGCACTCTTTTGTGAACCAAGCCCCATATGGGGTCTGCCTAGACCCCTCCAGCGGGATACATTGGAAAGTAATTGAGCACAAATTTGGAAAAAGTGGTGCCCCAGTATGGATAAAACTGGATTAAGAACCAATACAATGAAAAAAGTGAGGTGGCTTACCTCAATGAAGAGAGCTTTGCTTGAGCAAATAAATGTTTGTTAAAGGGGAACTGAAGAGAGAGGTATATGGAGGCTGTCATGTTTATTTCCTTTTAATCAATACCAGTTGCCTGGCAGCCCTGCTGGTCTATTTCTCTGCAGTAATATCTGAATATTACCAGAAACAAGCATGCAGCTAGTCTTGTCAGATTAGACTTATAAATCTAAACCACTGAAACACCTGATCTGCTGCATGCTTGTTCAGGGGCTATGGCTAATAGTATTAGAGGCAGAGGATCAGCAGGGCTGCCAGGCAACTGGTATTGTCTAAAAGGAAATAAACATGACAGCCTCCATATACCTCTCTCTTCAGTTCCCCTTTAAGCTTAATAAACATTTCTTTGTTCACGCAAAGATCTCTTCATTGTGGTAAGTCACCTCACTTTTTTCATTTTATTGGTTCTTAATCCAGTTTTATCCATACTGGGGCGCCTCTTTTCCCAAATTTGATCTCAGTGGCCCAGCCCCCCTTGCTGCAGTATCTTGGAGGGGGCGTGGTGCTCCCGCTACTCACCAATCCCTGAACTGCTAATTAGAAGGGAGGTATGACCATCATATAAATAGACCGCCCCAGCCCCACCTCTATATGGAGGTGTGGTTACAGTATTGTGAAACGAGAAGGGGGTTGGTAGTGTGGGAATTAAGTGAGGGTTCTTACAGTGTGGCATTGAGACTAGCAGGAGAAGTCAGGACAGCGCCAATACGCAAGGCCCATTGCCTCCATGGACAGTCAGACCAGATGCTGGAGTTATGTGACCCCAAATCAAGAAAATCCTCAGAGTTTAGTATGAAGGTTTGGTGGTGAGGGGTTGAGGTTAAGTTTGTGGTAGAGAGGGAGGAGACAGTACAGCAGCAGTGCATCTAAGTAGCAGTACATGATGAAGACTTGACCTTTCCAAATGGTTACTCAGAGGGATATTGCCCAGGGCTCATGCCATACCTGCCATACCAGCCACACTCTAGATCCCGGAGTCAAACTCCAGTCCTTGAGGGCCAGATCCATGCCAGGGTTTAGGATGCACAAAAAAAGGAGAAATGGGTTCTACTGGATGAACCGCACCTTTCCTGATTCAGTCCCATCAATTAATTTGAGCTGTGGCAGAAATGTGTGAAGACCTCGGCCCCATGAGGACTGAAGTTGGACAGCCCCAGAGCCAGGACAAGGTCCTCCAGCACCCAAGGCTGAGACACCAAAGTGCGCCCCTCCATCCCTCCCACCCCAGCCGTCACACACTGATTACTATGAGACTAAGAGGCACCACAGGGCCCACAACCCCTCCAACATCTTCATCTCTAGTTATCTGGCTTGCAGTAACTGCCATGTATGCTCTTTAGAGTTGGGCCGAACCTCCGATTTTAGGTTCGCGAACCGGGTTCGCGAACTTCCGCGGAAGGTTCGGTTCGCGTTAAAGTTCGCGAACCGCAATAGACTTCAATGGGGATGCAAACTTTGAAAAAAAAAAATTATGCTGGCCACAAAAGTGATGGAAAAGATGTTTCAAGGGGTCTAACACCTGGAGGGGGGCATGGCGGAGTGGGATACACGCCAAAATTCCCCGGGAAAAATCTGGATTTGACGCAAAGCAGCGTTTTAAGGGCAGAAATCACATTGAATGCTAAATGACAGGCCTAAAGTGCTTTAAAACATCTTGCATGTGTATACATCAATCAGGTAGTGTAATTAAGGTACTGCTTCACACCGACACACCAAACTCACTGTGTAATGCACCGCAAACAGCTGTTTGTGTAGTGACGGCAGTGGCGGGTTCACTGAACAGGAATACAGTGGTGGGATCACAGAACAGGTATGCAGTGGCATGTTCACTGAACAGGTATACAGTGGCGGGTTCACTGAACACAACAGGTATGCAGTGGCGGGTTCACAGAACAGGTATGCAGTGGCAGGTTCACTGAACAGAACAGGTATGCAGTGGCGGGTTCACTGAACAGAACAGGTATACAGTGGCGGGTTCACAGAACAGGTATGCAGTGGTGGGTTCACAGAACAGGTATGCAGTGGCAGGTTCACTGAACAGGTATGCAGTGGTGGGTTCACAGAACAGGTATGCAGTGGTGGGTTCACAGAACAGGTATGCAGTGGTGGGTTCACAGTACAGGTATGCAGTGGCAGGTTCACTGAACAGGTATGCAGTGGTGGGTTCACAGAACAGGTATGCAGTGGTGGGTTCACAGAACAGGTATGCAGTGGTGGGTTCACAGTACAGGTATGCAGTGGTGGGTTCACAGAACAGATATGCAGTGGTGGGTTCACAGAACAGGTATGCAGTGGTAGGTTCACTGAACAGGTATACAGTGGCGGGTTCACTGAACACAACAGGTATGCAGTGGCGGGTTCACAGAACAGGTATGCAGTGGCAGGTTCACTGAACAGAACAGGTATACAGTGGTGGGTTCACTGAACAGAACAGGTATACAGTGGCGGGTTCACAGAACAGGTATGCAGTGGTGGGTTCACAGAACAGGTATGCAGTGGCAGGTTCACTGAACAGGTATGCAGTGGTGGGTTCACAGAACAGGTATGCAGTGGTGGGTTCACAGAACAGGTATGCAGTGGTGGGTTCACAGTACAGGTATGCAGTGGTGGGTTCACAGTACAGGTATGCAGTGGCAGGTTCACTGAACAGGTATGCAGTGGTGGGTTCACAGAACAGGTATGCAGTGGTGGGTTCACAGAACAGGTATGCAGTGGTGGGTTCACAGAACAGGTATGCAGTGGTGGGTTCACAGTACAGGTATGCAGTGGTGGGTTCACAGAACAGATATGCAGTGGTGGGTTCACAGAACAGGTATGCAGTGGTAGGTTCACAGAACAGGTATGCAGTGGTGGGTTCACAGAACAGGTATGCAGTGGTGGGTTCACAGAACAGGTATGCAGTGGTGGGTTCACAGAACAGGTATGCAGTGGTGGGTTCACAGAACAGGTATGCAGTGGCAGGTTCACTGAACAGAACAGGTATGCAGTCAGGAACAAGCTAAGCCTAACTAATCTTTCCCTATGAGAGACAGTCTGCAGCAGCTCGCCCTACTCTCACTAACGCAGGCACACGAGTGAGCGTAATGGCCGCCGCTGCATGCCTTTTATAAGGGGGGGGAGTGACTCCAGGGGCTAGTGTAGCCTAATTGGCTACACTGGGCCTGCTGACTGTGATGTAGAGGGTCAAAGTTGACCCTCATGGTGCATTATGGGGCAAACCGAACTTCCGCAAAAGTTCGCCTGCGGGACGCGAACGCGAACCACTGAAGTTCGCATGGAACCGTTCGCAGGCGAACCGTTCGGCCCAACTCTAATGCTCTTTTCTTATTTCTCTTTGCTTCAAACACAATAGGGGAATGATAGCTGAGTGAGTTGTGCACCCCCCTCCTACACTGCGCCCTGAGGCTGGGGCTCTCTCTTACCTCTGCCTCGGCCCGGCCCTGGATAGCCCTGCTTGTTCACTTGTATAGCTCGGAAACAGTAATCAATTAAACCATTATGCAGAATGACTGCTTGCAACCAGACAAATGTTTGGTACATTAAGAGAAGAGACAACAAGTTAGAGCTAATTTATGTGTTTTCATGTAATATTAACAAAAGGGCTTCTTGGTACACATCAGTACATTTACATAACAAATGCTACATCTACAAAAGCCATTTTGTAACTGAATGTCATTAAATATTATTTATCTTTCATCTTCCAAAGCTGCAAACACTTTTTTTGTTAGTTAGAAACTTGTTGGAATCCATGGCAACAGTCTATGGCAGGGAGAGGGACACTGAAGGGACGGGGAGAGTGTGTGTGTGTGGGGGGAGGGGAGGGTACAGGGGACAGAAATGGACTAGTGTTTCGACTTATGGAAAGATTCAGGTTAAAAACGAACCTACGGTTCCTATCTCGTCCCTTAACCTTATTTTGCTGCATGCTTGTTCAGGGTCTATGGCTAAAAGTATTAGAGGCAGAGGATCAGCAGGACAGCCATGCAACTGGTATTGCTTACAAGGAAAAACATATGGCAGACTCCATAAACCTCTCATTATAGTTGTCCTTAACCCTCTGGGCGATACAATTATATCGCCCAGGAGGTGGCGCAGCACTATTTTTTTTTTATTTTTTAAATCATGTAGCGAGCCCAGGGCTCGCTACATGATAGCCGCAGCGCATCCCCCCACCCACTCCACCCACTCTGATCGCCTTCGGCGATCAGAGTAAGCAGGAAATCCCGTTCAGAACGGGATTTCCTGCTGGGCTTCCCCGGTCGCCATGGCGACGGGGCGGGATGACGTCACCGACGTCATGGACGTCGTGACGTCGGAGGGAGTCCAGATCCACCCCTCAGCGCTGCCTGGCACTGATTGGCCAGGCTGCGCAAGGGGTCGGGGAGGGGGGGGACTGCACGGCACGGCGAGCGGCGGCGGATCGGCGGCGAGCGGCGGCGATCGGAAGTTACACGCAGCTAGCAAAGTGCTAGCTGCGTGTAACAAAAAAAAATTATGCAATTCGGCCCACCAGGGCCTGAGAAATCCTCCTGCGCGATATACCCCGAGCTCAGCTCGGGATTATCGCTCAGGAGGTTAAACCACTTCGCATCCAAACCTTGTTTCTCACTTATTGACCAGAGCAGTTTTGACAGTTTAGCTATGTCCTTATTTAATCAGCAATAACTTTATCCCCACTTATGACACAGAAATGAAATATATGTTGTTTTGGTTTTTTTTTCAAGACAAACTAGGCTTTCATTGTATGCCATTTTTTGCCCTCGGCCAATTTTGTTTTCTAGGAATTTTAATGGGAAAACAAAAAATAGAAAAAACACATTATTTCTCAGTTTTACCAATTCCAGTTTAAAAATAGAAAAGTGCTACTGTAGATAAAAAACACAAATTTTGTTTGGCTATTCTTACCGCTTATCACAAAACTTAGATTATGTTCCTGTCATGTTACTTTCACAATTTATGGTGAAGATATTTGATTCTGAAATAATGCTACAGAGTGTATTTTTCACTATGAAATGAGAAAATAAAAGTATTTTTAATGGTAAAAATCAATCTCATTAGCTTAGGGAACATATATTCCCGTTCACCAATTAGCGCTGCGTTAGAAAGTGCCAGAAATGTGCACAGGAGCAAGCCCAATCCTGCGCAGCACTGCTTCTGCTACAAGACGTATATCTACTGACTCGTGGCTTAGATTAAGTCACAGAGGATGGAGATATACTGTAGTGGTGGATAAAGTGGTTAAAAGCAGCAGTTTTCACATAAGAATTGACTTGACTAAATCCCTTCTTACTTATCACCCCAGGTGCACCCTTCGCCAATTCCTCCTAAAAATTCAATCTTTTTAAAATCCCTTAAGAAAAAAAAATTAACTTCATTTGAAGCAAAATAAAAAACATTTCTTAAAAGTAACAGTTGCATTATCCCGGTAGTTTTTCAGAACTCTGCCATTTTTTCCCTAAAAAATTAAAAATGAAACCTTGTTATATTGTATTAATAACATTTCAGTGGGAAGATGTATTTCTGCTCTCTGTGTCATACAATTTCCATGTAATACTAATACTCTTCTCTCGCCAGCTTAAATGAAGTAGCAAATAACTACCAAGATCCAAATGTACTTTATTATTTTATTTTTTTTAGTTAAACGCAATAATTAAACCTACGTCGCCGTTCATCCGGAAAGCCGATATATTCTCGCTGGCAAAAAGCAAAGGAAACACCGATAATAAAAATAAAACATTTTTTTTCCTCTCCTTTTTTTTCCCCTTATGAATGCAATTTATTTTTTGATGTACTGCAAACAAAGTCTTATCAAATAATATGCTGGGTATTGTCGTGCAGGAGAAAAAGGCTTAGGCAAGGGAATCAAAAGGAATGTAATTTAAATATTGCAGTGTTGGTATCTTTAATACAATAAGCTTTACTTTTGCGGCCTTTGGAAATATGCATTACAAACACATCTTTTCTGTGTGAGCATCGGCGCTGAGGCTGAGATAATGCAGAATGGGACGGAAGTAACAGGAGGGGAGCTATGTAGGGGGGGGGGGGGGGGGATAGACAGGGACATTAAATAAAAAAATTACAAGAAGGTTTTGTAAACTTTTAACCAGTGCTGCGGCTGTGTAGCCATGGACCCCAGTGCATGCTGTTATAGAAAGGTACAGAGGGCTAGTTCAGCGCTGGGCAAACCACATGCACTGTAAATCCAGCCCGCCGCTAGCCGTCCGGATTCCCCTCCTCCCTACAGAGATATGAGTGGGTTACCACTCAATTGCTGCTTCCAGCGTCACGTCTCCATGGCAACAGGGCATCACAGCGTATTACTCGCTGGTACGTCCTGATTGCGTATCACATGACGCCCCGTTGCCCTGTCGCGACTCCGCAAGGAAAAAGGGAGGAGGGAAAATATTTTAGGAATGAGACATTTGGTCCATAAACTTGGCCCAGGCCTGGTAAGATGCCCATTAACGGTACCATTTTTTCACCAAATGGGCTGTTTCGATTCGATTTTTTACGATCAAATTGTATTTAAAAAAATTGCCGTTTATGAAGGCAGTCGATAATGAACAATTCTTTGATCAATTGCTTTATATGGGATAAAAAAATCGATCCGGAAGTTGAAAAATATGATCGCTTTTGAAGAAAGAATCGTTCAGTAAATGTCAAAATTCAATAATTGCCTTCAGATTATGTATGATCATTAAAATCGCATTGAAAGATCGCATTTAGTGAAAAATTGTAATGTTAATGGGCATCTGTACAATGTTGGTATAATTAGGGGATAGTAGAAAAATTACCGATATTCTATTATCAGCATTACTGGCGCCCATTTTTCCTTGCGTCGTTTTCCCATGTATGATGGCTTGCATGTAAATATAATCCAAACTGTTGGCAGCTTGAAATCAAGCTCATCAAAAACAGCAGGCAGTGCAATTCTACCTAAATTTGCTTGTAATCTAGAGTTATTCACATCTCACTGGCCATCTCTACCTCTGAATGTCTAGCTTTACCCATTAGCAACTTCAATAGAGTTATCTTGTTTGAGATAAGTTTTCTGCTTTTGACCTCAGTCTGCAGAACTTCGTGTACTGTAAATTCTTGGAATGCTTTGATCTCTCTCCACTAGCAGAAAATATAGAACCTGAAAGCAAATTTCTTCTGTTATTTTATAGATACACATTAAAGCAGTACTAATCACAAGCAAGGAAATGTAACAAATATGAAATAGAAAATGTGTTAAAATAAATTGTCCTGAAGCCCTTGCAAGCCTCTAAATGCATTGGCTGCTCAGGGGTTAAACAATTTCCTTTACTCCTCATCACCTGTGTCTGGTAAATCCTTTAGTATCAGTAAATATTACATGTTTTTCCACTAGTGGGGAATATTTACTGTTTATTGCTGGGACAGCTTAGATTTTCAAGAGATCTGACAGCCAAAGAAAATCGTATGTGTTTGCAAAGCTTAACACTTCCTCACTGCACAGAAACATTTTTATTTGTTGCTATCAGTGTTTCGGTTCGAGAGGCTGATTCCTTTCTTGTCAGTATGGGAAGTCAGTTAAACTGTCCCTGTTAAAGTAGCAGGGACAGCCATACTATCCCAGAGAAAAAACAAATAAACATCTATAAGTAGATAAATACTTGTTCTACTTACATATGTATTGTACTGTCCACATTTTGATTTCAGTGAATTTGATATAGTAAAAAAAAGAGAAAACTGTTTTTAGGCAGTTTCCATCTTTACTGTCTCTGACTGAAGCCAAGCCTGATTTCATTTCTTCCCTTACTCTTTTTTCTCTACTAGAAACTGCACTGTCCTATCTAGCTTGCTTTGTAAACATATGTGGGCACAGTATAGATCATATTTCAGCAGCTTCACACTGAACTGCCCTTAGTTAATCAGTGGGGAGCAGAAATGTAGGAAGTGAGATAACAAGCATCCCTCTCCTCGACAATATACCAAATAGAGCCAGGTTGACTGAGATAAGATTTATTACAGCAGAAACATTTGTGATTATATTGGAATGCTTGCAATGCAGGGTCAGGTTGTAGACAGCATAATAAACACAGAGCAGTGGGTAAATGGAATTTGATTTTATGGCTGATAATTCCACTTTAACAACTCAGACAGCAGTAAAACCCCCAACAGAGACTGTATCCCCTTTTTAACACTATCAAAAGCTCCAAGAAAAATCCTTACACTTGAGCTTTAAAAACTAAAAAAAAGAACATTAAATCCGTCAAAGACAATGAAATGAACAGTTAGCGGCATCTGTAAATATTTACGCCGCGGTTCGCTGTGAAAATCTGTCAGAACAATTGCTCTTGAAATATGCATTAAACCTTCATCTTTTCAGCACTTTCCAGAATCATAAATCAATCAACACGGTAGCAATCAGGAAAATAGGCCAAGCAACAGGAAACCAGATTAACGATGATGAAAAAATTGTGGCGGAGTTTACTGAAATTAATCTGATAGGCCGGCTTCAAGCAGGGGGCAAATACTTTATTGAAATAACAATTTCCAATTCCTCTGCTGTCATGTTTTTTTACTTAAACCCTTTAAATCCTTTTTCTACATGCTCTAAATCTTTGGCACCTGTTGTCATCCTTATCTCTCTCTCACTCTCTCGATTTGTTCAGCAATAAATTAAAATATGATCATTTTATAAAGGATCCAATAATGGGACATCCCCTAGGGTTGAGAAGAGCAACTTTGCAAAAGACCTCTGGGTTTAAAGGATACCCGAGGTGACATGTGACATGATGAGATAGACATGTGTATGTACAGTGCCAAGCACACACATAACTATGCTGTGTTCCTTTTTTTCTTTCTTTGCCCGAAAGAGATATTATTCAGGTATGCAATTGACAGTTTCTGTCCGGGTCAGACTTGGTCAGACTATAGCGTAACCCTTACTGATAAGGAACTACAGCCATAAAACACTTTCCTGGGAAAAAATGGCCTCTGAGAGCAGGAAGGAGATAAAAAGGGTCAATACTTGGTAGATTGTAGCTCTGGCATACTTTAATGAATGTGTCATTGAGCAGAGACAATGAAAGAGTAAAGACTTTAAAAGCAGATTTAAATATAAAATAGAACTGTGATATTTACAAAAAAAAAGTCATTTTAGGAGAAGAAGGATAGATACAATAGTTTATCTCATCAGTATATTTTCACCTCGCGTTTATTTTAAATAAGCTTTCTGTTTGAATTACTTTTTTTTTTTCATTTTCTTTAAAAAAATTAAATCAATGCAATGTACAGTGAGAAGTTGAAAAATAGTATTTTTTAACTTCTCACTTTGTATTGCATTGATTTAATTTTTCCCCGTTTAACTACAGTTCCTATTTAAGAAAATGGAAAAAAGTGAGATCAAGAAACGATTGATAATTGCCATGTCATTTCTTCATATTGCTTGAGCCACAATCAGCCTGCAGGTTATCATCTTTACTGCTGGCAGACATGAAAAAAAAAGACAACACCAACTGTCATTATCTATAACCACACCCCCTAACATTGAGATATGCTAAAAGGTTGTTTTTTTTTATAGATATACAAATGTACAGAGTTAGATACTGGTTGCTTGGCAGTTGAAAATAGCTGTTAGTTCCCACAATGCAATACTGTTCACAGTCAGGAAACTGTCAGGACCAAGGTGCTGACATCACACTTAAAGAGAAACTCCAACCTAGAATTGAACTTTATCCCAATCAGTAGCTGATACCCCCTTTTACATGAGAAATATAATGCTTTTCACAAACAGACCATCAGGGGGCGCTGTATGGCTGATTTTGTGCTGAAACCCCTCCCACAAGAAGCTCTGAGTACCGCGGTACTCTGGGCAAACTGCCACAATGTAACAATGTTCACAGACAGGAATTAGCTGTTTACAGCTGTCTCTAACAGCCAAAACAGCTAGGAGCAGCTACATAACCTGCCCACAGTACAAATGTCACCATGTAATACATGTCAGAACGTGAATCTGGGAGAGGAAAGATTTTACAATGAGCAAACACTGACTAAATCCTTTATACATAATTATGGTAAAAAATGAAGCACTTTTTTTACTACATTATTTTCACTGGAGTTCCTCTTTAAGAGGATTATAAACGAGTAGAGAGGTGGGAAAAGATTATATGGAGAAGCAGTGTGAGGATAGTGAGGGAACTGATAAAAAAGGAGAAAAGGGAGGAGAAGAAGGAGTATTAATGAAAATGGAGTTGAGAAGTGTGGTGAGGAGGAGAAGAATGAGAAGAAGAGGAATTAAAAAGAAGAAGGATGAGAAGCATGAAGAGAAGGACTACTGAAGAAAAGAAGTATGAGGAGTATCATGAGGAGAAGAAGGATGAGGAGGAGAGGCATAAGGAGAAGAAGTATAAGCAGTGGTGGCTCCAGGGGGGTGCTTTGGGTGCTGAAGCACTCCCTAAAATTCTTCAAGCACCCCAAAGCATCCCCCAGCGTGAACAGACTTTCGGCGTCTAATAGCCGTCGTGTCAGTTCACCACAGCAACAGCTCCGGCATCGGCAGAGCAGGGCTACGGTAAAATGGCGTTCAAAACCCTGCTCTGGAGACTTTGAGTCTGCAGTGCAGGGCTTCGGGCGCCATTTTCCCGTAGCCCTGCTCTCAGCGCGGGCAGGGCCGGATTTGGCCGGATTTGTACTCTTTACCGCCCTAGGCCACTGTCACCAGCTGCCCTCCTTCAGTATAGGTAGGCAGATGACCCCCCAAGTATAGGTAGCCAGATGACTCCTCCCCCCTTTCCCTCCAGTATAGGTAGCCAGATGACCCCTCCCCCTTCCCTCTAGTAAATGTAGCCAGATGATTCTTGCTCCTTTCCCTCCAGTATAGGTAGCCAGATGACTCACTTAATTCCTCCTTTTCCCACCCCCACCTTTTAGTATATTATAGGTAGCCAGCTCACCTTCACATCAGCCATCTGTGTCACTAATTTCTCCGCTCATCTCCAGTGCAGAAGCTTCCTCTTCCTTTCCGTCTCCAATGCTGCCCAAATCCATAGCCGCTGGCCACAATACAAACGTGCACAGAGAGCAAGGTGGCTGCTGCACAGGCAGCTAGCAGCAGAGTACTGCAAACAGGTGCTCGCCTGATCTTCCTGTATTGCAGCATTTGCAAGCTTGCAAATGCTGCACCAGTTTAGCCTGCTGCTTTGGTGCCCTTCCTCCTGTGGTGCCCTAGGCCATGGCCTAGGAGGCCTAGGCCTAAATCTCTCTGCTTCAGGTGAGTAAATGTTTTTTGTTTTTTTAATTTATATTAGCAGCCAGGTGTATCGTATATGTTCTGGCCAGGTCTGCTACATGATTGAAGTGTTTTCTGGTCAAATTTGCTACATGATTGCATGTATTTTCTGGTCAAATCTGCGACATGATTGCATGTATTTTCTGGTCAAATCTGCCGACATGATTGCATGTATTTTCTGGTCAAATCTGCTACATGATTGCATGTATTTTCTGGGCAAATCTGCCAACATGATGGCATGTATTTTCTAGGCAAATCTGCTGACAAGATTGCACGTATTTTCTGGTCAAATCTGCTACATGATTGCATGTATATTCTGGGCAAATCTGCTACATGATTCCATGTATTTTCTGATCAAATCTGCTACAAGATTGCATGTATTTTCTGGTCAAATCTGCTACATGATTGCATGTATTTTCTGGGCAAATCTGCCGACATGATTGCACATATTTTCTAGTCAAATCTCCTGACATGATTTAACTATTTTCTGGTCGAATCTGCTGACATAATTTAACGTATTTTCTGGTCAAATCTGCTGACATGTTTGAACATATTTTCTGGTTAAATCTGCCACATGATTGAATGTATTTTCTGGTCAAATCTGCTACATGATTGCACATATTTTCTGGTCAAATCTGACACATAATTACACATATTTTCTGGTCAAATCTGCTACATGATTGCATGTATTTTCTGGTCAAATCTGCTACATGATTGCATGTATTTTCTGAGCACATCTGCCGACATGATTGCACGTATTTTCTAGTCAAATCTGCTGACATGATTGAACGTATTTTCTAGTCAAATCTGCCACATGATTGAACGTATTTTCTGGTCAAATCTGCCACATGATTGCATGTATTTTTTGGTCAAATCTGCC
This sequence comes from Hyperolius riggenbachi, assembly GCF_040937935.1. Lineage (NCBI taxonomy): Eukaryota > Metazoa > Chordata > Amphibia > Anura > Hyperoliidae > Hyperolius > Hyperolius riggenbachi. The sequence continues at coordinate 36,333,229 of NC_090650.1, read as the reverse complement.
ACATGATTGCATGTATTTTCTGGTCAAATCTGCCACATGATTGCACGTATTTTCTGGTCAAATCTGCCACATGATTGCATGTATTTTCTGGGCAAATCTTCTCACATTACGTGTATTTTCTTGAGAAAACCTGCACAATTATGTGAATTTTCTGGGGAAAGAGTCACCAAAACTTGGGCCCACTGTCTTTGCGTTGCACTTTTAAAGGGAACCCGAGGTGAGAATAATATTGAGGCTGCCATATTTATCTCCTTTTAAGCAATACCAGTAGCCTGGCTGCCGTGCTGGTCCTCTGCCTCTAATTTTTTCAACCATAGACCCTGAACAAGCATGCAGCAGGTCAGGGGTTTCTGACAGTATTGTCAGAACTGACAAGATTAGCTGCATGCTTGTTTCTGGTGTAATTCAGTTCACTACTGCAGCCAAATACATCAGCAGGGCTGCCAGGCAACTAGTATTGTTTAAAAGGAAATAAATATGGCAGCCTCCATATCACTTTCACTCCGGGTTCACTTTAAATTACAGTTAGCTCCGCACTCATCCGGTCATGGTCACACCCATTTTTTTGCCGTGGTGCGCTTAGCGTGCCACATGTTGTAGCCACACCCATTTTTTGCCACAGCGCGCGAAGCGTGCCGCGGGTCATCAGCTACCCCCGAAATTGGTCCAGCACCGGCATAGCACCCCCCCCAAAAAAAATCCTGGAGCCGCCACAGGATGAGGTGTAGATAAAGTATAGAGTAATCCTCCTGCAGGCCTGTTATCCAATATGGTAATGCATTTTCAGAAGACTTTAGACAGTATTGAATGCAGTATGAGCACAGGTGTTTCACAGGGCAGCAGCTGTCCCAGCTGAAAAGTACTGAATGCAGTATGAGCACAGGTGTTTCACAGAGCAAAAGCTATCCCAGCTGAAAAGTACTGAATGCAGTATGAGCACAGGTGTTTCACAGAGCAAAAGCTATCCCAGCTGAAAAGTACTGAATGCAGTATGAGCACAGGTGTTTCACGGAGCAGCAGCTGTCCCAGCTAAAAAATACTGAATGCAGTATGAGCACAGGTGTGTCACAGGGCAGCAGCTGTCCCAGATAAAAAGTACTGAATGCAGTATGAGCACAGGTGTTTCACGGGCAAAAGCTGTCCCAGCTGAAAAGTACTGAATGCAGTATGAGCACAGATGTGTCACAGGGCAGCAGCTGTCCCAGCTGAAAAGTACTGAATGCAGTATGAGCACAGGTGTTTCACGGGGCAAAAGCTGTCCCAGCTGAAAAGTACTGAATGCAGTATGAGCACAGGTGTGTCACAGGGCAGCAGCTGTCCCAGCTGAAAAGTACTGAATGCAGTATGAGCACAGGTGTTTTACAGGGCAGAAGCTGTCCCAGCTGAAAAGTACTGAATGCAGTATAAGTGCAGGGGTGTCAAAGGGCAGCAGCTGCCCTAGCTGAAAAGTACTGAATGCAGTATAAGCGCTGGCATGTCAAAGGGCGGTAGCTGCCCTAGCTGAAAAGTATGGAATGCAGTATGAGCACATGTGTTTCATAGTGCAGCAACTGTCCTAGCTGAAAAGTACTGAATGCAGTATGAGCACAGGTGTTTCACAGGGCGGCAGCTGTCCCAACTGAAAAGTACTGAATGCAGTAGGGCGCAGGTGTGTCACAGGGCAGCAGCTGTCCCAGCTGAAAAGTACTGAATGCAGTATGAGCGCAGGTGTGTCACAGGGCAGCAGCTGTCCCAGCTGAAAAGTACTGAATGCAGTATGAGCACAGGTGTGTCACAGGGTGGCAGCTGTCCCAGCTGAAAAGTACTGAATGCAGTATGAGCACAGGTGTGTCACAGGGCGGCAGCTGTCCCAGCTGAAAAGTACTGAATGCAGTATGAGCGCAGGTGTGTCACAGGGCGGCAGCTGTCCCAGCTGAAAGGTTTGTTCTTAGCTCCAGAATCTCTCTCTTTCACAGGAGTTCTGGTTCACCATACGCTTGCTGGGTAATCTGTAACTCTCATACACAGCAAAGCTAAGTAGAAGTATATATTCAAAGGTAAATCTTTCACAAGGTAGCCTGGACAGTTATAATAAATCAGGCACATATGCTCAAATCCTTGCACAAGTTCATTCCTGACTGGTTCTCTTTAATGTCTTTTGTACATTTGAGTAAAGGTACAAAGTGAAAAACGAAGTGGCCTTGGAGGCTGAGTTATATTTTTGCCTTCCAGCCCCGCTGGTCACTTTGAAGAGCGGATGCCGGCTATTGAAGTTATGCAGAAAACGATGCCGGGTCGCGGTGGACTCACAAGACTACGAGAGATCTGAAGGCATACGTAAGTTTCTTACTCTCAACACAAAGATCTATAACATCACATGCAGTATTAATAAACCGGTGTTATGTTGAGAATCCCTTCTTTTTTTCTTTTTCTTCCAAGTGTGGCTTAGATATGAAATATGTTGAGATCACAGTCAGAGATATCTGAGAAGCGTGTAATAGGCAGCTGGGAAGCCTGAACAAGATCTGCCTGTGTTAAGTATTAAGTTGGTGGAGACTGAAGAAAGTGTTCTGGGACAACGGTAAAAAAAATAGGAATAGAAAATGAATAAAAGGTAGCATGTTAATGGTCACCTTTATAACTCTTCTGTCTTTAAAGCAAACCAGAATTAATAATTTCTGAACTTATTTTTAAAATAACTTTTCTGCACTTTGCAATTTAAAAGTACCAAAAGAAGAGGGAGAAGTACTGTACTTTCAAAACTATTTAGAGTATTTTCTCACTAGCTACTGGTTTTAAAAAAAACAACACATTTTATTTGGCAAGGTGTGGAAATCAGGAGAAAAGATTAATTGCATATGGGCCAATGAATTGTATGTGTAGTACAGCTAAGAAATAGAACTTAAAGTGCACTTAAAGTCAGCATTTCTACTTTACTCTAAAAGATTCCTCACAGCTTAAAGAGACACTGAAGCGGAAAAAAATATATGATATAATGAATTGGTTGTGTACTATGAATAATTACTAGAAGATTAGCAGCAAAGAAAATATTCTCATATTTTTATTTTCAGATATATAGTGTTTTTTCTAACATTGCATTATTCTATAATATGTGCAGATTACACAACACTCAGCATTCAAAATGAGTCTTTCAGAGCAGTCTGTGAAGTAATGACCTCTCCTCTAGCAGAGGAAAAGTAAATAGTCCAGGAACAGTTGAGATAATAAAAGTCAGATAAGAGCCCTCTCCACGACTAAGTTAGTCAGAGAGCTTAATAGCTTTTTTGCATAGAGATAACAACTGGAGTTTCTCAACTCTTCCTGTACTGGAAACAATTAGACTGATGTATCTGATCTTAATGTTTTTTTTCTTAGCTGTACTACACATACAAATCATAATATCATCATTTTTTTTTCGCTTCAGTATCTCTTTAAAGAGACACTGAAGCGAAAAAAAAACTATGATATTATGATTTGTATGTGTAGTACAGCTAAGAAATAAAACATTAAGATCAGATACATCAGTGTAATTGATTCCAGTACAGGAAGAGTTAAGAAACTCCAGTTGTTATCTCTATACAAAAAAGCCATTATCTCTACGACTTTCAATGTCGTGGAGAGGGCTGTTTTCTGACTTTTATTATCTCAACTGTTAGTTAACTATTTACTTTTCCTCTGCCAGAGGAGAGGTTATTAGTTCACAGACTGCTCTGAAAGAATCATTTTGAATGCTGAGTGTTGTGTAATCTGCACATATTAGAGAATGATGCAATGTTAGAAAAAACACTATATACCTGAAAATAAAAATATGAGAATATTTTCTTTGCTGCTAATCTTCTAGTAATTATTCATAGTACACAACCAATTCATTATATCATATATTTTTTTTTTCGCTTCAGTGTCTCTTTAAAAGCTACTATCCCAGATTTTTTTTTGTAGCAGAACATCACTAAAATGGTTAAACAAAAGCACTTTGTCCTGCTATTCAGCTTCAATTTAAAATTCAAAATAAACATAAAAACATCATCCATACCTCCTGTGTAGTCTACTCATCAATCTCTTCCTCCTCTCCTGTGTCCCGTTTGTCCACTGTGATTTATTTTAATTATGCTGTATTTCAGTTCTGACAAAATATTGTCAGAACTGGAAAGGATCACTGTAAGAAGAAAACGATGAGCTTCTGAGAGGAACGGACGGTGAGGCAAGTATGTAATATTAATTTGCAGCTGCATCATGTGTTTATTTAAAATAATTTTACTCCGTTCAGTTTCCCTTTAACTTTTGTACACCTTGGAACTACCGTACTTTCTACCATTACAGCAGGTTACACGGCTCAGTTGGCCAGGAGCTGCATCCAGCAGCTGATCACAGCCTCGCCAGTCGTCCTCTTACATTCTGACGCGGGACATTCTCATGGCGATCCACGCATAAAAAGCCTAAAAATGCCTAAAAGCTTTTTCCCTCTCGCTTCAGTAACACACTCCGAAACAGGATGCCACATATTACTATTATCATGTCACTGGGAAAATAGATCATTTTTATCAATCACAGAAAAAACAAAAAAAAACAAAATTGATTCTTGGCTTGGGCCGCCGCCGGTTGCCGGGTGTAAGTATACATTTCTCAACAGCGGAAAACAAAAATAAAAAAATAAAATGCAGTCAGCTTTTGAGTGGTGAGCGCTCTATTTTGGCTGGAACCTTTGAAATACTGCCGTCTGCTCTGATAAATGTGATGTTTTGAGAGGAGTTGTCGTTTTTCATAAATCACCACAGCTGGATAATAAAACACATTCGACGAGAGCTGTAAATTAGTCTGCTTTGGCAAACTGTCCCAGCTGTTAAAGAATCGATGAAATCGTAGTTCTGTGTGTGATATGGGTTTGGGAAAGGACTAGGATTTCTGTAAGTCAAAAATTACACTCTCCCACCCCAAGGTAAAGATGCCAAAAGGCGATTATCGATTAGGGATATCATTAGGGTTAGGTATTTAAAAGTGCTAGTGGATTGTGGGAGATAAGAGGAAGCGTAACCAATCAATCAGTAACTGATACCCCCCTTCCCATGAGAAATCTTTATCATTTTTCAAATACATCATCAGGGGGGTCTGTGTGGCTGATACTGTGGTGAAACTCCTCCCACAGTGTGATGTCACGGCCTAGGTCCTGACAGTTCCTGGCCTGTAAGCCTTGTTGCAACTGCCAAGCAATCAGTATCTCACCTCTGTGCATATGTATATCTATGAAAAACTAACTAACAAACAAACAAACAAAAACAAACCTTTCAGCCTGTCACATTGTTAGGGGGTGTGGTTATAGATAATGGTAGTTGTTGTTGTCTGGTTTTTTTCATGTCTGCCAGCAGTAAAGATGATTATGTGCAGGCTGATTTTGGCTAAAACAATATGAACAAACTAGTGAAAAGGCCCGCCCATTAAAAAACAGGCGCTAGGTCACAGCTGCTACCCCCCGCAATGCGCGCACAAACGCGCCCCGCTTGCTCGTTCCCCACCACTGTCTGAAGTATGGGCACACAGAGAGCTGCTTGCTTGGCAGTTGAAAAAAGCTGTTATTTCCCACAATGCAATGAGAACCTCTGTGAACCACACACAGCAAACTGTCAGATCCGGCCCTGTGTCCTAACTGCACTTTTTCACCTGAGTTATCTCCTAGGAGATCATTTTTCATCTTTTCTTAAAATAACTTTTTAGCAGTTTGCAATTGAAAAAGTACCAAAAAGTAGGTGAAAAACTACTATCAAACTTATTTTAGTTTCAACAAACTTTAATTGGGCACTTAAAGCGGAATATAACCCTGCATTTCAACTTTGCTCTAAAACATTATTTACAGTATATTATATGCAACCAGCATTTTTTTTTTACTAGACCAGCATTGGAAGGGTTACATAGAGCTTTAAAGTTCCTGGACAGAACTGAAGACGCATCCGAAGCTGACATAGATACATTTTGTTTACATAAATGTAACTAAGTGTTGAATGTGACTCATTTCTCTGACTGTGCAGGAGCTGAAGGACAGCCAAAGAGTGTGTAACATTTCTCAATTGTTACATTCTATTTAGTTAAATGTATCTATTTGAACGTCTGCATATCTCTCCATGGCACTTTAAACCTCTGTGTTTAACCCTTCCAATGCTGGTCTAGTAAAAAAAAATGCTGGTTGCATATAATATGCTGTAAATAATGTTTTAGAGCAAAGTTGAAATGCAGGGTTATATTCCACTTTAAGTGCCAAAGTTGCATAGACAAAAGAACATGGTAACGTTGTACAAAGAATCTGTATCTGCCCAACATGGGCCACAGATATTTAAAATTACATAGAGTATAAATTGCGATTACGCTCTAGGATAATCGGAACAAATATGCAGAACAATATAAAAAGAAAACACAAAGCAAGAACACAAAGAGTATCATGGCCGGTTCCACCGAGAAGTTACAACTGGTTATATCTGGCATTTTGAGGCGCACTATTGAAGTCAAACTTATTTTAAGAACTGTCTTGCTTGCTGGTGGCTTAAAGGGGAACTGAAGAGAGAGGTATATGGAGGCTGTCATGTTTATTTCCTTTTAGACAATACCAGTTGCCTGGCAGCCCTGCTGATCCTCTGCCTCTAATACTATTAGCCATAGCCCCTGAACAAGCATGCAGCAGATCAGGTGTTTCAGTGGTTCAGACTTATAAGTCTGATCTGACAAGACTAGCTGCATGCTTGTTTCTGGTTTTAATCAGATACTACTGCAGAGAAATAGATCAGCAGGGCTGCCAGGCAACTGGTATTGATTAAAAGGAAATAAACATGACAGCCTCTATATACCTCTCTCTTCAGTTCCTCTTTAAAAGGCATTTCATTAACAAGTTGTGTAAATATAGGAGTAATTTCAGGAGAAAAAGTAAATTGCATATGGCCCAGTGTTTTTATTCTTAAAGAAAACCTGTACTGAGTAAAAATATTTAAAATGAACACATGAGGTAACTTCAAATGAACATTGCATAGTTACCTTGCCATCAGTTCCTCTCAGAAGCTCGCCATTTTCTTCTGACAATAATCCCTTCCAGTTCTGACAATATTTTGTCAGATCTGAAATATATCAGTTGCTGTCAATAAAATATCAGTTGCTGTCAGTTATAGCTGAGAGGAAAACTGATGTACCAGGTAATGTCCATGTTTCCCTATGGCTCAAGTGGGCGATGTTACAGTTTAACTGTGTGCTGACCAGAAAGCTGTTATGGGTACTGGCCATTTTCAAAATGGAGGACTGAAAATTCCCTTGATCACCGTGAACAAACAGGACGCGGGACAGGAGAGAGACACTGAGGAGTAGACTACATGGAAAGTAAGTATGACTTGTGTATGCTTTTTTTGACTTTTCATTTTCAGTTCAGGTTTTCTTTAAAAGCGCTCGGGAAATCACAATACAAAACGCTCTTGCAAGCGTTTTGCGGTTTCCCTATACCTTGCACTGAGCAAAAATACTCAGAAAATGGTACATGTAATGCGTTTGCGATTTGTCAAAAATAGAAACGCAGACATGTGAACATTCTCATAGGAAAACATTGCACAAGCACTTTCAGGGCAATTAAAAAAAATATTCAAACGCTCATAGTGTGAACAAACCCTTAAAGAGAACCTGTACTGAGTAAAATTATTTAAAATAAACATGAACATTACATAGTTACCTTGCCATCAGTTCCTTTCAGAAGCTCGCCATTTTCTTCTAACAATAATCCCTTCCAGTTCGGACAACATTTTGTCAGAACTGAAATATATCAGTTGCTGTCAGTTATTTATCAGTTGCTGTCAGTTATAGCTGAGAGGACAACTGATGTACCAGGTAATGTCCATGTTTCCCTATGGCTCAAGTGGTCGATGTTACAGTTTAACAGTGTGCTGACCAGAAAGCTGTTATGGGGTAATGGCCATTTTCAAAATGGATGACGGAGAATTCCCTTGATCACAGTGGACAAACAGGACGCGGGAGAGGAGAAAGAGATTGAGGAGTAGACTACACAGGAGGTAAGTATGACTTGTGTATGTTTATTTTGACTTTTAATTTTCAGTTCAGGTTTTCTTTAAGGTGCCAATTAATGGTATGTGTTTTAGTGAACAATCATATTTTGAATCAGATTATTCAGGTGGTATTGTATGAAAACCAAGAATGTTCACATTATCAATCCTCTCTGTCAAGTAATGGTCGATCGGTGTGGTACCAACATTTTTATAGATATGAACGTAGCTAGTTTAGAAACCACAAGTTGTACTCTTTAAAGAACAAGCGACACCCATGCTAGCCTAGAAATAAAAAACACATATATAAGTAGATAAATACTACTTCTACTTACATAACAGATGTATTGTGCTATCCACGTACTGGTTCCTGTGAATTTTACAAAGGAAAAGCAGAAAATGCTATTCTAGGCAGTGGCCATCTTGCCAAACTAATGCTGACATCATATCCTCCCTGACTCTTGTTTTCCCCCCTTCCTTCTCTTGCTCATTGTGTATTCATTACCTGCCCTCCTCCCAGAGTCTTCAGACACTCCCACTGAGGTGTATACTAGGAACTGCACTGTCTTATCCTCCAATCACTGAGTCACCTCAGCCTTGCTTGTAAACACAAGTGATCAGAGGGTGTTTCTGATAAGCAGCTAGATAGGGAAATAAATGGAAGAGGAGGAACATATTATAGATAAGAAGAACTCCCAGCATTCAACTCTTTGGCACTGTTTGGCACTAGGGCCAGTGCTCCTAAAGTATGTGATAACTACAAACCATAACAGCAGAAAAAGTTTTGCAAGTTGTGAATGCAGGATTAGCATCTTTACCACTTAATACACTTAGACCAGTTGCTGTTGAAATCTGATTCTTATGGTGACAATACGGCTTTAATGGTTTTTTTTTTTTTTTTTTTGCTATGTCAGTTTTTCTATATACTGTATTCCTGATATTTTTTTTTTAGAAAATGTAATTTTCTCATGTGGACATACAACTGATTTTATGTAAACGTTTCGTAATTTTACATAGTTTTCGCTTAATTTTGTGCTGACTTTAGAGGTTAATAGCAAAGCCCCCCTACGCTATCGATTTCAAAAAATGCAAAGAAAATTTTTTTTTTAAGTTCAGAAAAATGACAGTTACATTTTTTTCCTTTGCATTTATAAAATCAATTTTCTCAAAAACTATGAGATCTTTTTCTACCCTTTTCCTTAACCACTTAAGGACCGCAGTGTTAAACCCCCTAAAGACCAGGCCAATTTTCACTAAATAGGCCAATGCAGCTTTAAGGCCGCACTGCAGGGCCGTACAACTCAGCACACAAGTGATTTCCCCCCTCCTTTTCTGCCCACCAACAGAGCTCTCTGTTGGTGGGCAATGATCACTCCCCCAATGTTTATATTTTTTTATAAATATGTATATGATTATTTTCTAATTACATTTTACCTTCTTGTTTATATTTTTTTTCCCAGCCCGCCCTACCTCCCCCGGGCGGCCAATCACCGTGATCAGCTGTCATAAGCATCAGACTATGACAGCTGATCACTCCTGATGCACTACACACCAGGGAACTGTATAGGGGGTTGAGGGGTGGTCACTAGACACCAGGGAATGATTAAGGGGAGGGGGGGCGGTCACTACACAACAGGAGACTATTTTTGGGTAGGAGGGAGACCACTAGATACCAGGGAACTGTATAGGGAAGGGAGGAGAGCACCAGACACCAGGAAACTGTAAAGGGGGGGATCACTAGACCCCAAGAAAGTGTATAGGGGAGGGAGGGGGCCACTAGATACCAGGCAACTGTATAGGGGAGAGAGGACTACAAGACACCAGGGAACTGTATAGGTGAGGGATGAGGGTCATTAAACACCAGGGAACTGGTATAAGGGAAGGAGAGGGCCACTGGACATTGAAGTTGGCCCACAATTTGGTCCCATCGTTCAATTTCGGCCCACTTCGTATTTGAGTTTGACACCCCCGATCCAGAGCGAGGAGGTACAGACCCTTCGGTTCACTGCTGTCACTACGATTTCGAGTGATAGGATTGAAGGAAGAAATAAAATGTAATTTATGGTTTTAGAGGTGGACTGCCAGAGGTGCCTCTCCTGGCGAATCACCGTAACGTCCCCAACGTGGAGAGGCTGCAACACGTATCCTCAGGTTACCTGGAGAACATCTAATGGCATGATAATACAGCGCTTGTTTTCTCGCCACCAGCGTCGAGGCACAACACGGCAAAACTAATAGACGAAATGATTGCTGCTGACACAGAAATAACTCCAACACTCGGGGCGAGGAAGAAAGGAAAACCATTTCGCAATAATTTTACAGGACAAATAATATTTTTTCAGAAGTCAATGCGAAAAGGCAACAACAGTTGCGGTCTTCAAGATATAGCGTATTTCTCAGAGTGGGGGAGGGGGCATCTGCGGAAACCGCTCGCTCTCTGTCATTTCCTGCGGCAGGCTGGAGAAATGATAATAACCAACCTTTCTTAGAAAGCTACGTATACCTGCCGGACAAATGTACCCTAAAATAATATTTTGTGATCTTTTAAGGTAAAAACTAACCCCCTGATCACTGTACTGGTGCTCAAAGGACCACTATCACAAACATTTTTTTAAAATTTTGAAATCCATCTAAACGCATACAGAAAGAAGTACATTTCTTCCAGAATAAAATGATCCATAAATTACTTTTCTCCTATGTTGCTGTCACTTACAGTAAGTAGTAGAAATCAGACAAAACTGGTTTTGGACTAGCCCATCTCATCATGTGGGATTCTCAGGGTTTTCTTTATTTTCAAAAAGACTTAGTGAATGGCAGTTGCTCCATCCAATTGCTAAAACAAAGTGTGCAGTAAGCAGGGAGGATGGCCAGCATCTTTATATTAATCCTTTTCAAGGAGTGTCTGTATAAAGAAAAGGCCATGCTGAGAATCCCCCATGAAGAGATAGGCTGGCCCAAAATCTGGCAGTTCTGTCAGATTTCTACTACATACTGTAGGTGACAGCAACACAGGAGAAATGTAATTTATGGCTCATTTTAATCTGGAGGAAACATACTTCTTACTTCTATGTGTTAACATGTATTTTAAATTTTACAATTTTTTGAGATAGTGGTCCTTTAACCTCCTTGCCGGTCTAAAAAATCCGGCAAGGAGGCAGCGCCGCACATTTTTTTTTTCTTTAAATCATGTAGCGAGCCAAGGGCTCGCTACATGATAGCCGCTAAGCGGCGGCATCCCCCCACCCACTCCGATCGCCTTCGGCGATCAGAGTATGCAGGGAATCCCGTTGAGAACGGGATTTCCTGCAGGGCTTCCCCGGTCGCCATGGCGACGGGGCGGGATGACGTCACCGACGTCATGGACGTCGGGACGTCATAGGGAATCCCGATCCGCCCCTCAACGCTGCCTGGCACTGATTGGCCAGGCAGCGCAGGGCTCTGGGGCTGGGGGGAGCGACTCGGCGCGGCGGATCGCGGCGGATCGGCGGCGAGCGGCGGCGATCGGAAGTTACAAGCAGCTAGCAAAGTGCTAGCTGCTTGTAACAAAAAAAAAATTATGCAAATTGGCCCAGCGGGGCCTGAGATATCCTCCTGCGCAGGTTACCCCGAGCTGAGCTCGGGATAACCGGCAAGGAGGTTAAAGAGAATCTGTATTGTTAAAATCGCACAAAAGTAAACATACCAGTGCGTTAGGGGACATCTCCTATTGCCCCCTGTCACAATTTCGCAGCTCCCCACCGCATCAAAAGCAGTCAAAAACAGTTTTAAAAAGTTTGTTTGTAAACAAACAAAATGGCCACCAAAACAGGAAGTAGGTTGATGTACAGTATGTCCACACATAGAAAATACATCCATACACAAGCAGGCTGTATACATCCTTCCTTTTGAATCTCAAGAGATCATTTGTGTGTTTCCCCCTGCAGCTCACTGAAGAGTTACAAGCTGATTGCTTGTTTCTTCTTGCAGACAGCTCTGCCCAGTTGTCTGTAATTCTGCAGTATGTGACTCATCAGTATGTGAACAGAGGATTTATCCAGCTTGTAAAAGATAAGAGAGCAGTGAAAAGCTGGCTAATGTAAAGAACACACACACACAGGCGAGTGTGCATAGAGGGGGCGTGCATAGCAGATCACACTGAAGAGTTGGCAGCCTTCCAGACACAGGACGGCAAGTCCGACAGGGGAAAGATAAGCTGATTTATTACAGAGATGGTGATAGTATAAAGTGCTGCAGTAAGCCAGAGCACATTATAATAGGTTTAGGAACCTGTAGGATGGTAGAAAACACAATGACATTTTTGTTACAGAGTCCCTTTAAAATCTTCACTATGAAGTCCTTTCTTCACTATGAAGATTAGAAGAAGAGTAAAAGAAGATTGTGTCCAGTCCTATGGAGAAGTATGAGTGGGATCTCTTTCATTTCAGTAACTGTTGTTGATGAAGTGCCTTGATGAAGCCGTCATGTGTTAATAATGATAGACGAACATATTCGTCGACAGACAGTTCGTGGCGAACAACAACAAATTTGCTGTTTGCATTTAACGTACATTTTACAGGAAGTTTATGTACTTTAACATGGAACCATTTTTTGACCCTTCCCCCCTTAAAGGACCACTATAGTGAAAAATAGTAAGCAGTTAAAATCTTGACAGAACCAACAGGTGTTAGACTAGCCCATGTCCTCATGGGGGATTCTCAGAGTTTTCTTTGATTTCAAAAGCATTTCTTTTGTTTTCAAAAGCAAATAAAAAAAGGTTCATTATTTTTGTAACAATGCTCGTTTTTATCAAATTGTTGTAAAATCAGATAATATTTTTAATTGTATCATGTGTGCCTTAGTTTTGTTCAGAGACAGATTACAGTTAAATGGGGCCCTAGGCAAGATAGCAGGTTTGGCTCTTCTAGCTTAACACGGTGTTACATGGTAGCAGAAAAGATCAGAGGAGTTGGAAATCAAGCCCCTAGGTACCATACAAGCCCTAGGCACTTGCCTAGGTTTCCTTATGGATGATCCAGCTCTGTACTTACTCTCCTTGTATTTTATGTTTTCTTTTCATTGCACACTCCTTTCTACTACAGCAATGTAATAAATAAATGTCTGTCTCAAACTCTATGCATTGGCTGTTTTATATGCTCATAAAAAAGTAAGCATGCTAAAATTCACCTTGCCATTAACCCGTTTCGTTTGAGATATTTTGTTTGAGATACGTCTACTGCTTTTGACCTCAGTTGTGCTGTAAAATCTTGGAATGCTTTGACTTTTCTCTACTAGCAGAACATATAGAAACTGAGAGCGGAAGTCCTTTGTTATTGTCTCACACTGCCCCCTAGTGACAAGTGGCCATAAATACACATTACAGCAGTACTAATAAGAAGCGTGGAAATCTAATAAATAAGAAATAAAAAAACATTAAACAAAATAAAAAACATGCTAAAATAAATTGGCAAGGAGCTCTTGCAAGCTTTTAAATACATCGGCTGCTAAAGGATTCATCTTCACATTAACCTGTACACATCCAAAACTGCATTTTTCTTTAACCTCCTTGGCGGTTATACCAAACTAGGGTCGGGGAGCGGGGGACACAGCAGAAGCAGTTCTACATACCTTCTGGGGATCCCAATGTCGGCTGTCATTCTTCTTCCTCTCCTCCGGGGCTCTGCTTCCTGCTGGTGAGATCGCCGGCTGTCATCATGACGACAGCCGGCAATCTCACTTTAGAGTTGCAGTGCCATCTGGAGGATGGAGGCCTAACTGCAGCGCTGGAGCCCAGGGAGGTGACTGATTGCTGGAACTGCTGCAGATCTCCCTGGCAGCATGATTTTTGGCTGCAAATTTTGCATAAATTAGCTGTTTGCTTTGTTTTGATCAGCTGTTATCCGATTGGTTGGTATTGGATCACTTCTTGATTTTTTTATCCTTTTTTTTTTTTCTTTGGTTTTCTCGTACTGTTTTGTATTTTTTTTTTTTTATTTGTTTGTTTATTTGTTTTTCTCCTCTCTGAGCGTCTGCCTGTTTGAGGTGAGATGTGTATAATCCCATCCTGCAGATTTACTGACAGAAAATTGAATTGTTATGTTGTATGATTGATGCCTCTTTGCCCTGAAGGGTTATCTAGCCGTTTCCTTTGCCACCTGTCTGCCATCACTCATGCGAGATAGCCGCTTATTCCGGCCTATTTTCAGGGATGTGACACCGAGATGTCATTAGACGGCAAACAAAAGTACCGTCTGCGCCATTCGGACACGAGACGCGTGGGAGGGCAGAGGTAACGCGGCGGGGAGGGGGTGAAAATTACCAGCAGCGCTCATTAGGAATGTCAGCACACGGTCTGTCAGTAAGACACAAACACACACAGAGGAGGCACCTTTTTCTAGATTACTGATTCTCAATATTACTACTGTTTATGTCACTTAATGGAACACCACGTTTGCCAAGCAGGGCAGTTTCTAGGCTAAATTGCACCGAGGGAGTAAAAATCGTGCCCCCACCCCGTGGACTCGCGAAACCTTTCTCTTTAGGGACAGTCACACAGCCACAGGTCACAAGTAGATCTGCCTGCTTACTATTGACCAGCTGCTCATCCAGGAGGAAGCAGGGACCAGGAAAACACCCAGGCCAAGAGAGCCTGGAAAGCCGACTCCTCCATAGGCGCCGCGCACTGACAGCCTGCAGTACCGTTACAGGACAGCAGGTGTCATCAGGGGGTGGTGACGTGATGATGACTTAACATCTGATGCAGGCAGCCCAGGAGGAGTCAAGGAAGGTGATGGCGCTGGTAATCTTCTTTCTTCTTCCATTTGGCTGCACCGTGCATCACCAGCTCCCTAGCGGTTATGTCCTCCTGCTCCCCCCTTCTTCTACTTGCCCTGACCGCACTGCCCAAGAAACGACCCTGTTGCCAAGTACTGCCTGCTGTATAGTAACATCATTTCACACATACCCTGACACGTATTTTTCTGTATAGTAGAGAAGGCCAATAAGAGGCTAATAATTTAAGCTTCATATGTAGGCTTGTGGAAATGCGCATGCGTCCAATGTGCACTCTGCACCCCACACATGCTTCCAATGTGCGCCCTTAACAGGGATTCAAAGCACACTCTCCACCCCACACAATCACTGCACCCACCCACAAACTCTGCATAGAAGAGGAATGGAGAGAGGACCCACCCATAACCCAAACTTAAAGGGAAGGTCAGAGAAAAAAAAAAATAAATAAAAAAAAAAAAAAAAAAAATCTACTTACCTCGGGCTTCCTCCAGCCCCTGGCAGCCGTTCTGTGCCCTTGCTGCAGCTCTGGTGGCCCCTGGTCCCCTCCGGTGCAGAGGCCAACCTCGCCAGGTCGGCATCTTCCTGAATCTTCGTGGGTTTCACTGTGCGGTTCACTGAGTCGCACTGACGTCATCCGGGCTGTTCTGCCCAGGCACAGAACTACTGCGCCTGCGTAGTACAGTCTAGATGACGTCAGCACGACTCTGATAGCCGCTCGCGCAGGCGCATTTAGCGTGTTGCGCCAGAGGGGACCCCGGATCACCAGCGTGGAGCAGAGCTGTGGCGTGGGAACAGGACGGCTAGCAGGGGCTGGAGGAAGCCCCAGGTAAATGGATTTTTTATTTTTGCAGTCCTCAGATGTGTCCTTTAAAACTTACATTAACTCACACATAAGCCAACTCCCAATTTTAGCCCATTTATCCGGTTTAAAAAAAAACAAAAAACAATGGTATTCCAATGGGTATATACAGTGAAAATGATATAAAAAAAAAGAATCATAATCAAAGCAAACTCCTTGGAGCCAGAGCAGATGTGTCTTCCATGTTCCGCTGGTAAACATGCTTTTTTCAAAGCTGCGGAAGAATGATCATATCACGAAAAAACATCTTTATTGTTTTTATTGATTGCACTTAAGCAGCACGACCATGCTCAGTTAACGCCGAGGAATTAACACTAATGGAACGAGCGCTCTCTGGACATTTTAATACTCGCCTCCATTTGTGGATGCTATATGAACGCGTCGCCTGTCTATTACCACTAATCTTAACTGTGAGGGCCTTTCCCTCAATGGGGGAAAACATAAAGCGTTTAACTATGATTATAAAAAGAAATCATGTGGAATTAGCGTTAACCTTCCCTCGTTAAATTATAATGGTGTTTCCTAAAAAACAACATTAGAAAATTATTTTGGAATAACCGGCCAGGCTCTAAGATGAAATTGTCTTACTGGAAGCATTAATGGGGCCATTCCGTTTACGTTAAATGGCTGGCCTACAAATCGAGGCACGTACTAGACCGCCCCCTCCGATCCTCCAACGGCCTGCACCTGTTTGCACTGCGCACTTCTCATTTCCAAGCACGAATGCAGGACTTTACTAGGGCTGCCCCCACTCTCTGGAACTCACTCCCACCAGCCATCAGACTCGCCCCACCTTTAATACCCTCAGATGAGCCCTCAAGGCTCACCTTTTCATGCTCGCCCACCCCCTCTTCCATCAGTACCATAGTACGTTCTGCTGAGCACCCTCTCAACAGACGAACTTATTCCCACCTACCCCCACCATTTAGATTGTAAGCCTCTTGCAGGGTTTCCCCCCCCCCCCCTAGTGTTTCCAGCTTGATTATGCAACCTCACTGTCTGACACCCCTCTAGTGGACAAAAACAGACTCTATTTTGAACAAAGACACTGAACAACTGACTGATATTAAAGACATTTACATGATCTTGTTTCGTTGTGAGCTCCTTGTATGTCCTGCATTGTATGTTAATCTAATTATCTATTGTCCAGTGCTGCGTCATATGTTGGTGCTTAGGCTCTCATGGCGCTTGTCTGTCACCATGGCAGCAGCACTCTGGAGTACATTAGAATGGGTGGGAGGAGGCACTCCAATGAAAAATTGTAATATAAACTGTTAATCAACCTTATGGTGGCTAGAGATGAGCGTAATGACTTAATTACGATTTCGCGAAATTTTGCGTTATTAGTGTAATTACGATTATGGTCGTAAGTACATAATCGTAATGAAGAAGGATTTCGCGAAATTCCGCGTAAGCGTAATTTTCGCATTGCAGTGGGTATCGCGAAATTACGTTTGCCTTGCATGCAACCGTTTGTAAGCGTAGTTACATAACGTAATTTCGCGATAGTTCATATTACTGTAAGTGTTAATTTTCGCGTCGTTTTCGCGTTACGCATATAAAATTCGCCATGTAGTGATATTTCGCATCAAAATTCGCCATGCAGACGAAAAGGAAATTAAGCGAACCCGAAATTACGTTATGGTTTAACGCGAAATTACGTTATGAACGAAACGCGAAATTACGCGTTGAAAATTACTCTTACAGTATTTTCAATTACGATTTTAATGGCAATTACGCTACCATAATTTCGCATCGTAATAGCAAATTTCGCATGCGTAATTATAGTAACGCGAAATTTCGAAAATTTCGGCTCAACACTAATGGTGGCCACACACGATACAATAAAATGATCCAATTTTATGGCAATTCGATAAAAGTGATCAGATTTTCCGAACAAATCAAATTTTTTTTGTATTCGAGCAAGAAATCAGATTGGATTTCCCATTATTATGCAATAAAAGTCTATCGGGAGTGCTGGATTTTTCACACACAATGGTGTGTGGTAGATTGCCAATGTATGTAATTTTTCAGAGTTTTCAATCATGTTTGTCATAATTGGGTAAAAATGTACCACATGTGTGTAGTACATTGGCCAGATTTTTAAAATGTTGCAATCAGTCAGAAAAATTGATTGCAATTCTTAAATTGAAAAGAGATTTTAAAAATTGTATGGTGTGTGGCCACCTTGACCTTGAACAAGTGGTAGGGTGTCAAAAAACACCATTTTATCAGACACTTAAAAGGACGATACGTTTCCCTAGTATTACCAGCTTCTTCAGATTAGGGTCACAATATCTTTGTGTGGAATACCAGGGGCTCAGAGCACTACTAAGTTCTTGGTGTTCCACACAAAGACACTGTGACCTTGAAAAAGGTGATAAGACCCAGGAAATGTGTTGTCCTTTTAAGTGTCCAATAAAATTGTGCTTTTTAACACCCTAACCTATACCTGGCTTATACTAAGGGGACACTTGGCTACCGCGTACGGTAAAAAGGGGCGCTGGGAAAAAAAGGCGCAGGGTTTTAAACGATAAGCATGGATAACGTTTAAAAATGAATTGTACTGTATTTCGTTTAAAATTAATGTTTTATAAAGTTATAAATCATTAAATATTGTGCATGAAATCGGCAATTGTAAAAACGATAATCTTCGTTTAAATAGTGAAACGTATAATAACGTTTTAAAAAAAACTAACTAACTAACCCTCCCTGTACCTACCCCTAACCCCTAGACCCCCCCTGTTGGTGCCTAAACCTAAGACCCCCCTGTTGGTGCCTAAACCTAAGACCCTGTTGGTGCCTAAACCTAAGACCCCCTGTTGGTGCCTAAACCTAAGACCCCCCTGTTGGTGCCTAAACCTAAGACCCCCCTGTTGGTGCCTAAACCTAAGACCCCCTGTTGGTGCCTAAACCTAAGACCCCCCTGTTGGTGCCTAAATCTAGTGTTGGGCGAACAGTGTTCGCCACTGTTCGGGTTCTGCAGAACATCACCCTGTTCGGGTGCCTTTTTAGTTCGGGTGCGTCCCGAACTACTGAATGGCCGCCGAACAGGGCCCTGTTCGCCCGAACATGCCGCAATACGGCCCCCCTATAGGGTCGCAGGCATAAGGGGGGAGCATGCCCCGATCGCGGGGGGGGGTCGGAAACTCCCCCCACCCCCTCCGCTAGCGCTCCCCCCTCTGCCCGCTTCCCCATACAAAAGTTTAAGGCAAGTTAAATAGTACTTGGTGGCTGGCACTGGCAGTGGAGTGAGGAGGAGGAGGAGTCCGAGTAGCAGAGTAACGCGTTGAGGCCGGGCAGCGGGCGGTTCAGCGGTAGTACCCTTGTGGTACTTCTGCCCTTTCTCTGACCTCATGTCCTCTGCATACGAGGGTACGCGTCACGCGTACCCTCGTATGCATCATCACGTAGAGGACGTGAGGTCAGAGAAAGGGCGGAAGTACCACAAGGGTACTACCGCTGAACCGCCCGCTGCCCGGCCTCAACGCGTCACTCTGCTACTCGGACTCCTCCTCCTCCTCACTCCACTGCCAGTGCCAGGCCAGCCACCAAGTACTATTTAACTTGCCTTAAACTTTTTTTATGGGGAAGCGGGCAGAGGGGGGAGCGCTAGCGGAGGGGGTGGGGGGAATTTCTGACCCCCCCCCCGCGATCGGGGCATGCTCCCCCCTTATGCCTGCGACCCCATAGGGCCCCCAAAATGAGCATGTTCGGGGGTCCCATTGACTTCCATTGAGTTCGGCGTTCGGGCCGAACATGCCGAACATCTGGCCAACACTACCTAAATCTAAGACCCCCCTGTTGGTGCCTAAACCTAAGACCCCCCTGATGGTGCCTAAACCTTAGACCCTCCTTAGAGATCACTGTATTGTGTGTAGAATAATGTTTTAAAAACAGTAAGGGATAAAATATAGTACAATTTACGTTACGTACTGATCGCTTTGTTTCGTGAATAATAATGTTTTACAAACACTAAGGGATAACTTTTAAAATAATGTTTTATTGAAATAGGAAACGTAAATCATCACAAGCAGTTATAAAACATGAAAAATCTTCGGGCGCCGTTGGTAAACGTTATTATTCTCAGGCGCCCTTTTTTCCTGTTCGGCGCCCAGTAAACGATAATTATTATGGAAGTGAATGGCGGCGCCCGATTTGTCCACGAGCCACCTGCGCCCTTTTTACTGTTACCCTTGGCTACCTATCCCGGGGGTTGAAATACTGTACTGCATTGCAAATATTGTTAAAGCCCAGGGGATGGGGGGGGGGGGGGCGCAATTTTTACACCCTCGTCCTGGGAGAAGTATAGCCTAGAAACTGCCCTGAATTTGCATATAATTAAAGAAAACCTGTAATGAGAAAAACCTCCCCTGGATGGTAGTCACCTCGGGTGGGGGAAGCCTCCAGATCCTATTGAGGCTTCCCCCGTCCTCCGCGGGCCCACAGCGGCAGCGAAAATCCTCCTGGAGTGGGGGCGATGTAAATATTTACCTCCCGGGCTCCAGCGCAGGCGCAGTATCGGCTCTCTGCTCGGAGATAGGCGGAAAAAGCTGATCGCTGACGGGCCGCTCTACTGCATAGGTGCAAGTCTCCTGTGCCTACGCAGTAAAGCGGAACCGACGGAGATCGGCTATTTTTGCCTATCTCTGTGCGGAGAGCTGCAACAGCGCCCCCGCTGGAGCCAGCTCTGGCTCGCCCGAGCCG
This sequence comes from Hyperolius riggenbachi, assembly GCF_040937935.1. Taxonomy (NCBI): domain Eukaryota; kingdom Metazoa; phylum Chordata; class Amphibia; order Anura; family Hyperoliidae; genus Hyperolius; species Hyperolius riggenbachi. The sequence goes on along the minus strand of NC_090650.1, from coordinate 36,312,895 downwards.
CAACAGCGCCCCCGCTGGAGCCAGCTCTGGCTCCCCCGAAGTGTCCCAAATCCTCCCTCGACAAGGCTGATAAGCGCTGATTTATTTACCTAATAAATCAGCGCTTATCAGCCTTGTTGAGGGAGGATTTCGGACACTTTGGGGGAGCCAGAGCTGGATTGCCTGCAGCTGCAGGGGAGGGGGAAGCCTCATTGGGACCCTGACGCTTCCCCCTACCGAGGTGAGTACCCCCCAGGGGACGTTTTTTTTGTTACAGGGTCTCTTTCAAATAAAGTTTCTGGAAATGATTGCCATTTCACAGACCATCTCTCCTCTTTGGCAGCACTGCCATAGCGGCATGCGCTTATACCAGCGGAGTCTCCCTGTCCGTACCCCATGATGCATGATGTCAAAGAAAGAAGGAGGCATCTGGCAACACATTTTTCAAAATTACACTGTTTCTACTAGAACAATTGATTAGCGGAGCAGAGGCCATGATTCCACTCAGAGTAAGTGGTCAGATATGTCAGGAACATTGATTTTTTTTGCAGGATGGTAACAGACAAGCTTGCTTTAAGTGCTAGAAAATGCTCTTATAAACAACTCTGATGTGACTCATTGTGAGAGTGGATCTGGAGAAAGGCGGAAATAGCGCTGGAAGCTTATGCTGAAAAAACAGAAAAAGGGAACGATAGTGTAAATAAATAAATAATACAAAAATAACTAAATGGGATCCACTACAATACTCAAGTATTTGATGTTCCCACAACCTAAAAACCAGCTTGTAGTAGACTAAAGCTACGTACACACGTGCGATAGCGATTGTCTAAAACGGCTGATAACGACCATTTCAGCGGCCAATCGTTGTGTGTACAGCGGCCACCGTTTGGTATTTCTTGGGCATCGTTAAAGATCCGTCCTGTCGGATCTTTAACCATCCTCAATGGTCGAGCATCATGACCGTTTGCAATGCTTTTTATTAGCCCGACCGACCGACTGAAGCCAGTCTGTCGTCTGCTGATCGTCGTACCTCCAGAGGGGGGCTCCATAGCAAAAAAATACATTGATAGCCTCAAAGTTAGTGATGTGTCTGTACAGTATCGTTGCACAGATCGTTACTTAAGGAATCGTTTCTCGATCCCCAATGGGTGACAATTCTTGCATGTGTGTACTTAGCTTAACCCCCTTGGCGGTACGCAGTTTCTGAGGCTGCGTTCGCCAGGAGGTTTTTTGTCCCCAAATTTTTTTTTAAACGCTTTAGCTAGCATTTCGCTAGCTAAGCGTATGTACGAGGTTGCTCCGGTCCCCCCCCATACCCGCCGATCGCTGCCGGCTATACGTACCTCACCTTGATCCCACGAAAAAAGCGCAGTTCCCCGATCGGCTTCCGGCGTTGCTATGGCGACGATCGGAGATGACGTCTTGATGTCAGCCGCAATCCCGATCGCTGTCATCGCGAAGCCTGAAGCCGATTGGGCGGCTGCGCCAGCTTGGGAACGCTGGGGGGTACGTATACCGGAAGTAATTGCGGGGGACCAGAGCAACTTTGTGCATACGCTTAGCTAGCGAACCGCTAGCTAAAGCGTATTGCACCAGTTTTAAAAAAGAAAAAAAAAAAGTCCTGGGGCCATGTGATCCTCCGCGGCCGCTACCCCATGTGTAGCACGGGGTTACCGCTAAGGAGGTTAACCGCCTTCCAGCCAGAGTGTATTTAAGTGCAGACAGTGTCCTGGATGAAGCAGACAAAAGTACTGTTTCAAAGGTGTGCATGTGGCAGAGCTGCACATGCGTAAAACAATCCAGCCTACCAGATTAAGGCCCATTCACACGTCTGATTTTTGCAAACGACGGGTCGTTTGAACGTCCCGTCGTTCAGTCGTCCGCACGCCGGGCGGATCGCTCAAACTCATCGCGCGAACGACAGTCTGTACACACGCCTGATTTGGCATGCGGACGACTGAACGACGGGACGTTCAAATGACCCGTTGTTCACAAAAATCAGACGTGTGTATGGGCCTATACCGGGTGGAATTAGAAGATAACATGCGGCTGGGGAGGACGGCAAGGGACCCCACTGACCAATGGCCTCAATTCACTAAGATCATGCTAGAGATAATAAGGCAAGAGAAAACTTACCTCCACACGTGAGAGAGTTATCTTATCTCTTCATTCCTTAAGTTACCTCTCCTGTAGTTAATTTACCTCCTCTGTAGTTAATTGACCTCCTCTGTAGTTAATTTACCTCCTCTGTAGTTATTTTCACATGCAGCTAATTAACAGCTTGTCTTTAACTCTGGAGTTATTTTAAGGATTGGAGAGTTAATTTAAAGACAGAAGAGTTAACTTTAGGCTTGCCTGAGGTAAAATGTTTCCTGAATACTACATGCCTTATCACCATGGTAACAACTCTAGAAGAGTTATTAAAGACAGGAGATAAGTTTAGTGAATTGAGGCCAATGTTTTATTTTCTGTTTAATTAACTTTTCAGCACTCTGCAATTGTAAAGGTACCAAAAAGCAGGTAAAAAAGTACTAGTAAAAGTATGTTCTTGCTTGCTGGTCGCTTAAAGTGGATCTGAACTCTTGCACGGGACAGAAGGAAAGCAGAGAGAAATGCCCCCTGTATGTATTTAGAGAGTTTAGCCTGTTTAATTCCCCCTCATTTGTGTCTAATCACAAAATGTAATCTGATATATCCCCTGTGTCACATTTGGAAAGCACTGGATGTAAACAATATGGGCCTGATTCACAAAGCGGTGCTAACAGTTAGCACGCTGGTGAAAAGCCCTTTATCACGCCTAAACTCAGTTTAGGCATGATAAGTTTAGGTGTGATAAGTTTAGGCATGATGGGCTCGATTCACAAAGCGGTGCTAACCCAGTTAGAGACTTTAGGCATGATAACCATTGCACCACGCTGGTGAAAAGCCAGTTTAGGCATGATAAGTTTAGGTGTGATAAGTTTAGGCATGATAAGTTTAGATAACTTGCAAAGTCCCGCACGCAAAGCAGCGCCATTAAACTTTATTCGAAGTGCACCAGAATTTGCTAGCGCAAAACTTTTGATCAGCTGTGCACTGCGGTGCTAACCCAGTTGGCGCTTAAACTTATCATGCCTAAACTTATCACACCTAAACTTATCACACCTAAACTTATCACACCTAAACTTATCACACCTAAACTGAGTTTAAGCATGATTAAGGGCTTTTCACCAGCGTGCTAACTGTTAGCACCGCTTTGTGAATCAGGCCCGATAAGTTTAAGCACCAACTGGGTTAGCACCGCAGTGCACAGCTGATCAAAAGTCTGGTGCACTTCGCCAGAGCCGTCTCAGTCATCAGGCAACTATAAATATTTGCCTGGAGCGCCGTGGGTGGGGGAAGGGCGCAAAGCAGGGGGGGGGGGCACTCGCCGCGGCTGCTAATGCAGCCAGTGTGTGTTTTTTTTCCATCATGCTGGCCGCCTCTATGACAGGCAGCTCAGCTCAGCTGTGCCGCCTACTGGACCGCCCCCTCCCCTCTCCACTCAGAGCGACAGAGGCATAGGGAGGGGGGGACATCTGTCTGCAGGCACAGCATCTTGGGGAGCGCTTCGGCAGTGAAACCGATGCTATACTTTACTAGGAAAGGCCGTCTCTGCTATGTATTAGCAGCTGCAGAGCTCGGCACTTGGCTGCCCCGCCCCCTGTCTCTCCCCGGCTGTGTCACATGACACATACACACACAGCCTCTTTCTCATTGCTCAGCCCAGCGCCAGGTTTAAAACTACAGGAGGAGATCTGCTGCTGCTGCCAGACATGCAGAGGCATAAGGTGGGGGAGATTCCATCTGTCCTCAGGTACAGCATCTGGGGGGGGCGCTGCTCACATGCCTCCACTCACTGCACGGCTGCCTGGCACTAGCAGTAGTTCATTAAATAGCTGTAGTCTCCAGCACCCCCCACCGCCCTCCCTCCTCCCTGTGGGTCACTTGCCCTGTCCTAAACACTGATAGAACTACAGGAAACATTGTGGATGCAGAAGACACACATACTGCTGTCATGTCTCTGCTCTACCTGAACTATTGACCCCTGTGTGTGCCTGTCCTGAGCCGACTCCCCCCACCACGGAAGTATTGCTACTGAAGGGAAGCCAGAGGTGATATGCCAGCCCAGGTCTGGCGATAGCAGAAGACAAACTAAAAGCCTCTCATCTGATTACTCTAGTACAGTCCACCAACAGCCTGCAGAGATCATTCGGAAGCAGACAGTTTAGAGGTATGCAGGGCATTGTATGGGATGCACACGCACAGCACACATACAAACACATTTGCATAGTATACAGACACACACATGTGCACACACATGCACAGAGTACACACACACACACATGCACACCAAGCTTTTTATCTGTGTATGCTAATCCCTGATCTCCAAACCGATGCAGCCAAAAAGTGCTTGGCTTTACTATAGCCTATCACACATTCCCAGCCCAAACTAACCCGACGCTCATTTATAGTATAGCTGAGCACCCAATACTGATTGCCAAACTGACACCACCGAACATTGCTTGGCTATAATATAGCAGAGGGCTTATTACAGATAAAATCTTTGCTGTGCCGCTCTGGAATCCCCATACAACTAGTCTGAGATTGGCAATACAATGGCAGAATGCTGGCACCTAAATTACGCACTCAGTGCCGCCATAGCGGGATGTTGCATTGCAGCCTGTGGAGCACCCTAATAACCGGGCATGTCAGGAGCCCATTTTAAGGGACTACTGTAGGGGGGAAAAAAACAGTTAGACCTACCTAGGGCTTCTAGTGATCACCCGCAGACGTCCTGTGCCCGCGCAGCCACTCACCGATGCTCCGGTTCACTTCTGGAATTTCCGACTTTAATGTCGGAAAACCACTGTGCCTGCGCCGCCGTGTCCTCGCTCCTGCTGACGTCACCAGGAGCGTACTGCGCAGGCACAGACCATACTGGACCTGCACAATACACTCCTGGTGACATCAGCGGGAGCGAGGACACAGCAAAGCAGGCCCTGTGGTTTTCCGACTTTAAAGTCTGAAATTCCAGAAGTGAACCGGAGGCGGGGCCGGAGCATCGGTGAGTGGCTGCGCGGGCACAGGATGTCTGTGGGGGACCATTAGAAGCCCCAAGTAAGTTCAACTCATTTTCCACCGACCCTCCCTACAGTACTCCTGAGCCAAAGATACTTACCTAAAGATAGGGAAGCCTCTAGATCCTCTGGTCCCTTGTAGCTGAGCGCAGACCCCCGGACAATTGCTGACAAGGGCTAGTTTGTCATCTAATTGGGGTCACAGTCCTCTTTTGTCACCAAGTGCAGCTGTACCTGTGCAGCTACCAGCATGACTGTGCTGGTAACAAAGAGGAGCACAGCCCCAATGTGCAGGAAGGGGGTCCGCGCTCAGCGGCAGGGGACTATAGGACAGCAAGGGAAGCCTCAACAGGTTCCAGAGGCTTCCCTCTCTCTAGGTATCTCTTTCTGAACCAGAGCTTCGGCTCAGGTTTACTTTAACTGTTGCGGTATATTTATTACTGGATGGTAAAAATATATGTGCGTACGACGTGCATGTAAATGTTACCTACACACTGGGCACATTGCTTGTGTAATGCACTACACAAATAGCAACACATGTTAAACAAGTAATGTAAGCATTGTGTGTATGTGTTTTATGCAAATTGTGTAATGCTGAGCATCTCCAAAGTAAGCCTTGATCTATTCAGTACACTGAGACTGTGCATAGATTTCAGTGTGTGTGTGTGTGTGTGTGTGGGGGGGGGGGTTGTTGAGTTGGACTGTCACTAGGTGGGTGAAGCAAGCTATGCTGGCCACTCTGGGCAGAGTTGTTAGGGCCCTTTTCCACTGCCTGCGAACCAATTCAAGAAGCGGATCACAGCCGTTTTTTTAGTTGCTAGAGCACCGCATGTAAATTCTGGTGCTCATTTTCCACTACAACCCTTCAATCTTGTTTCGGTTTTTGCCGAAATGCGATCGCCGGCCAATGCAATGCTCATCACAATTCTTGTTCCCGACAATGGTAAAGCGGAACGCGGATAGTGGAAGATGGAGCTTGCAAGATTGCAAACGCAAGTCGCCTGCATTTGCTAGTGGAAAAGGGTCCTAAAGGGAACCTAAACTGAAAAGGATGGATTTTTCCTTTTAAAATAATACCAGTTGCCTGACTCTCCCTGCTGATACTGTGTCTCTAATACTTTTAGCCACAGCCCCTCAACAAGCATGCACATCAGGTGCTCTGACTGAGGTCAGACGGGATTAGCTGCATGCTTGTTTCAGGTGTGTGATTCAGCCACTACTGCAGCCAAAGAGATCAGCAGGAATGCAAAGCAACTGGTATGGTTTAAAAGGAAACATCCATATGCATCTCAGTTTAGGTTCCCTTTAAGTTTGAGTGACGCAGCAGCTGCTGCAGCACCACTGATGATGATATCAGCAGCGAGCAATCATGTTGTCTGAGGTGATGCTGCAGCATTGCTGCTGCTGCTGAATCTTAGCCTCAGTCAGAGACAGAGAGACCCAGAGACGGTACACTACAACTTTGTTTTACTTTCCCCGGAGCTTCCTCCAGTCCCTCGCCGTCATCCCATTGCCTTCAGTTTGTCCACAATCAGCTCCGGTAAATGGCTTGTGTGTGAGTGGTGGGGGGCATGGTGGTGGGGGTTGAATAAGGATTGGCGCTATGTGGTGGGGGGGGGGCGGCACAGAGGGGTAGGGGCGCCACAGGTTTTCTTGCCTGGAGTGACAAAATGGCTAGAAACACCCCTGCACTTCGCATAGAGTTTAATGGCGCTGCTTTGCGTGCGGGACTATGCGCGCGATCTAAACTTATCTAAACTTAGCATGCCTAAACTTATCATGCCTAAACTTATCACGCCTAAACTGGCTTTTTACCAGCGTGGTGCAATGGTTATCATGCCTAAAGTCTCTAAATGGGTTAGCACCGTTTTGTGAATCGAGCCCATTGTCTGCTTCCATGAATCAGGAAGTAGAAACGGTGCAGATTTATTTTAGGATTTGTATCAGCTGTAGCAAAGAAATGTTTTTTGTTTAAAGGTTATTATGCTGTTGTGTGTCTTTTACAGCAGAGAGGAATTCCGAGTTCAGGTCCGATTTTAAAAGGATTTTTCTTATTGATAAGTTTTAAAAATCTCATCTATTAGAAGACTTGGGAGGAAAAGTGATTTGAATATATTTTTATATTTGTCCTTACAGAAAAAGGACCCGCAGCACCCCCATCATCAGCGCGGTCCGGGGAGCAAAGAATAGCATTAACGCGCCATGCTAGGACCTAACATGATAGGGAGGCATCTATCAGCCTCATAAGAGTGCCGTGTATTTCATACTTTGCTTAACCTCCAAGCAAAACAACACACTCGATTATGTTATAACGCAGTCGTGCTTCAACATCTTTCGGAGGCTGTGACAGTTACATGATTGCGAATGCCCGACTCTCCCGCTCCTCGTGCGGCCGCCTCAGAGCTCTGACTGCGCAGGGAAACATTGATTGAATTGTCATATATTAAACTGTTTCTTGGATAAGGTCCACCCCGAAGTCAATCAATTTATGTTGTTCTTAATGCGAGTTGTTCATAAGATAATTGCCTGACAAAAAAAATTACTCATGCATCGGGAAGGCTCTTAAACATACCTATCTGCCTGACAGCGCTGCCTATGCCTGCCATACATTACCGCGGCGATTAAAACAACACACCGGCGTTCTCTCGGTAAATGAAAACAGGCGCAGGCCAGATGCTTTGTTTTTCTTTCATTTGCATGACTTCTTCAAGGGCCCGGGATTTAATGAAGCTGTACAGGCATAACGGTAAGTTATTGTGTACCTGCTGAGGAAAATAAACTTGATTCAGGGGTGGAAGCGGCGGAACAAGTATGTGAGAATTACAATGAGGAGGCTGACGGGAGACCAATAAGCCCACAGTGCAAATAATATACAGCAGAGGACTATAACAGAGTAGTGACTAGGCCGCAAGCCTGAGCCTAGTGTGGTGGAGCTATCAGTGTAAATCTGGAAGAGGAAAGATTTTACAATGAGCAAACACTGGCTAAATCATTTATACATAATTATCGTAAAAAATAAACCACTTTTTTATTACATTATTTTCACTAACGTTCCTCTTTAAAGGGGCACTATGGTTAAATTCTTTGTTTTTTAGTCACTGTAATATTTGTAGGTGTATGTAGAGCATAGTAAGTTACATGTAATGAGGCAGGTGACATTTTTTTTTACACAGACATACTGCTTGTTTACCTTTAGAGTCACGTCGGCAGATTTAACTTACCGACGCGACTCAGAGCAATCCATTTAGTTGTAGGAGGCAGCTGTCCCTGCCGTAACTGGTTACCCCTCTGTGCTGCGCTGTTTGGATTGTCCCTAATCTCAACCGCACAATCGTGCAGTTACAGAAATCCCCCAACCGCCGTAAAGAGCAGAATTTAATCTGCTGCGCAGACTGGAGTACATCATCCCTCCTCGGTGGGACGCAACTGCCGTGTGAGGAGGAGCGCAGCATCACTGATGACGCTGCGCAGCAAGGACCCCTGAAATATAAATGTAAAGGTAACCATAGAAACGGACAACAATAGGTGTCCGTTTCATTGCCAGCTTCGCTACAGGTGTCCTTGCTGCGCAGCGTCATCAGTGATGCTGCGCTCCTCCTTTTTTCCCACTAAGACGTTGCGTTAGATGACCCGTTAAGGTCGCATAACGTGCCCCTAACGCAACGCCTGGTGGTGTTGGAGCAGGACGCTACCAAGAGACGCGTTAAAAGCAGCTCTTGGTGCGCCTGCTCTGTCAGATAAGCTGCAGAGACCACGTGAGCGGAGCTCTCCGCATCACGTGGTCCCGCCAGCCAATCAGCGGCCGCTCCTGGAAGTAAACACTGCAAATGCAGTGAATAACAAGTAGCCATGTGCCTGGCTACGTAGCGGCCTCTCCCCGCCTCCTCTCCGCCCATAAAATAAAAAAAAATTCACCCATACTGAGCATGTGCAAACTGTCTAACCCGGCTTAAGCCGCTAGAACGCACAGTATGCTGCACTTCAAAAGAACGTGCAGCGTTACTGTGTAACGCAACGTGGGCACTGTGAACAGCCCATTGATTTTTCAATGCTGTGCGGTGGGGTGCGTTACAGGCTGCTCTAACGTGCGCCTGTAACGTCTCACTGTGAAAGCAGCCTTAATTATTCACAGAATGTACACAATTTCTAACATTGTTAAAATAATTGCAAAATGCACGCTACTCAAATGGCATAAGCACTGGTAAACTTGCCATGCCAAATTTACCAGCTTCAAGTGAATCCACCCCATAGTGAGACACGCTGAACACGCCTTTTAAAACGGCACTGTCACCATAAAAATTTCAACAGCAACTGGTCTGAGTGTATTAAGTGATAAAGATGCTAATCCTGCATTCAAAACTTTCAAAACTTTTTCTGTTGTTATGGTTTGGAGTTATCACATACCTTAGGAGCACTGGCCCTTTAATTGCCATTGCAATTGGCTCCTCTTCCCTTTATTTCGCCCTCCTTCTCAGTGGCGTAGCTAAGGAGCTGTGGGCCCCGATGCAAGTTTTACATGGGGCCCCCAAGCGCTCTATACATAACAATTGATACGGCATACCAAAACCTGGCAATTGCAACTACAGTGTCTGAGGTGCAAGAAGGGGGTGGGGAACAGTTTGTTAATGATTATCACTATTCAACGTGATTATTATGAGCACAGGACAAATAGTCAGCTAATACTGTAGTTGAGGGAGGGCCCCTCTGGGCCCCTCTGGCTCAAGGGCCCTGATGCAGTCGTAACCTCTGCACCCCCTATTGCTATGCCTCTGCTCCTTCTAATGACATAATATAATGCACTTCCTAGTATAGACTCCAGTGGGAGTGTCTGAATACACAATTAGCAAGAGGAGAAAAATAAATGAGGGAGGAAATGATGTCAGGATTAGCTTCATTCAAAGGTAGCCAAGATGGAAACTGTCTAGAATAGGATTCTCTGCTTTTCCTTTATAAAATTCACAGAAATCATAACGTGGACAGTGCAATACATCTGTTATGTAAGTAGAAATAGTATTTATCTACTCATATATGTGTTTTTTATTTCTAGGTTAGCATTCGTATCTCTTGTTCTTTAAGTGGCGCACTGCGTTACTACTCAAAATTACTTCGTACCCACACCCGATAAACATTTCTACGTCTTGCTACGACTATTACATCTATTGCATAAGAAAAAAAAAGAATAGGCATACTTACTTACACAAGCCTGTAAAAGGCTGTAGATGAATGCTTTCCATCCCCCCGCCATTGCGCTTCTGTTCACCTCTCTTCTTCATTTCCTGTCTTTACGGAATTCAACAGCTCCAGTGGTGTCAAAAAAAGCTGATCACATGGGATTGAAGGATTGCTTTCTTACCCACACTGCTGCGGCAAACTATTCTGCTTGCGTAAAAGTACCGCTGACATCCATAAATCACTACGCGGTGCTGCAAGGCTAACGCATCACTATCGAATGACAACGATAGTTTATCCAAGGCAGACCAAATGTGAAAAAATATTGATGAATACAACAAAAAAAAGATAAACATTGAATTTGGTAATTTAACAAATTCAAACTAATTATCACAATGCGAATGATGAATTGAGTCCGGAGTGTATTGTTAGGTGCTATATGTTTTGTACGACTTACAAATTAATAATTAAGAAAAGAGGTATCTTGAAGCCAAAATATAGAAAAGAAGTGTTATTAGTAAAAAAGATCAAGCTTAAAGAAACACTGAAGTATCTGTTTTTACCTTAATTTCTTATCAAGTCTGATTCAGAATTAAATCGTAGGCAGATTTGGCGCCTCCTAAAAAAAAAAATGTGTCTAGTTAGTAGTGATCGTTCTTCTTTGAAATATTGTTCTAACCTACAAGGAGGAAAAACCTGAGAGAGCAACCGACCAGGGCGGAGGATCTGGAGTACCAAGCAGGGACGGTTATTGCCCCGCATGTGAATATGGCGGTTGCAGCTTGCAACCTACTATTGTGAGCATCTAATAGCCATGATTTCTGTCTACTTTACAAACTAACGATACTGCACCATTTGGCTCCTGGTTTTCCCTTCATTTCATAAGTACCAGGACTCCTAATTTGAGGAATCTGGAACCCACACTACAACTATCTTCTACATCCTCACAAAGATAGAGACACTGAGCGCGCAATACAGTGTAGTATGTACTGGCAGAGTGAATGTGTAGAGGTAAGTATGTAGATATACTCACAAACAAGGGTTACCGTACAGGACAGGACTGCCTCTGACACAGGAGACCAGGGTTCGAATCTCGGCTCTGCCTGTTCAGTAAGCCAGGCGTATTCAGTAGGAGACCTTAGGCAAGTCTCCCTAATACTGCTACTGCCTATAGAGCGCGTCCTAGTGGTTGCAGCTCTGGCGCTTTGAGTCCGCCAAGAGAAAAGCACGATATAAATGCTATTTGTCTTGTCTTGTAACCACTATATCCAGGTTACCACCCGCAGCCAGAGGCGCTGAGCTTTGCACCAGACCTGTATGAGTATATGCTCCATTTTTATTGCCTGATGAAGCAGGAGATGCCCGTGAAACGTGTTGCACTTGCACTTTCTGGAGTATACAAATAAATCCTTGTTGTTCTTAATATATACAAAAGTCTTTTGTGTCTGCTTGGGGGAGGTAAGTCCACCTCTGCCTGCTCTCATTATAACATTTGTAGAAAATATTATTCATTTGACGTCTCTGTCTGCTTATTTGGATCTTCTACATCCTGGTCACCTGGATAAATTGCACAAACAGGTAGAAAGACCAGCTCTGTCCTTGATCAAGGCCTCTGCAGTAGCAGATGGTATCTAAAGTCCTGTATATTATTATAACTACCTTTCAGAATTGGGAAAAAAACATGTATAATCCTAGCTTAAAGAGACTCTGTAACATTCAAAACATCCCCTGGGGGGTACTCACCTCGGGTGGGGGAAGCCTCCGGATCCTAATGAGGCTTCCCACGCCGTCCTCTGTCCCACGGGGGTCTCTCCGCAGCCCTCCGAACAGCCGGCGACTGTGCCGACTGTCATTTCAATATTTACCTTTGCTGGCTCCAGCGGGGGCGCTGTGGCGGCTTTCCATTCCGAACTACACGGAAATACCCGATCTCATTCGGGTCCGCTCTACTGCGCAGGCGCAGGAAACTTGCGCCTGCGCAGTAGAGCGGACCCGACGGCGATCGGGTATTTCCGTGTAGTTCGGAGCCGACAGCCGTCAGAGCGCCTGCGCAGGAGCCAGGAAGGTAAATAATGACGTCACCGCTGCCCGGACTCCACGGAGGGCTGCAGCGAGACCCCTGACGGATGGAGGACGGCGTGGGAAGCCTCATTAGGATCCGGAGGCTTCCCCCACCCGAGGTGAGTACCCCCCAGGGGATATTTTTATGTTACAGTTCCTCTTTAAGGGGAAAGATATGTAAATCCCTCTCTAAGATTCTCTTATGGCCATCTGTGCAGTAGGAGATGTTGGTTAATAAATAGAAAGACAGACAAGCACAGGCACCCGTACTTTTTTTGTGATGATGATTTGTCAAATAGAATGCAAAGTTCTGATTTATAATCATAATTAATTAGTGTGATTTATTTAAATAGCAGCTCTATCTTCTACCAATTAGAGCGAGCGTGGCAAAAAAGGAAAGAAAAAAAACTGTCTGAAAATTTTCAGTGTGTACAAGGCAAATAAATAAATAAAAAAAAAATCACTTGAGATGTAAACTGCTGTGAACCACCCATTGGTAAACATTGCAGAGTGTCAGTTCAGGTTTTGCAATATGCAAAAACCAGCACCAAATTTGGCAAATGTGCAACCTGCCTGAGGAGACAGAATTGCAAGAAACAATGGGCTCAATTCAATTCATTTTGTCTCAAAGTGTTCTCCTAGCTGATATGTTCACATCTTACCAATAAAGCGTCTTTAAAGTCACCAACAAGCAAAGCAAATATTCAGAACAGAACAATTTTTATAGTACTTTTTCACCTACTTTTTGGTATTTTTTTTTTCCCATTGCAATGCATGGAAAAGTTATTTTGAACAGAGAAACTTAGGCGAAAAAAGTGACTTGGATAGCACTTTAGGTGCTAAAAACACCTCCAAGAAAACATATAATGTGAAGGTAAGTATTATTATTAGTAGTAGTAGTGTTGTTTATTTGGATACCTTTTGTGCATTTATATGGTTCTGACATCTTCCAAAGCACTTTACAGAGTATATAGTAATGTCACTAACTGTGACTCTAGTGCTGCAAGGCAAGGCCCCTCCCATTTCATATGCAGCCCCCTCTTCCATGTGTATCATCCATGTACAGCAGCCCCTTCCATTCCATGTGTAGCTCCCTCTTCCATGTGTATCATCATCCATGTACAGCAGCCCCTCCCATTCCATGTGCAGCCCCCTCTTCCATGTGTATCATCCATATACAGCAGCCCCTCCCATTCCTTGTGCAGCCCCCTCTTCAGTGTGTATCATCCATGTACAGCAGCCCCTCCCATTCCTTGTGCAGCCCCCTCTTCTGTGTGTATCATCCATGTACAGTAGCCCCTCCCATTCATGTGTGGCTCCCTCTTCCAGGTGTATCATCCATGTACAGCAGCCCCTCCCATTCCATGTTCCGCCCCCTCTTCCGTGTGTATCATCCATGTACATCAGCCCCTCCCATTCCTTGTGCCGCCCCCTCTTCCGTGTGTATCATCCATGTATTGTAGCCCCTCTTTTTCATGAGCACCTTCATTTAGCGGCTACACCTTAATTTGGGCACTGGACAATTTGAAATCTTTAAAAAAAGACTTGAAATGTTTTAAAAAACTTGCTGTGAGAACTAAATATAGTGATAAGGAGAGTTATATTATTGTTTTTATTAGTATTGTAAGTAATAATAGTATATTTACCACCATCCCCAATATTGTCTCTTAACCAGATAATACTACAGCACAATCCATGTTATCTGAACCCAGGCAACTGGAAGTCTCAACTAACCGGCATGCCTGAGGGGATAACAGGGACTGTGTTTTGGGGGTTTTGTAGGTGGGTTTGCACGGATTAACATACTTACCAAGCCTCCAGCGCTATCTTCTAAACTTCCTGTAGCTCCTACCGGCTTTCCGATGTCCGTGCACAGTTCCCACCCATTGTGTCACATGACCTGACATAGGTAGGTGACACAACGGGAGCTATACACGGAGGACACTTGAAAGCTGCTGGGAGCTACAGGAAGCCTAGAAGAACGTTGGCGCTGGAGGTTCGGTAAGTATTGCTACATGGGGGGGAAGTTGTGCCTTTTAGGGCGGCAAGCACATGTGTCCGACACCAGGGGATTCTCACTGATGCCGGATACGAGGGACTATGCTGTATTATACTTAACCCAACATCTTCACAACACACGAGAGATCGAATGGTTTAGTCATGGATACCCCAGCTGTGACATCCCTATTGTGACCGATGACAGCCGTACACAGCAGCAGGTCATTTTGGGAGCCTAGAATTCTAGAATATTATCCCCAGAGATTCCTCTCTGACCAGATCCATCCACACTAGCTACAATAACTCCTAATCCATCTTCATAGGTCTCCATCCTAATAGCCTCCTCCAACCATCCTAAGTGCATTTAGTGCATCTGTCAGCAGTTCTCCTCTGTGGTCTCCAGGGGGGTGTCCTTGTGTAGTATGGACAGAGTCTAGGATCTAATGTTCCCCTGAGAAATCTATACATTGACATGCATTCTGACGTATGGATTATGTGTATGAGCGTATTCTGTACATTTTGTGCCTCTTTGTTTTGAGTATTATTTCAGACAGGTTTTCAGCACTGCAGACTTCAAACAATCCCTGAAGTGGACAGCATGCTTTTGACTATCTCCATTGCTAGAGAGCATAGAGCAATAGTTGGCGGTGAAAACTTACACCCTAATGCTGGGAATACACGATGCGTTTCTGCCACTCGATTTTCCGCTCGATCATTGTTGCCGCTCGATTCTCCACTTAATTATCTTCCGCTCGTTTTTCTTATCTTTTTCCATTCACTTCTATCAGAAATTGAGCGTCGAAACGATGGAATGTGAGATCGGACATGTCGGAAATGATCTATCGAAACCCATCTATCTGCTCCAAAAACGCATTGTGTATTCCCAGCTTAAAGATAATCTGTACTCTAAAATTCTTACAATAAAAAGCATACCAGTCTATTCATTATGTTCTCCTGAGCCCCTCTGTGCTGTTCCTGCCACTCCCGGCTGCAATCCTGGCTTGTAATTGCCATTTTTACAGTGTTTACAAACAAAAGACATAGTAAGTGATAGGCTGAGAGTAGCTCAGTGTGTGAGTCATACAGAGTGTGCAGGGGGCCTGGAGAGGGTGTGTATAGCTTCTATGCAATTACAAGCAGCCCTGCACATTCCAGCCTGACTGCCTCAGTCCAACAGAGCCGACAGAGGAGAGGAGATTAGATTATATAACAGAGATAATACAGCCACTGTGCAACTAGAAAAGGCTGCAGTTAGACAGAGCACATTAAAACAGGTATAGGAACTTATAGGATAGAAGAAATAAGGATGAAAATTTTGTTACAGAGTCTCTTTAAAAGGAAAAAACACAGAGACGATGGGAGCCTAAATGGTGCAGTATGTCACAATAGTGGTTTATAAATGGGGTTATAATCCTTTTTTATACATGTATATTTATATGGGTGTATACATATATATGCATATATTTATGTATCTACATATGCTGTTACTATAGCACTAAGCGCCTTGTTTGATGGCTGTGGGCACTTGTACTTGGCCTGAAGAAGTGGGCGAGTTCCCATGAAACGCGTTGCTTCTGCTTTATAATATAAATGAATCTCATATATGAATTGGTCTTCTTTTAGGTAAGCCACCTCACTTTTTTAGTTTTAATAGTTTTTATCTTATTTGGGTGTCTCTTCCCTTTTATCCTGGAGAGCATAGAGTCAATAACTCCGTACAGTAAATGCAAATACCAGAGACATTACAAGGGTTGGTGTCACCAGCAGTAGAAACGCATGGTGTCACACCCTCTTACCCCAAGAACCTCCAACTACATCGTGTAGTAACATTCTTCGCTATAGGGGGATGTTGATATGATCACCATGTGATACTGGTGGCCTCTGAACTCTGTTATCAGCTCAGCATGGAGCAGCCAGAATTTTGAAGAGCAGGAGGGAGCAGTACATCATGTTCTAGGCTGGTTTGTATTTACATAGCCTACTCCACTCTCCCTTAGCCTGGAGCTTGGTGTCACCCCCTCTGCTGGTGACGCCTGGTGCGGTTCGCACCTACCACACCCCCCTTGTGATGCCATTGGCAAATACTAACCTGTCCTCAACAGGCATTTCTGTCTGGAGCCCATTATGACCTCAGGCTTTCCAGGCTTGGCTTAGGAGGAGGAGGGTGGTGTCACTGACAAAAATCCCAGACACTAAAGGTGGCCACTAACTAACGATTCAATTTCTAGCAAAGAAATGTATAAGCGATCAGGTAATTCTGACCGGAAGAAAAATCATTTACTACACCATCAACTACACAATCAACGAACAAGAAAATCCAAATTTTGGTTTGAACAAAATCCAATTGGATGTCTATTTTTATTATCATTCATAATTAATTATGCCCATCAATGGAGATTATTTACAACCAATCCGATCAGAATTTCGGTTCGCTCGAATGATTTTGCGCTAGAAATTGGACAGTTAGTGGCCACCTTAAAACTAATTTCTTTTTTTCATCCAGGCAGTCACTCTGCTTAGGCAGGAAACACACATAGGCCTTGATTCACAAAGTGGTGCTAACCTAGTTAGCACGCCTAAAGGCTTTGGGTGTGCTAACTAGGGTGCTAAGTAGTTAGCATGCGCAAAGCTTTTAACAATCATGCGCTAAGTTATGCGCACAAAATGTTGCGATGTTCGCGCGCTAAATATGCGGGAACAGTGCGACGTTTCACACGCACCGTGCCGCGCAAAACTTTGTGCACATAACTTTGCGTGTGATGCGTTTTGCACGCGATTTACCGCACGAACAACTGTTTTAGGCGTGCTAAGGGGTTTTTCACAGGCGTGCTAACAGTTACACCGCTTTGTGAATCAAGCCCATAGTGGGATTGTGCGTGTTTTACTGCAGTCTGAAAAACGTGAATGGCTGCACAGGCTATTGAAGTCAATAGCCTTGCTCGTGAAATTTATTTGTTACCACTCATTCACATTTTGTGTTCTCGTATTTCCATGTATTTTTTAAATCGTACAGTTCTCTGCTTTTTCCCGCACGATGCGATGTTTGCAATAACAGCCTATCCCGCTGAAAAGAAAAAATCACAGAACAAACGTGGCAAAAATTTATGGAAATGCGATCACAAAAGTAAACGCACTGTGGCAGAGACCAGGGAATCGCAGGGAAAAACTCCCCTGTAAGTGTGTTCCCTGCATACATTTTGCCAGTAGTAACAATTATGCTGCAAGTACTGGAATACAGGGCAGAACAGTACAGGGTAGGACAGCACAGAGCTATTAAAAAAATAGCTATTCAAAATTCAGATTTTGATTCCCCTGCCCATTAAAAAGATGGGCACAGGTGCCTGCTTGTCAGTGCAATGTTGTCAATGAAAAATACTGCTCATATTATTAACAGGATAGTAGCAGTCTTGCCAAATGCATTTATAACGGAGTTTGAAAGTCTACCTCCCATCACTCCTGTCGCCTACACACATGCATGGAATGCAAAACTCAAAATACAGATTGTATACAGTATTTCTTCAAGGACTTCCTGGACATACAGTACATGCAACTGAAAATGAAATGCAATGTCAGGTGAGGGTGGTATCCGATTTTCATTTGATATCAGGAGGAGCTCAGTGGCTTCAGATGAGTTCTGGTACTGACAGCTAGAGGTGCTGCTGAGGTGCTAAGGTTGCAGTATCCGGTATTGCCACAAGTTTGTAACGATCCACTACAGGATTAGCTGCAAGGCAAAACTACTACAAACCCCATAGTCAGTGAGAAGCACTACTGAGAGTAACCAAGAGCCGGATTATGCACAAGGCAACCTAGGCAAGTGCCTAGGGCCCCTTAAATGTCAAAGGGCTATCTACTCCCGGTTTCTGTCCCCATATCAGCCTACCAAAAAGGCCAGAATCAAAGCAGAGCAAGCCAGAACGACTACCTTACCTAGGGCAACATTTCACATTAATTGGTCTGTACAAATCAGACTATAACAGGTAAATGGGCAGGGTGAGACCACACACTCTGTGAGAGGAAGCACAAACCGACAAAGATGATTAAAGGGTAGCAGGAAAAAAGGGCGCTGGCTGAGAATGGGCGAAAAGGTCGCCGCCATAGACTCTAATGTAATTATCGTTAAAACGGTGAAAAAAGCAGAAAAAAAGGGCGCCCGATAAATAACGTTAACAACATTAGGACATTACAGTGTTTGAAGTATGTTATCGTTTTTGAAGCTTGCAACGTTATAGTTTTTATCATATTATTTTGTTTGTATATAAAGATTTTACATTATCAAAGATATTATCGTTTCTATGTGTAAAAGGGTGTTTCTGCAGAGGGATTGTTTAGGTTTAGGCACCACCAGGGGGAGTGGTTAGGCACCACCCGGGTAGGGGGATAGTTTTAGGCAACACCATTGGTTGGTGGTTAGGGTTAGGCACCACCATGGCGGTGTTTAGGGTTAGGCACCAACTGGAGGGAGGCTAGGCACCACCAGGGGATTGGTTAGGGTTAGGCACCACCAGGGGAGGGTTCTGTGTGAGAGTAGAGTTACGTTAAGCTGTATTGTTGAAGTACGTAATGATTTTTCACATTAAAGAGTAACTGTTAGCCCAAAAAAATCAAATTTAAATCTCTATTGCAATGTGTTAAATAGTTTGTAAGGGAGCCAAAAAGTCAATGTTGAAGTTAAAAAGCAATCCAATTTTTTTACTGTGTGACTATCATTCAGCCTTTTCCCCAAGCTCCTAAGGAGGCCGCAAGGCCGCATAACAGATACTGCAGAACATGCAGAGCATGCCCATGTCTGCCCGACCCCCCTCTCCCCCCCAGGACCAGGTGCCGATGTCTGCCCGACCCCCTCTCCCCCCCCAGGACCAGGTGCCGATGTCTGTCCGCTCCCCCCCCCAACCCGCCCCCCCAAAAGCCGATGTCTGTCCGACCCCTCAGGACCAGGTGCCGATATCTTCTCACCCCAAAAAGCTGACACCGAGAGAGAGCGGGAGCGGAGTACATCTACACACTTCCAGCGCCGCCACCGCAAGTTTGCCCTGTCGCCGTGCATCTCTCTCTCCTGCTCGTGATTCTCTCACATGTGACTCGGCGGCTGAGCTGCGGTGGCGGCGCTGGAAGTGTGTAGATGTACTCCGCTCCCCCGCTCTCTCTCCATGTCAGCTTTTTGGGGTGAGAAGATATCGGCACCCGGTCCTGGGGGGTCGGACAGACATCGGCTCTTGGGGGGGGGCGGGTTTGGGGGGGGGGGAGCGGACATACATCGGCACCTGGTCCTGGGGGGGAGAGGGGGTCGGGCAGACATCGGCACCTGGTCCTGGGGGGGAGAGGGGGGTCGGGCAGACATGGGCATGCTCTGCATGCTCTGCAGTATCTGTTATGCGGCCTTGCGTCCTCCTTAGGAGCTTGGGGAAAAGGCTGAATGATAGCCACACAGTAAAAAAATTAGATTGCTTTTTAACTTCAGCATTGCCTTTTTGGCTCCCTTACAAACTATTTAACACATTGCAATAGAGATTTAAATTTGATTTTTTGGGCTAACAGTTACTCTTTAATATCTTTTCTTTATTATCTCCCTTCTGTTTTTAAAACGGTATTTATCGTTAACCAAGTCTGTCAACAATGTTTAGCATTATTAAGACTTTGTTATCCAGCCGGGCCCTTTTTCCTCGCGCCCTTTTTTCATGCATGTGTTTAAAGGGTTATATGTTATTAGTACAAAAATGTTGACAATGCATGAGATGAAACAGATTTAACATGGATTTTCAGCCAAATGCTTTATTTCATTTTAGACGAAGTTGGGAAAGATAGTCAACACACTCAGAATCTAGAGATGTATTCCCTGTTCCATGTTCCCATCACCTTTTCATCTGTCATAGGGCTGCATCCACTAAACAGACAAGTCTACACTTATAGATAAAAATGGAGAGGACTCACAAGTCAGATCCTTAAAGTTAACGAACGTAGTAAAGAAGGTTTTGAAATGAACGTAAAGAAATCTAAGATCGACAAGTCACAACATCAACTGTCAGTACTGGAGAGGGAGTAAAAAGTTTCTTCCTTTTGGGTTCAGTTTATGAATAATATAGGAGGCAGCAGTCAAGAAATGTGACAACGACTAAAGATTGGCAGGTCTGCAATGAAAGCTTTAGATGATGTGTGAGCAAGAAAAATCTAGACTTGTGGAGGCTTTGGTCTTTCCAGTGACATTCTAAGTCTGTGAACTCTGTACAGTAAAGAAAAAAGAAGGCTAGATAGAATTCCTATTGATGCCAATGGACTGTGTAGCTAGATGACTTATGTGGACTTTTTGGACTGCCAAGAAAACAAACTGATCGTGGACCATATTAACCCAGACTTCTCTGTAAAAGCACAAGCAACACAGATGAGGTTTGAATACTATGGGACAATTCACCTTTTCTCCTAGGTTTTCTCCTAGGAGATCATTTTCTCTTTAAAATAATATTTCAGCACTTGGTGATTTGAAAAACTACCAAAAATTAGGTGAAAATGTTCTATTGAAATTATTTTTTGTATTTTTTTTCCTGCTTGCTTGGAGTTTAACCACTTTAAGACAGCAGCAGTTTTAAACCCCCCCCCCCCCCCCCCAGGCCATTTTTTTACTAAATGGGCCACTGCAACTTTAAGGCCTCGTCACAGGGCCACGCAACTCAGCACACAAGTGACCCCCCCTTCCTTTTCTCCCGCCAACAGAGCTTTCTGTTGGTGGGGTGTGATCGCTCCCCCAAAGTTTATATTTTTTAATAGATGTTTTTCTTTCTTTTTTAAAAAATAAATTTTCTTATTTTCTAATTTATTTTCCCTCCCACGGTCCCTCCCTCCCCCCGTCAGCCTATCACAGCGGATTGCTCCTGTGTCCCCCAGGGGGACAGCTGTATCACACGGTTGTCCCCAGTACAGGGCTGCCTTAGATCGCAGCGCTGCACATAGTTATTAGACGGCGGTTTCGCCATCTAACAGTCTCCGAGCGCCGATCGCCACTGGGAGACTGAAGGCGGAGCGGAGATGCACGCGCATCAGCACACGCGCTCTCCTGCAAGCCCCATAGGAAGCCATTCACGCTAAACGGCCTACAGTGGTCCTGGGGCTGCAGCCGCGTTTACCCCAATTGGCGTGGAGCAGTCGGCAGGTAGTTAAAAGGCATTTAATTGACAAGTTGTAAAAATATAAACTAAGAGAAAAAGTTAATCGCATATGGGTCCCCATCTCTGTTGTCAGCTGTACCTGGGTGGATGTCGGGATAGAGAAGATGAGGAGGACTACTAATGAGATGGACAATTCCATCACAAGTATGATAAGAACATCACTACTGGATATGAAGAAAACAAACTGAAGTCCTTGTGTGTAGATGACCTATCTTGCCGTTACCAAATTAATGACACTCGATAATGATGACAAATGCCACTAGGAAAAAAAGGAAGTGACAGAAGCCCAGACATCAAGAATGCCTTGCAGAAGTTTTGGTGATTTTGTTTTTGAAATATGACAGGATCATATTGGAAGCTGCAAGCCAGCAAAAACTTGAATGGCTTTTTAGTGATGTGCCTGGTTCTATTTGGGAAGTCTAGAGGAAGTCTAGAGGACAAGAAAATGAGCAACACCAATAAAAACTTAAAGGCCGATTGCACAGATAATATTAGCGGTGCAATGCGGTGTGACAACTGGGTAATATGCATAGTGCCGCCTCTCTGCTAGTGACGTACGACCTATTGGGCAGGAAGTATGTCATTGGGCTTCCCGTTGATCCATGTATGCACGCCATGTCACACCTCACTCCTGTCGGCGAACACTTATTGCGTTGCCCATTGAACTGCTGCAGCCTTTGCGTTGGCATTGCAGCGATTTGGATACATCTGGTGCACCAGGTCACATCATATGAAATGTGCAAGTCGCCATAGACTTGCATGGCCCTAGCGGTGGGGATGCGGCAGGGAAGAGTAACGCGGTGCAACATAGTGTGCAAACATGCTAGGGGTCAAAGGAGATGGAACGATGGTCTCTAACTCTTTCTCACTCTAGAAAGAGGTCCTTGTTGGAGACATGTGTTTACTTTTTGCCAGGAAAGGAAATAGGGGATATTTTTGGAAAGTGGTGATGTAGGCCACAATAAAAACTTAAAACGGGTTTTAACTCTTTCCCACACTGTATCATAGTCCAACAATGTTGGAAAACGAATGCAATGAAACTAAGATCAGGACAACAGACACAACATCAACTGTCAGTACTGCAGAGGAGGACATTGAAGTTGTAGAAAGTTTCTGCCTTTTGCGGTCAGTCATAAATAATATAGGAGGCAGCAGTCAAGAATTATGACAAAGGCTACAGATTGGCAGGTCTGCAATGAAATGTTTAGATGATGTCTCTAAGCAGGTAAAGGTTTGGTTTGTGGAGGCTTTGGTCTTTCCAGTGACAATCTAAGCCTGTGAACTCTGGACGGTAAAAAAAACTAGATAGAAACCATAATGATTCCTATAAGTTGTGGCGTTAGAGAAGACTTTTGCAGATGTCTTAGACAACTTAGACAGCAGAGTAAACAAACAGGTGAACTGTTGCTCATAATATAACCTAGACATCTATAGAATCTCAACTCACATGGGTGAAACTTTCAAACCATGGGGACTTAGACAATCCACCTGTCTCTGGAGCCATCAGCTATGCCAAAGGAAGGTGAAAAGACAGTGGGATGGAGGAAGACTAGCAGTGAGATGGATTATTGTCATAACAGGTATGACTGGAAGTAGCGTTTACACTTCTTGCCGAAACAGGAATAACGTGAAATTCAGACAACCATAGGACTCCAATTGAACTCTGGCTCTTGCACACCATGCATATCAAACTAATATAAAAATATGAAACATAAAGTGTTTTTAAAGCTGGTATCTGATTAGTTGCTAAAGGGAACACAGTCGGCCAAAAACAGTCTGAAAAACATGGAGTCCAGGGCCAACGTCAAGGATAGAGCCAGCTCCCACTGTCAGCAGTCATTAGAGAATATGCCCAATTTTGTGTCACCAAATCTGTGCAAAAAAACACATTTCCACAAAAATTACCTTTTTTATGAACATTTGTATTTAAAACAAGAACATTTACTAAATAATTCACTTGCAGCAATGTTGAATACTTTGATTTTGAATCTTTTTGAAAGTTACGAAACATAACGTAAATGTTCAATGTGTATTCACAAAAAAATTGTTTTACATGATATCAAATATATTTCCATCATAAAATGAGTCTGGTGAACAATGTGTAAGAATCATTAAAAGTAAGGCTTAAAGCAAACCTGAAGTGAAAATAAACTTATGAGATAATGAATTGTATATGTAGTATGGATAATAATTAGAACATTAGTAGTAAAGAAAAGAGTCTTATACTTTTATTTTCAGTTATATAGCCTTATTTATAACACTGTATCGGTCTGTCCCAATTGCAGTTTAGAATCCACACTCAGGCCCATATGCAATTAACTGTTTCTTCTGAGTTTTCTACTAGGAGATATTTTTTCTTCTTTATGTTAAAATAACTTTTCACTATTTTTGTATTTGAGCAAGGATTAAAAAGTAGGCAAAAAAGTACTATCAAAATTATTCTGAGCACTATCTTGCTTGTTGGTTATTTAAAGGACATTTTAATGACAGCATATGAAAATATTGCCTAGGAGAAAACTCAGGAGAAAAAGTGAATTGCATATGGTCCTCTGTATTTTAAGCTGTAAAGCAAAGCAGGAGTAATGACCCTTTTAACTTCTCTGCAGCAAAACCCTATCCCACGCTGTCTCTCACTGTTTCTTAACTGTATAAGCTCTTCAGAAAACAGAACTGTGTTCAACCAAGTTGGTCAACTAACACTGGTTGACTAGTTCAGAGAAGCTCTTTTGCGTAGATAACAACTCAAGTTTTTTTTAACTCTTCCTATACTGAAAAAGAGAAGGGACTTTACATCATTTCTTAGTAGGGCTAGTATCATATGTGAATATGTTTATCTCATCATGTCATACGCTTCTTCAGATTCACTTTAAAGTGTCTGGTTAGTCGGAAGTTTGAACAACTGTGTTACTGGATTCAATGACCTACTTATATACATCCGTCAGATGGAAACTCCCATCAAACTTTGCAATAATGTCCCCACTTTTGGAAAAGAACATACTTCCCCAAAGACTAATTTCATTGCTTTTCTTATAGGACAGGATTTATTCTTCGCTTATAATCATATTTTACAAAATAAGAGCGATTGAACTGGCTTCCATTCAGCACAGAAAGAAATCACCCTATCAGCCTAACAGCGGGAATCCTTACTACTTAAGAAATACGGGTGATGATATTTGGTGTAAAAGATTAGCTGACACAATTGAATTCTGAACTCTCTTCTAGAACACAAATGATCACAGCGTCGCCGAAATTGGAAGGGGGAAAAAAACTAATTTCTATACACAAAAGACTTTTGACAAAACAAGGCCTTAATCTGGCTATTTCGTAGTAACAATGTGTTGGCGCACACAGGGGAAAGTTGTGCAAGAGGCTTATTTTTCTGTCTGCCCTGATATGTGTAAGAGACTTATGAAAAGTTAAACTTCTACGGACTCACATCCATTCACGCATGGCCACACACTCCTATTGGTCTGCTCGGCCCTGTTCTGCAGAGAACAGAGAGGAAAAATAGCTGCAATCTCTGCAGCATGTGTGTCTAAGCTAAAGGGTCATTTGTGGGAAATTATATAGCCCTTGTCTTTGTGATCAAAGAAGATGAATCCTACCTGTGCCAGATATGGTTGCATGCTTTCATGTACTATACTAGCTTGGATCTAAGTCAATGTAGTTCCACCAGGGCTGTGGAGTCGGAGCCATTTTTAGGTACCTGGAGCCGGTGGTTTAATAAACTGAGGAGTCGGATGAATTTTTGTACCAACTTCACAGATCTAGTGAGTATTAGACTAAAGAGTTGGAGTCGAGGAGTCGGAGTCAGAGCTATTTTTGGCACCTTGAGTCTGTGGTTTCATAAGCTTAGAAGTCCGATGTATTTTGTACCGACTCCATAGTCCTGGGTTCCATGCCAGCAAATGTCCATTAGATCATTAAAAGCTGTGGCAGGAGCTATAGCTGAAGTATCCACCTTCTGTCCACCATGATCGCTGTCTGTTTGGGGCTGGCATATTTTTTTTTTTACATGTATGTGTTTTCTTCAGGTGTACTTTTACATATTGTAAAAACACATAAAGAAATGTAAAAGGAACTTTATGCTCAGGCTACAGAAGATAGCAAGGTATAAAGAAAGAAGTAAGGAATCCGAAGAAAATAAAGGAAAAGAGAAGCGAGAGAGTGGATAGGGAAAGGGAAGGAAGGGAAGAGAAGAGAAGAAAAGGAAGAGAAGGGCAGGATGAAAAGTTAAGAGGATGAAAGCAGAGGAAACAAGAGGAAGGATGGGAGAAGAGGAAAGAAAAGATAGAGATGGGAAGAGAAAGAAAGGCAAAGGATGGGAAGAAAAGAAACAGAAGAGAAGGGAGAAAAATATCAAGAAAGGAAAGAGAAGGAGATAGGATGAAAAAGAAAGGGACACGATGGGGAAGGAAAGAGGGTAGAGGAAAGGGAAATAAAGTGTAAGAAAGGTGAGGTAAGGAAAGAAAGGGAGATGAGAAAGGATAGGTAAGAAAGGGACAAAATTGGGATGGAAATGGAGGGTGGAGGGGGGGGGGGCATAAAGTTAGAGAAAGGTAAGGAAAGAAAAGGAGAGGGAAGCAGAGGAGAGAGAGGAAAGTAGAGGGAAAAGAGGAGATAAAAGAGGAAAGCAGAGGGGAGGACAGGAGGAGAGAAAGAAAAGGAGAGGAGGAGACAATAGAGTGAAGGTAGAGATGGGAAGGAAATGGAATGGAAGGAAAAGTTGACAAGGGAAAAAGTGTTCATCATCACACAGTTCCCTAGTACAAAAACTTCCCTTCTCAGTGTAAAAGGAAGAATGAAGTTTATAGAAGATGAGACTGGGAATACCTGACCTGTATTTTCACACGCGGGAGCTTCTAAGAAACCCAGGAGAGTTTCCTAGTAACAAGAGCACTCTACGAAGTGGAATGACTTGTGGCACCATGGCTATGCCCACGTGACAACCAGCAGCCGTGGGCATCCAGCCTGCTTCTCCTGGAGGCTCCTTAATACCTCATCTTCTATTCTGACTGGAGTGAACCTTAAACAACATTTGAGAAGGTTGCCTTCCTTTGTGTTTAAACAGAACCTTCAAAGCCGAAGCCCCTAAACCATCGATCCGGGAGCCGGGTGACCCGCGGAGTCTGTGGCAGCTCCTGGAAGGGCTGTAATATATTCATAGCTATAGCGTAACACCTAACCTTTCTTCCCCAGAACAAAGTGTTCTATATGGAAACCAGCTTCAGGAGCCGAAACTGTGAACTAAAATGTAATAAACTCCTCATGATTAAATTCCAGGAGTTTCATTCCAAGGAAGACAATTCATAGAGAGTGAGAAAAAAACAATAGATGAGGTCTGATTCATGGCTACAGAGTAGGGATGCTCATTCGGATTCCGCGGAAATGCAATTTCCGAAATTCCGATCGGAAATTGCATTTCCGCATCGGAATGCGGAAATCGGTAATTCTAGTGCAGGAGGCGGATTTCCGCCGGAAATCGCGGAAATTTCCGCCGGAAATCGCGGAAATTCCACCCGACTTTAACATCGATTTTCTCAAAAACTATAAAGTCTTTTTGAAAACTTTTTTTTGCATCTTGTTCACAAGATTCAGTTTAATAAACCCTGAAAATTTGGTGTTTCTAGGACTTAAGGGGGATTTTCTATTAACCGCTAAAGTCAGTGGATTTTTACTGTAATGTAAAATGCAGAAAATCTGCATCTGCCTATTTTCTGCATTTTACATTACAGTAAAAATCCGCCGACTTTAGCAGTTAATAGCAAAGCCCCCGTAAGTCCTAGAAACACCAAATTTTTTAGGGTTTATTAAACAGAATCTTCTGAACAAGATGCAAAAAAAAGTTTTCAAAAAGACCTTATAGTTTTTGAGAAAATCGATGTTAAAGTCGGGCGGAATTTCCGCGATTTCCGGCGGAAATTCCGCATTGGAATGCGGAAATTGATAGCGGAAGGCGGAATCGGTAATTTGGCAATGGCGGAATGCGGATTTACCGCGGAATCGGAAATTGGCATTCCGACCATCCCTACTACAGAGGTATTGTTCTATTGTTCCCCGCTCCTTATTCTATTATACAAGAGAATTATTTGTATGCAGCCCCCAGGCATATCATGCCATTGGCTTTCTTATACGCACACAAAAAAAACCTCATAACTGCTTTCTCTACAAGTGTCAAAGCATTAACCCGTTGTGCACATATCTCCTAAAAGGAGATTGACTATTAAACAGAATAAACAATTGCAATTAATATCTTCAGAAGTGATCAGCTGTAACGTTTTTTAAGATGTAGTGGTGCAGGGATCACCATAGCAACCACAGCAGTTGCTATGGGGCCTGTGAGCAGGGACGGGGAAGGGGGGGGCGTACATTTAAAAGTAGCATGACCAATTTTTGGCGCAGGGTAAAGCTGAAAAACAGCTCATCCTGAGCTTGCTGATTATGTTATTCCCCCTGCTGGCAGTTGGTGCTGTCTATTTTTTTTTTATTGCATAGAATTTTCAACATTTTACCCAACAGAGTTTCAAGCAGAGTATGACTATTACAACACAGTGTCAGGTACATCTTATCGCCCACATGGCAGCGTATAAAAGAAAGTCATGCATTAATTACTAAAAAATCCCCACCCCAACCAAAAAAACCCACCTAACCCAGGCCCGGATTTATCTCACAGGAGCCTATAGGCACAGATATCCTGGCACTTTGGACTTCTCCCTCATTGAACCTACAAACCTCCCGCCGAACCGCACACCTTGTGTGCTAGCTGGCCCAGCTGTCACTTCTCCCTTAGTTCCCTTTTCCGTCATATGTAGCTACAGTTGCACCTTAGTATTGGGTAGCAAGAGGAACCTCAATAGTAAGTAGCTAGAGGTTCCCCCAAGTATTGGGTATTAGGTGCCCCTGACTGAAGGGAGATCTCATCAGTGGAATGCCAGGAGCAGGGTGAGTAACCTCTCATTTACATTTTCATCAGGACTCTGTATAGGCAAGGTGGGAGGGAGGCACTCGGGGAGGGGAGTGAGCCGCCTTTCCATCTTCAGGTGCCTGTAGGCACGTGCCTACAGTGCTAGCCACTCTTTCGCCCACATGGAACCATACCAAAAACTAACAATGTGCATGTTTAAGAATCTGGAATCTTCCATTTCTTAACTTCTCACTTTGCAACATATTGCTTTATTTTTTTTCCCTCTACTACTATTTTTTTTGGTAAAATTCCTCTTTACGTATCAGTTTTTTACCACTAGGAGTGGAGGACTGTTTTCCCCTGGATTTTGTCCTATTCTACTGAGAGCAACTTTTTAACCCAAGTGGCCGGGTTTGTTTTCCTCACCTGCCTACTGCTTGGCCACTGCTTGTGGCACACTATTGTGATTAATATTGTTCACATCTATCTCCTTCCTGTGGTTAATTAACATACTACACTATGGCTTCAATACACTAAGCTCATCTCCTGTCTTTAAAACCCATTCTGTGCTGTTTTTACTGTTATCACCATGGTGATAAAGCATGTAGTATTCACTAAGCAATTTTCCTCAGGCAAACCTTAAAATAAGGATTCTGTCTTTAAGTTAAAAAAATTATTTCTGAAGTTAAGGTTTCAGTCCTTAAAATAATGACAGAATTCTTAAAGGACCACTATCGTGGAAAAAAATGTAAAATTTAAAATACATGTAAACAAATACAAATAGGAAGTACGTTTCTCCCAAAGTAAACTGAGCCATAAATTACTTTTCTCTTATGTTGCTGTCACTTACAGTAGGTAGTAGAAATCTGACACAAACGACATGTTATTTGGGCTAGTCTATCTCTTTATGGGGATACTCAGCATGGCCTTTATTCTTTAAAAAGACACTACCTGAAAAGGAGTTATACAAAGATGCTGGGAGCAGATGCAAGGAGCCAGCCACTCTGCTCACTACACACTTTTTTGGCAGTTGGACGGAACAATCACCATTCGCTAAAGCTTTTGAAAATAAAGAAAGCCCTGGGAGTCCCCCAGGAGGAGATGGGCTAGTCCAAAACCTGTCGGTACTGTCAGATTTCTATTACCTACTGTAAGTGACAGCAATATAGGAGAAAAGTAGGAGATGGCTAATTTTACACTGGAAGAAACGTACTTCTTATTTGTATGTGTTTACATGTAAATTTTATGATTTTTGCAATAGTGGTCCTTTAAGTTAAATACAGGATGTTAATTCACAGAGAGCAATGCAAATGTAAAGTGTGTGAGGTGTTATCACCTGGCCTGAGCTGTCATTAAGTGGAGTGTTACTACAGATTGCAATGTAAAGTGCAGCAGTCTGAGCTGTCTGCTTTTTTTTTTTTTACCAGTTTATGAGGGGACTCTGTATAGAGAGTAATATACACAGCAGGCACACAGAGAGGGAGTGAGAGACACCAAGCATACACATACACACACACACACACACACTCTCTCTCTCTCACACACACACACTCTCACAAATCCACACATAGAGACACAGAAACAGACACAGACCTAGCCACACACAGCCATAGCTTCCGTCTCTCCTTCTCTTGCTGTTCTACACAGGCTAGCTGTATTTTTCCTGGCAGCAGGAGGGGTGGCGCTACATCCTGCCTGTGTGTGCTCCTCCCCTCCCTATCTGCTGCATGTGAAAATAACTACGGAGTTAATAACTTAAGGATTGGTGTGATAAGAAAATATTTTCACTGTGAAAACCTATCACTACAGGGATGTTCGGAAATGTCGATTTCCGATTCTGCAGAAATTCCAATTTCTGCCAATGCCGATTACTGATTTCACGGATTTTCTTGGTAAAATCTGAAATTCAGAAATTTCAATTCCGCAAAATCCGAATGAGCATCCCTATTAATAAGGAAAGCTTCTTTAGTGACTTAACACTTAAAATACTGATTGATGTGTGCTGATAAGTTTTCACTTGCCTTATTTTCACCAGAATGATCTTAGTGAATTGTGGCCTATATTGGCGGGCTCTCAGTCTCTTTCCACCATACCTTTTTCTTCTTTTTGAGAGTTACACATGAGCGTCACGTATTGCAGCTGCCTCCTATTACCCATCCTCTGCAGTCCCTGACTTATAAATACCTTCTGGAAAACACAGCACCGGCCGCAATGTACTTTAGACTGATTGTCCCTTAAAACTTGGGATGGCACATATGAAACTCTCCTCCATTATCTCGATGTGTGAAATAGAAAGGACACTTTTTTTTTACGTGATATGATTTTGTAGAACTCCTGATTGCTCTTATTCAGAAGATCTATCGGAGGCCGGCTTTTTGGCCAGCTCTGAACTAAAACATTTTGCACAAATTGAAAGACTCGGAGGTCTATAAATCAAAAACAAATTATGGCAAATACATCAGGAAGGTTACAGTATTTTGAACATCCATTTTAGTAGCAGCTGTTTTACGGCACGGAAACTCTACTTGGTAGTCCAAGTGCTAGCGGAGACCTCTCTTTTGTTGAATCTGCCATGTGGCTTTAACCACTTCCGAACCACGCTGATTGAAGTCTACGCCGTTTGGAACCTGCTATTCCTGCTGGGAGGTGTATTTCAATGTGAATGCCTCACAGCAATCATGGGGTCGATGAAATGGGCTCCTGACCGGCTCAGGGAGTAGAGATGTCCCGAACAGTTCGCTGGAGAACGTGTTCACGCGAACTTAGCTGGTTCGAGTTCGCAGTGAACACTTAGCGAGTTCGACCCGCCCCCATACTACATCATTGGGCTAAACTTTGACCCTCTACATCACAGTCAGTCAGCAGACACACGGCAGCCAATCAGGCTGCACTCCCTCCTGGAGCCCCCCACCCCCCTCTTATAAAAGGCAGCAGTCTCGGCCATGTTCTCACTCTGTGTGCTGCTGTATTAGTGAGAGAAGGGAAAGACATTGGAGAGATAGGGAAAGTGATAGTTAGAAGGTCTGTTAGCTTGCCCCTTGCTGATATTTGTTGATGAAAAGCACCCCAAAACAGGTCTTTCAATAGCTAATGTTCTTATGATGTGTTTTTTCTTTTGTGTGTGTGCCACTGACACTGCATATACAGCCTGTCTGTCGCAGCGGGCCCTTGCTAATTTCTGTACTGTGCCAGGCCCGGCACATTCAGTGCATACCTTTTACTGCCTCTGTGTGTCTGCACTTTGTATTATACAATACCACCACTAGTCAGTGCATACCTTTTCCCTGCACCTGTGTGACTGCACAATTGTATTATAGCAGCAGTCAGCGCATACCTTTTTACTGCACCTGTGTAACTGCACATTGTATTATACCACCAGCAGTCACTACATACCTTTTAACTGCACCTGTGTGACTGCACATTGTATAGCAGCAGTCACTGCATACCTTTTCAATGCACCTGTGTGACTGCACAATTGTATTATAGCGGCAGTCAGTGCATACCTTTTCACTGCACCTGTGTAACTGCACATTGTATTATACCACCAGCACTCACTACATACCTTTTCACTGCACCTATGTAACTGCACATTGTATTATACCACCAGCAGTCAGGTCAAAAAAGTGTTAAGTACCTCACCTTTTATCAAAATGAATGAGGTATGGTTCCGGGAGATCTACTGCCTGCCCGAAGACTAAGTCAGTCCCCACACACAGCATCTCTTCCTGCACGCCATGTGACTGCCTGCCCCAAGACTAAGTCAGTCCCCACACAGCATCTCTGCCTGCCGGCCGCTGCTGCCTGCCTCAAGACTAAATCAGTCCCCACACAGCATTTCTGCCTGCAGGCCGCTTGACTGCCTTCTCTGCCACCACCAACAGGGTCCAGGACTCCAGGTGGATTCCTGAATTTTTATGGCCGCTGCTACTAGCTAATATTTGTTCTGGTGCGTGTACATGCCTAATTTTTCTTGCTGCACTGCGGCTGCAACAACAAAACAAAAGGCATGTACATGTGTCAATTCCCCTTCATAATCGTTACCTTGCTGTGGTGAAGGGGCTTGCGTATCACAATGAAGCAATGACCGGCTATATTAGTGTGTTGGGGGGCACACCTGACCCAAGATAATAAGGTCATTGCTTCATTATGGACATTGTTATGTCATTGAGCTACCTCAGCCCGACCATAAGGGCTTAAAAAAACGCCATCGCCTGCACTCTCGCCATAGTGCGCACCAGTCCAGCATGGCCATCACTACACAAACAGCTGTTTGCAGTGCATTACACAGTGAGTTTGGTCTGTCAGTGTGAAGTAGTAAACTACTTACACTAACTGCTGATCCATGTATACACACACAAGATGTTTTCAAGCACTTTAAGCCTCCAATTTAGCAATGCAATGTTATTTCTGTCTTTTAGAGATTATAACCATGCTGTGCGTCAAATCCGTAATTTTCCCCAGGACTTTTGGCATGTATCCTACTCCACCATGCCCCCCTCCATGTGTTAGACCCCTTGAAACATGTTTTCCATCACTTTTGTGGCCAGAAAAAGTGTTTGTAGTTTTTCAAGTTCGCCTGCCCATTGAAGTCTAATGCAGTTCGAAAAGTTTGCAGGTTCGCAAACTTTTTCAGAAGTTCGAGTTCGAGGTCCACGAACCTAAAATCGGAGGTTCGAGCCATCTCCATCAGGTAGCTCTGGCGTCATAGGGATGGCAGAGCAAGGGGACTACAGTGGTGGGAGAACGGTGTGAATAGCAGTAGCGGCAGGTCAGTTATGAAGTCTGTGAGAGCTGTTTGTTCAAACCAGCAGTCTCTGGTCCTTAAAGAGGCACTATGGCGAAAAATTGTAAAATTCAAATATGTGCAAACAGACAATTAAGAAGTACGTTTTTTTCTAGCGTAAAATGAGCCATCAATTACTTTTCTCCTATGTTGCTGTCACTTACAGCAGGTAGTAGAAATCTGACATAAGTGACAGGTTTTGGACTATTCCTATTCTTTATAGGGGATTCTCAGCAAGGCTTTTATTCTTTATAAAGCTATTCCCTAAAAAGGATTTAAACAATGATGCTGGCCAGTCTACCTGCTCGCTACACAGTTTTTTGGCAGTTGGACAGAGCAACTGCCATTTACTAAGTGCTTCTGTAAATAATTAAATCCCTGAGAAGCCCCTATGAAGAGATGGACTAGTCCAAAACCTATCACTTCTGTCAGATTTCTACTACCTACTGTAAGTGACAGCAACATAGGAGAAAAGTAATTTATGGGTCATTTTACTCTGGAAAAAAAAAACATATTTCTTATTTGTATATGTTTGCACATATTTTACATTTTTACAGTTTTTCGCCATAGTGCCCCTATAAGGGGCCAGAGACTGCTGGTACGGAAAGGGTTAAAAGAAAAAAAAACGTTTTCCTTAACTGGTGAATAATGAATCATTTTTTAATAAGTGAGCGTTTCAATATTCTGATGCCAACGGCAAAAAGTGGAAGTCTTAAATTAAAGAATGAATTCAGTTTTCATAAGTAAGAAACGGGGTAATATGGACCAACCACTACCTGAGATGATTGGGGTATCCTCACTTAACCCCTTCTCGCAGCTGCATGTTAAATTAGTACCTCCTCCTGCAGGAATGTTAATTAGGTGACAGTGGATTTCATCCCTGGATGTTTCCCTGCAGACGCTAATCTCAGAGTCCGCAAGCTGCACGCAGAATGTAAAACCAATCAATGATTTCTTTGATCAGGTGAAATTTGTTTTTCCACCTAAGTCAACTTTTCTAGATGGATGGTGTATGAGATAAAGCAGCAAAGGATTAAACCACCTCTGCCTTTTATTTCGAGCTATGTGGATAAACTCATACACATACAATCACTGATCCAACAAACACTCCACAAACATATCAACAAATCACAGATTCAGAAGTTCTGCTACTGCAGACCGTGATTTTTATTTTCCTTGAGAAATAGCCAATGATGAGCAGCTTGTACAGGAAGCAAAAGTGAGAACTTATCACATGATCATGGCCAACCAATCAATGAAGTGATTGATTTTCAAATGAGCCATCTCAACCTCTCTGGTTGGCAGATGATGAGTAGCTTACACAGGAAGCAAAAGTGAGACCTTATCACATGATCATGGCCAACCAATCACTGAAGTGATTGATTTATCAAATGATCCATCTCTACCTCTCTGGTGGGCGGATGATGAGTGACTTGCACAGGAAGCAAAAATGAGACCTCATCACATGATCATGGCCAACCAATCAGTGAAGTGCAAATTGATCGTCTACCTCTATGGGTGGCACCTACAAAAGTCAATCAAAATTCACCTATTGATTTTCAAGGGGAATATTTAATTGCTGCCATTCTTGCACTGTTAATGGCACAAGCCTAAAACCTGGTACAGCTGGTCATTGGGTGACTGGGGTTCAAATTCAGAAAAGGGAGTGGAGCCAAAGCCATTCAGATTAGTTTAATTTTAATGCAAATTATTTCATGCCAAAGACTGCAAAGCTCACAAACTTGGTCATTGAGTAATTGTGTGTTAGGGTTAGAAAAAGTGGGCGGAGCCAACCCCAGCCAAATACATACCCGGGCAACGCAGGGCCATCAGCTAGTAATTTTATAAAAAACAGTTGAGTTAGAGTTTAAAACTCCAATTCACAGACAAGACTGTATTTTTGGAAGTAAAGATGAGTAAATTAAATATAAAAACAAGGTTTTAAAGAGACACTGAAGCAAAAAAAATATGATATAATGAATTGGTTGTGTACTATGAATAATTACTAGAAGATTAGCAGCAAATAAAATATTCTCATATTTTTATTTTCAGGTATATAGTGTTTTTTCTAACATTGCATCATTCTCTAATATGTGCAGATTACACAACACTCAGCATTCAAAATGATTCTTTCAGAGCAGTCTGCGAACTAATGACCTCTCCTCTGGCAGAGGAAAAGTAAATAGTTAACTAACAGTTGAGATAATAAAAGTCAGAAAACAGCCCTCTCCACGACTTTGAAAGTCGTAGAGATAATGGCTTTTTTGTATAGAGATAACAACTGGAGTTTCTTAACTCTTCCTGTACTGGAAACAATTAGACTGATGTATCTGACCTTAATGTTTTAGTTCTTAGCTGTACTACACATACAAATTATAATATCATAGTTTTTTTTTTCGCTTCAGTGTCTCTTTAAAGTGAACCAGAGACGAAGCCCCCTTGTGTATTTTACCATAGAAATCAGTGGGAACATTAGAGAAAACATTTACCATGCTCTCTGTTCCATCCTCACTGCTAAAAGTGTCTGTTATCTAGCTGAGATAAGAATCCCGGACTGAGCATTGAGTCTGGCTTTGCTATAATGACTCAGCTATAATGATTCCTGAGCAAAGCCAGCAGGGGGCAGGCTTGGACTTGAAGACAGCAAAGAACACAGTCTCAGCTATAATTATTCTGTAGCAAAGCCAGACCGACTGCTTAGTCGGGATTCTTATCTTAGAGGTGATAACAGGCAAATTAAACAGAGAACAATGTAACAAAGAGCAGATTAGGTGTTTACTGTCATGTTCCCACTGATTTATAAGGTAAAATACATGAGGTTGCTTCATCTCTGGTTCTCTTTAAGGTGCCCTCTATGCACTTGTTGACTTTCCCAAGTCAACCAGTGGCACATTAGATGACCAGGCGTCCATGTGTCATTTCTTACTCAATTGTTGGTGAAGGAAAAAGCATTTATGCTGTCGTTATTCGAGACATTCCTGCGCACAGATAATGGCTTTACTCCGCATGTATGAGTGATATGCCTGAACAGTGGCAAAACCCCCCCGAAAAGATGAGATTATTGGAGAGAGAGAGAGAAAAAGGAGCTGTGTCAGACAGATCAGAACACTCACTGCAATTCTGCTAATGGCCTTTATCAGGGTAAAAATAAGTCAAAAAAAGAACAAAGTAAAAGGTAAAAATAATGTAATATAGGTTAAAAGGTACTTTTAAGGGTTTTTCTCACTCTTTAACTTTTCAACATAGAAAATGGTTTCAGCAATTTCATTCTAAGGAATTTAAAAAAAGGAGGTATTGCAGAACTTATCAAATAAACTTTCTTTTTTGCAGCAGCAGGGGAAAATATTTCATTCTGCATTATTTGTCAGAAAAGTTGGGGGTGGGCGAGGCAACAGAGCCGGAGGCTGATTGGGCAAGGCTTCGGGCAAAACCAATAAGTGGGGAGGGAGAGGGGTGTTTGGGCATTAGGCACTTAGCTGGTTTTAGGGAAAGCAGTTAAGTAATGCACATTTTCAATTGCCAATTCTTCATTGTTATTATACTGTGCATGAATATTGTTGAGCACAATTCAGGTGCTCCTAAAGAGACACTGCAAAAAAATTATGATATAATTATTTGTATGTGTAGTACAGCTAAGAAATGAAACATTAGGAGCAGAGACATAAGTCTTATATTGTTTCCAGGACAGGAAGAGTTACGAAACTCCAGTTGTTATCTATGCAAAAGAGCCATTGAGCTCCACAATTTTCAAAGTCGCAGAGAGCTCTTTTTAAGCTTGTTATCTCAACTGTCAGTCACTGTATGTTCTTTTTCTCTATCTGAGGATAGTTCAATAGTTTACTGTCCTGCTCTATACAGTCATTAAAGAGGAACTCCAGTGAAAATAATGTAGTAAAAAAAATGCTTCATTTTTTACCATAATTATGTATAAATGATTTAGTCAGTGTTTGCTCATTGTAAAATCTTTCCTCTCCCAGATTCACATTCTGACATGTATTACATGGTGACATTGTTACTGTGGGCAGGTTATGTAGCTGCTCCTAGCTGTTTTGGCTGTTAGAGACAGCTGTAAACAGCTAATTCCTGTCTGTGAACATTGTTACATTGTGGCAGTTTGCCCAGAGTACCGCGATACTCAGAGCTTCTTTTGGGAGGGGTTTCAGCACAAAATCAGTCATACAGCGCCCCCTGATGGTCTGTTTGTGAAAAGCATTATATTTCTCTTGTAAAAGGGGGTATCAGCTACTGATTGGGATAAAGTTCAATTCTAGGTTGGAGTTTCTCTTTAAGGATGCTGAGTAGTGTGTAAACGGCAAATATTAAAGAATAATGCAATGCTATAAAAAAAACTACATAACTAAAAATAAAATTATGAGAGTATTTTCTTTGCTACTAATATTCTAGCAATTATCCGTGCTACACAACCAATTCATTATATCATATTTTTTTTTTTTTTTTTTTTTGCTTTAGTGTCTGTTTAAATTAAAAGGACAAATATCACAAAACTCGCCCTAAGCTAGTAGCCCAGTGCTCAAATGGGCTCATATATCATTTAAGTGACAAGACAAAATACTCTACACAACGCTGCTAAATATTTCAGCATTACATAAAATCTAAATAGTATAATTTACCATACTCTTCAGCATTATATACTATAAGATCCTTTATCCACATTGCACCATGACAACGAGAATATAGGCAAACAAATTAGTTACAAATGTGACTTTTGGGTGCATGTGATTATAATCAAAAACATTATTTTATCGAAACTGATCCTCAAAAAAGTAGTAAGAATGCACATTCTCAGACAAACTGCACAAACCAACTATACATGACCGCCAGAAACCCCCATAAAAGCCCAAATTGCTGCCTGCCTAATAAAGTAAGGTTTTTAGCCCTCACAACATCTGCAATGTGCACCATGATCCCCTGCATGCATGACTCAATGTTGATAGAAGTACTTGGATAGGGCCTGCAAACTCTTATAGAGTTTAACATGCACAACGTCCATAATTAAATCAAACCGATTTACCATAACGCACTGTAAGCATGTGTCTACAGGCGTCTAATGAAGGAAAGGCGGCTCACTCCCCTCTCAGAGCACCTCCCTCCTTCCCTATGCAGAATCCTGATGAGGGTGTAAATGAGAGGTTACTCACCCAGCTCTCTGCATTCCACTGACGAGATCTCCCTCCAGTCAGGAGCACCTCTAGCTACTTAATATTAAGGTTCCTCTAGATACCTAATACTGAGGGACATCTGTAATTACGTATGACGGTCAAGGGAAGTAAGGGAGGAGTGACAGCTGGGTCAGCCAGCACACTTGCGGTGCAGTTTGGTGGGGGTTTGTAGGTCCATGAAGGACAAAGTCTAGGGTGCCAGGAGATCTGTGCCTATAGGCTCATGTAGGCTCGGCCTGAACCCAATTGTACCCAATCACAGAACAATCCAGATGATTACTGGCAAACCAAATGCATGATGTCCATATGTGAAGAACTCTGATTGTGCCCAATCACAGCACACTCCAGATTATCAGTTGTAAGACACCAAATGTGGTAGTCATATGTGGCTGGTCTAATGTGTGGCAGCACTAGTGTCAGCTGGACCGAACCGCTCCTCGGCAATTTTAAAATGACTTGAACATCCATGGAGAAAACACAGGATTTCACCCAATCACATAGCAACCTGTGCATGCATCATCAATGTTCAAAGGCTTGCAATAGCTGGTATAATTACCACTCTGATTTAATGGCCCAAAGGATTCCACAGGGATGCAGAAGTCCAAGATTATGAACGCTGACTTTTAAACAATACCGGTTGCCTGGCAGCCCTGATGGTCTATCTGGTTGCAGTAGTGTTTGAATCAAACTTGAAACAAGCATGCATCTAATCTTGTCAGATTTGACAGGAATGTCAGAAACACCTGATCTGCGGCATGCTTGTTCAGGGACTATGGATTAAAATTTTAAAGGCAGAGGATCATCAGGACTGCCAGGCAACTGGTATTGTTTAAAAGGAAATCTGAGAGTTTAAAAAAAAATAAAAAATATACATACATGGGGCTTCCTCCAGCCCATGGGCGTAACAATAGGGCCTGCAGCCCCTGCTCTTGCCGGGTGGGGGGGGGACTCGGCGGGGAGGGGGGACGGTCCCCCCCTCCCACACCTCGTGCTCTCCCCTCTGTGCTCCCCTCCAGCTTAAATTAGTGTCTAGGCAGCGTCAGGCAGCGGGCAGATACATACCTTCCATGCATTCCACTGGGAATGTTCCTCTTTGTAGCGTCTGACGTCACTTCCTGTATAAACAGGAAGTAGCGTCAGACACTAGAGCAAGGAGTATCCGCGGTGGAACATAAGGAAGGTATGTATCTGCCCACTGCCTGCCGCTGCCCAGACACTAATTTAAGCTGGAGGGGAGCGCAGAGGGGAGAGCCTGAGGTGAGGGAGGGGGGGACCGCCCCCCTCCCCGCCGAGTGTGGCCATAGCTTTCCCCTCATGCTGCATCCCCTCCAGCCCCCCCCCCAAATGGCCCTGAGCGGGCCCCAGGGGGGGGCCATCAGAATCTCTGCAGGGGGACCCGGTGACTCCTAGTTACGCCCCTGCTCCAGCCCCTCTAGGCTGATCGCTCCCAAGCTGTCCTCCTCCACCTCCTGCATCCTCTGCGATTTGGGCTTGAAAGTCCTTCAGCCTGGGGTGTTCTGAGCATGCACAGCCTGGCCATGCACATGCCTCCATCCTGCTCCCGTCGCCATCACCTACGCAGAATGCTCCTAGCCATGGGAGCATGACGGGGGGAGAATGTGCGGCCCGACTATACTTGCAGAAGGACTTTCGGGGCCAAATTGCAGAGGACTCAGGAGGTAGAGGAGGATGGCAATGGAGCGATCAGCCTGGAGGGGGCTGGAGGAAGACCCAGGTATGTCTCATTTTTTCAAATCCCCCTATCTCAGGTACACTTTAAAATAAAATAAATATGTCAGCCTCCATATACCTCTCACTTCAGGTTCCCTTTAAGTTATCCTAATGAAAAGAGGCAGAGGGTCACACTCTGTATCCGTATCCAATAACTGAAGAAAATAAAATGTATATCGGCCTTCTTGCAATTGGTTACGTGCAGGAAGACTTGTTTATGACTTAGAAAGCACCAGGTAAGTGACATCTCCCAAAAGACTTTCCAGGCTGTATAGGAAGAGATCAATAGTGGGCAGACTCTTAAGAAATCAGAGATATATTTATAAAGTTAAATGACAGATAACAGTGCACATGAAACACGCTATTATTATCTCAACATGTTTCGTGATAGAAATTGATTCCTTTCTTCAGGAGGACACTTGTTTCAAGGTCAAGTACGACACTGAGAGCCTGACTACTGTAATTCCTCCGCTACAGTAACATCTAAACAGAGTTTGGCTCAACTGGTAGGATTCTCAAACAAATTACCTCACGTACGGTAATTTACCTAATGAGGTAATAACATGTAGCAATTCTGGTAGGTTTTAGTCATGTTTTACCTCAGGCGGTAAATTTTAGTCATGAATTACCTCATGCAATAAATTATGTGGTAATTTGCATTAATTTTACCGAAATTTGGAATTCTCATGGAAATTAGGGGGCATGTTAGCACATAATTTACGAACCCAGTTGGTGGTAATGTTAATTTGAATGCATTTTGCAGTTTTTAGTGGAGAACCTATTGCTGTTTTAGTGGAGTTCCTACTCAGGCTGTGTAATAGAGAAGAATGGTAGAAATAAAACTCCAAATATTTACTGGATTTTTTTTTATAGGGAATGCCTATAAATATACTTTTCATAGGTTGCTACACAATCAAATACAACTTCCTACCTCAAAAAAAAAAAACATCTTCCAAAGACTGCCCTAACTTATGGAAGACATTTAAACACTGCTATTATTTATTTACTGCATGCTTACCGCTGAAATATCACACGTTTTACTGCACTTCATGCATTTATTGCATGTTTTACCTCATGTTCGGAAATGGAGAAAAATCTTTCAGAATTGCTAAAAAAAGAGAAAAATACCTCATGAGGTATTTTACCAACAAAAAAATATTTACCTCACATAGCTACCAGAATTGAGCCCAAAGCTGTACCGCCCTGGATCAACCTGAGCAACTAGGCAGTTGAGTCATACAGCCGAGCCTACTACAAAGCAGCTCAGCTTGATGCACACTGTGCACCGTGTTGCACCTGGTATCGGTGTGGCTACAGCTGCAATGCTATAGTCCAAGGCCACGTAACGGTAATTTGGGTGCAGGCAATAGCTAGTCCCTGAATTACGTGTCACCCCCAAGTTGCTACACCTGATCTCTTTAAATGGACAAGGGGTGTGGCTACAAGTCATGGTGCCCCCCCCCCCCCCCCCTACAAAAATGTTTATGAGCCCCCAAAGTTCACAACCATAATGGTGATACTTCCCCAACTAGGAATCAGGTAACAAGTGTGGCGACCATAACTTCCTCCTGCATTACAAATGTGGCCACAACAACACTTGTATTGGAAGGAGGGAGGAATGTTAAGAAGCTGGGGGCCCCCCAATGGCTACAGGGTCTGCTTCCGCTACAGCTACACCTCCACCTTTGCTTATGGGTTATTCATTCAGAAAGTATTATATACAGACAGGGCATAACTAGAAATCATGGAGATCCCCAGCAAAACGTTGATGGGGCCTTCTCGATGTTCACACCCTTTCCACCGCCTACCCCTGGTGACCCTCACAGCCTGACGGCCCATTTTGCACAGCTCAGAAAACAAGTGTGGCCATCATAATCCACACATCCATAACAAGTGTAGCCACAAAAACACCTGATCTGAAGGCTGGATTGGAGGGAGTGAAGTAGTAGTTGGAGCCCACTTACAGCTATGGGCCCACTGTAGTTACACCCATGTATACAGTGGAAAAAGAAAAATGGCAACTTCCATATTCCTCTCACTTTAAGTCCACTTTAAAGTTATTGTACGCATCACATCTTGTCTAATTATCTAAGTCCTTCAATTCCGGCTGGGATAATGTCAATAAATTCCGAGAAGCTAATACCGGCATTACGTTTCCTCAACACTCCGAAGCAGCAGAACTTCTCCATAATAAAACATTAGTGTGATATCTCATCTGTACGTCCCATTTCTTATTACATCTTGTCTCCTTCAATAAACCAATTCCCCGCCATAATGTTACTTATTTTCCCTTTCAATCCCGGAAAATTACACCGCCTTGATTCAGCAGCTAATTTCGCTGCACTGGCTTTGTGTTTCATCTCCTTACAAATGACTGGTAGGAATTTTATGAAGCCTCTCTGAAAAAGAAGGGGGGTTTAGAACCTGAGGAGCAGGACCGATGCCAAATAGAAACCGGAATCAGCTCCGTTTGAAGAAAAGAAACCAATAAAAAATGGTAAATGGGTTCTTTGGCAAATTATTTCAATTTTAACAGTTTGACGT
The DNA here is from genome assembly GCF_040937935.1 of Hyperolius riggenbachi. Lineage (NCBI taxonomy): Eukaryota > Metazoa > Chordata > Amphibia > Anura > Hyperoliidae > Hyperolius > Hyperolius riggenbachi. The sequence goes on along the minus strand of NC_090650.1, from coordinate 36,270,287 downwards.
GATATGAAACTCAGCATTTCCTCTTTGCTCTAAAAGATTATTTAAAGCATGGAATCTACTACTACAAAAAAAATGTAGCAGAACAGTATTCAAACAGTTAAGCACAGCACTTTGTTCTTCAGTGGAAAGCTCCTTGCTTCAGTGGAAAGCTTACGGCCGCATCCAAAGAGGTTATAACATTATCTTTTGTTTACATTCCTTTGTCAGGTACATTTAGCAAACATTAGCAAAGTGCAGAGAGTGAGCTCTCTCTGCTTCTAGTATGTGTGCAACTGAGAAGTGATCACTAGATGGATTTTAATATATAAATACAGCAGCTAAGCAATAAAATGCAATAGCAGCATTCAGAGCAGATAAACTGTACAATTTTGTTATTTGTTGACAGACAATATTACATGTGCACAAAAGCAAATAAGATAACTGTATGGGTAATAAAAGTAGGAAACACATTTTTATTGAATGTTATGTCAGAGTTTCAGACCACTTTAAATACAATTCACGGTAGTTAGTATACCATTTGAAAATCCAGCAACATCAAAACAAAATTCTGCTCGGCAACATTTCTGGCAACCAGTACGGATGGTCGGAAATGCCGATTTCTGATTCAGCGAAAATTCTGATTTCCACAAATGCCGATTACCTACTCCGTGATTTTTTTTTTGCCTTTTTTGTTTATCTAAATTTTTTTTAAAGTTTGTTTTTTTGGGGGGAATCGGCTATATTTTGTGGATGTCTGCTATTATGCGGACATCCTTGATACACTACCAAATTCACTGATTGGCCAAATACTTTCCAGGTGGAAATATTGGACCAATCAGAGAATGCAAAAGTTTGCAGCTGAAATCACAATACTAAGTTTTTGCAAGTCTCATGATTGTTCTAAAATTTCCAAGGTATTACGATTTACGATGTAAACCTCCACATTCTCTGATTGGTCCAATACTACTGAGTCTTGTGGTTGGCCTAAAAGACTTGGAATTTGGAAATATTTGATAGTACTGGACCAGTCAGAGAATACAGGGGCTTATTGCGGAAAATGGAATACCATGGACATTTTTAGGCCAATCAAAAGACTCAGAAAGACTTAGTAGAACCTGAATTTTGGGATTGGTCTAACATTTCTGGGGTATCCCAAATTCCACAGAAAAATTCTGCATCCTGTGATTTGTCCAATGATTCCGAGCTCTGTGATTGGGCTGACATTTTCAAGCTGTCGTAATGCGGCATTTCCATAGAATACGGATTTCCCATTACCGATTGGAAATTTGGACATCGGTATTTTACAACCATCCCTACCAACCAGTCAGTCAAAGGTAAAGTTAGTTATCACAAATACTAGCCTAGTTCTGCCATGTTTCACCCTGTCCAGTAGATGCTTCAATCTAGGTTGCTGTGCCAAAATGCACACATTCCTCACTAAATGACTCACTTTTTCTCCCTCAAACGTGGGGGGAAAAAGTCACTGCGTCTTATAGTCCAAATGCAGGGAATTCCTGACTGGTGAACACCTGACAATACGAACCTCCAACCCGCCGCAATGTTGGGGACTTCCTGTACCGTGCCGATGCAGAGGAGGAAAAATGGAGAACACAAAGGGGCATAGTGGGGGACACAAGGGGGATACAAAGGGGCACAGAGGAAAACACAAGGAGAACACATGAGGACACAAGGGGGACAGGTCAAGACACAGGGAGACACAAGAGGCACAAGGGAATAAGGTACAAAGGGGGCATAATCCACAAAATGCCATGGATGCACCAGGTTTAGTATATACACTCACCTAAAGGATTATTAGGAACACCTGTTCAATTTATCATTAATGCAGTTATCTAATCAACCAATCACATGGCAGTTGCTTCAATGCATTTAGGGGTGTGGTCCTGGTCAAGACAATCTCCTGAACTCCAAACTGAATGTCAGAATGGGAAAGAAAGGTGTTTTAGGCAATTTTGAGCGTGGCATGGTTGTTGGTGCCAGATGGGCCGGTCTGAGTATTTCACAATCTGCTCAGTAACTAGGATTTTCACGCACAACCATTTCTAGGGTTTACAAAGAATGGTGTGAAAAGGGAAAAACATCCAGTATGCGGCAGTCCTGTGGGCGAAAATGCCTTGTTGATGCTAGAGGTCAGAGGAGAATGGGCCGACTGATTCAAGCTGATAGAAGACCAACGTTGACTGAAAAAAACACTCGTTACAACCGAGGTATGCAGCAAAGCATTTGTGAAGCCACAACACGCACAACCTTGAGGCGGATGGGCTACAACAGCAGAAGACCCCAACGGGTACCACTCATCTCCACTACAAATGGGAAAAAAAGGCTACAATTTGCATGAGCTCACCAAAATTGGACAGTTGAAAACTGGAAAAATGTTGCCTGGTCTGATGAGTCTCGATAGAGTCAGAATTTTGCATAAACAGAATGAGAACATGGATCCATCATGCTTTGTTACCACTGCGCAGGCTGGTGGTGTAATGGTGTGGGGGATGTTTTCTTGGCACACTTAAGGCCCCTTAGTGCCAATTGGGCAGCGTTTAAATGCCACGGGCTACCTGAGCATTGTTTCTGACCATGTCCATCCCTTCATGACCACCATGGACCCATCCTCTAATGGCTACTTCCAGCAGGATAATACACCATGTCACAAAGCTCGAATCATTTCAAATTGGTTTCTTGAACATGACAATGAGTTCACTGTACTAAAATGGCCCCCACAGTCACCAGATCTCAATCCAATAGAGCATCTTTTGGATGTGATGGAACGAGAGCTTCGTGCCCTGGATGTGCATCCCACAAATCTCCATCAACTGCAAGATGCTATCCTATCAGTATGGGCCAACATTTCTAAAGAATGCTTTCAGCACCTTGTTGAATCAATGCCACGTAGAATTAAGGCAGTTCTGAAGGCGAAAGGGGGTCAAACACTGCATTAGTATAGTGTTCCTAATAATCCTTTAGGTGAGTGTATATTTTTTCTTGATTTTTTTGTCCTGGGTGAGTCTCATGGTCAGGAGTGTCTTACAGTCCAAAAATACGGTAAATCAAAATCCGAGGTCAGTTATACAAGCTGCTTTGCCTTGTGTGCCAAAATGGCCAGAAATAGCCCTGGTTGAAATTGAAAAAAATAAATAAAATTATATATATATAGATCTCTTGTCAACGGCTATACATATATATATTTATATATATATATATATATATATATATATATATATATATATATATATATATATATATATATATATATTGCCATTGACAAGAGATCTGATGACATTCACAAAGAACATGTTTACCGCCTAATCCTCGTTTACAGACACGATGCCAGATCATCCTATTAAGACAACATAACGACTATTTTTACAGCAGCCTCCCACAACAACATGCGTGTCTCGGCGTTTGTGGCTGTTTGTTGTTTGTCTTCGGTTTTATGTGCGTTTTCTTTTTTTTCTCCCTGATACAACAAAGTGTGTTTAAAGGCGATGGCGTCGTGTTGCTCTGTCAGCGTGATTTCATCGGGGAAGCCAGAGAAACTGCCTGCAAATTGAAAGGCAATATGGATTTCGATGGCGCAGTTGGCTAAATGTAAAGCGGGCGGGAAGAAGAGATGGCCCCGGGATGAGGTTCATGAGTAACAGTGGTGGCTGCCAAGTTAAGAGAAGAATTAAATGGGATTTAAAGTCCCTGGAAAGCAATGGCTCATGCGAAGGTTGGTATAATCGCCAGGCCTGTCACCGTGTGCTGCGTACCGCTGTGCCTCCACGCCGCCCTCCATCATCTACAATAATTACGCGGCCCCTTGTCACTCGCCCTTAGCTGATTTGCTTATTTTCCAGAAAGCTGCAATATGCCGCCACCGTGCTTGCCGCCCAATACCCAACGTAGCACTGAAAAAAAAGAATAAGGAATTTCACTGTAAATTCTCTATTTTAAAGAGGAACTTTAGCGAAAAGGGGGAAAAAAATAAATGAATACATTGGAAAGTGAGAAGTTAAAAAATAGATGAGAGATGACTGGTATGTAATTTGTTCATATGGTTTGATCCACAATCAACCTGCATGTAATCATCTTTACTACTGGCAGACAAGAAAAAAACAGACCACTAATTGCCATAATCTATAACCACACCCCCTAACAATGCGATAGGCTAAAAGGTTGTTTATTTATAGATATATATATATGGATGGAGAGAAATACTCTGGTTGCTAGGCAGCTGTGAACAGACGTTATTTCCCACAATGCAACAAGACTCCCACAGTGTGATGTCATGACCATGGTCCTGACATCACACCGTGGGAGGGGTTTCCCCACAATATCAGCCATACAGGCCCCCCTGATGATCTATTTGAGAAAAGGTAAAGATTTCTCGTGGGAAAGGAGTTATCAGCTACTGATTGGGATGAAGTTCAAACCTTGGTTACAGTTTCTCTATAAGTTTTAGTAGGCTATTAAGATGTAAGTTTATATTTGTTTAAACAATTAGAGCCTGTTCTCTCTAAAGAGTTTGTAATGTACGCTGTGGAAGTACAAAGTATCTTCTTGCTCCTCTGTCCTCAAAAGAAAGAGTCAAAGGTGTGCGAAGTGGGAAGGGGTGAAAAGAAAAAGATTTGTGTAGTTGGGATCTGAAGGTTTATTTTATGCAAAAACAACATGGAAGACCTGTTCCCCACTATGTATTTCTGTATGTATTTTTGTGTGGCATTTTACAGAAGCTTTGTAATTATACAAAACGGGGCAGAATTCTGTGCATTTTAAAGTGGAGTAGTAGGAATGTAAAGGGCCGCAATGAATAATAATAGGCCCTACATGGGACTGTGGTAACCTGGGCTGTTTATTTTTCCCTCTGTGAGGTAGCTGAGAAGCTGATTCGCTGAGGGTATACTGCATAAAGGTGGTGTCTAGCTGGAGTAATCCTCCAGCTAGACACCACCTTTATGCAGTATACCCTCACGACGACTACTGGTCGGCAGTAGTGGCAGGTGAATTTACGCCAGGTGTTGCTGGGGGGAAACTATGTTGCAGCAGCCAATGAGAAGCACCTTGTGTGTATAAAAGAAGGGTCCATCGGCAGTATCTCTGCCTTTTCTACCTGAGCAGTCTGGGTGAGCTCACCGCCCACCACTCCCTTTTCTTTCAGAAGATAGCATCGTGGTCAAGTCTTTTTTGTTCGAGGCCACGCCATACAGGTGTGGACGAGCTTCATGTTGGGGTCCTACTGGAAGTTGTTTCAAGTCTGTGTGGTCCGAACCGTATTGGTGGATCATATAATGTTGGTGTTATATATATTTTGATTAATAAAGTTTATGTTTTAAATAAAGTTATTTATGGGTCTCAACCTTTTTATTATTTTAAGCAATAAAGACGGCCACGGCCTTTAAAATGACAGCCTGGAGTTGTTATTTTATTTATTTCATTATTATAGAAGTTAAGTTTATATTTATCAGTGTTACCTTCAGTTCCATGGCAAAAACCTTTTTACAGTGAACCACATGTCATTGCGTATGGCCAAAATGAATGTATACTAAAATTGTGTCAAAGTGTATTTTTTCCACCTGTATCATTGTATTGTGGATTATTGTAGACTTTATTAATAAAGAGCGCGAGAGAGAGAGAGCAAGCATTCCACTATCAAAAGAAATTCCCATCTAGTCTATAAAAAATGCATAAGTTAGGTATTTTGATTACAAAAAGTGTAAAGACTAAATCTTATATTGACATGTTTGTGTCGGACACCGGAGGACAGAGGCAGGCACCAAAAGACAGAGGGGGTCAGAGGCGGACCCCGGAGGACAGAGAGAGGGGGACATAGGCAGGCACAGGAGGACAGAAGCCGGCACCGGAGGACAGAGGCAGGCACCGGAATACAGAGGGAGATAGAGGCAGACCCCAGAGGACAGAGGGCGACAGAGGCAGGTACCAGAGGACAGAGGGGATCAGAGGCGGACACCGGAGCACAGAGGGGGACAGAGGCAGGCACCGGAGGACAGAGGCAGGTACCAGAGGACAGAGGGGATCAGAGGCGGACACCGGAGCACAGAGGGGGACAGAGGCAGGTACCAGAAGACAGAGAGGATCAGAGGCGGATACCGGAGGCCAGAGGGGGACAGAGGCAGGTACCAGAGGACAAAAGGATACAGCGGCAGGAACTGGAGGACAGAGAACACTGGAGGACATAGGGGGTCACCAGGAGGATACTTGTACCCCTACTGTGTGCTCTTCAGTTGCTGTAGGGACAGTGGTGTTGGTCTGAATATGTATTATTCGGACTATGAAACATGCACTGACTTTTTAACTCCACTTTTGAGTGGGGGAGGAGGGTGCGTTTTATGATCCAAAAAAAAAGGGCCACTTTTGGAGAAATGATGCTAGTGACGTGGATCAAAACAGAATGACTGAATTTGGGGCTATGCAGCTAGTGACACTCTCGCCATCATTTATATCAATCGGCCCTTCATATTAACCATCGGTGGCTCTGCTCGTCACTTTGTGAATGAATTAAAATACACAAATTGTCCTATTTTTTTTTTCCCTTCAAATTTGCAATTAAAAGAAGGTCCCGATGGCCTTGGACAAATCTGCATGTGATTGACACGGCCTGTCCACCTGAGTTCAGCTAAGCCGTTTTCCATCGTCCCTCAAATTGGCATATTGATTAGCAGAGAGAGAAGCGCGGGGTAATTAGACATCAGCAATAGATTGCGAAGTAAGACTTGAGTGGTCTAATGTGGTGACTTGCGGCTCTGGCTGTCACAGGTAGACGGCAGATTCCCCCAGCAAGGCTGAGTGCCGAGTCTTAAATCTCACTTCATCCTGCTGAATAATTTAGGGGCACCTGGAGGCAATCAATTAATTATTTTGACTGCTTCCAGTGGGCAAACCTTGGCTCCAAAGGATTCTGTGCCAAGAGAATGAAGAACTCTGGAGTAATGTATTAACCCAACGTAATACAGCGTCCATCCCGGTCTGTTCCACCAGTACCAGTGGATTGCTTGTGATGTGCACTTGAAACCGCACAGGATGGGTCTCCTGCAAGAACACATTGTTCAGATAAGCATATGTTTACAGCAGGGGTGTCAATCTCAAATTCAAAGTGGGACGAAATTGAACACTGTGACTTATCCATGGGCCAACCTCAATGTCTACTGTCTAGCTTATAAAGTCCCCTGGTGTCTATAGACTCCTCCCTATCTTCTACAGTTCCCTGGTGTCTACTGGCCCCCATCCTCCCCTATATAGTTCCCTGGTGTCTAGTAGCCCTCGCCCTCCACTATACAGTTTCCTAGTAATTAGTGCTTTCCCCCTACCTCCCAATATGGCTTCCCTGGTGATCTAGGGCTTTACCTCCAATATAGCTTCCCTGGTGGTCTAAAGTGGGCCAAACATAATGCAAAGTGGGGGAACCCCCTTGAGGGCCAAATGTAATGGCTCTGAGGGCAATATCTGGCCCGAGGGCTGGAGTTTGACACGTATGGTTTACAGGATAAGTCAACTTCAATGCAGCTCCTTTTGTTCACTGCCTACCCTAACTGAACCTTTTATGAGCAGCACGGTGGTGTAGTGGTTAGCTCTCTTGCCTCTCAGTGCTTTTTCCCCAGTTTGAATCCCAGTCAGGGCGCTATCTGCATGGAGTTTGTCTGTGTTACTCTGTGCACTTCTAGTTTTCTCGTACATTCTAAAAAAACATACAGATAAGTTAAGGGACAACTGTAGTATGAGGGATATGGAGGCTGCCATATCTTTTTCTTTTTAAGCAATACCAGTTGCCTGGCAGCCCTGCTGATCTTCTGCCTCTAATACTTTTAGCCATAGACCCTGAACAAGTGTGCAGCATATCGGGTGTTTTTGACATTACTGTCAGATCTGACAAGATTAGCTGCATGCTTGTTTCTGGTGGGATTCAGACACCACTGCAGCCAAATAGATCAGAAGGGCTGCCAGGCAACTAGTATTGTTTAAAAGGAAATAAATATGGCAGCCTCCACGTACCTCTCCCTACAGTTGCTCTTTAATTAGCTTCCCGCTAAAATTGTCCCTAGGCTATGATGCATACACTACACAATTCACACAAAGACTTATAACTATGGTAGGGATTAGATTGTGAGCCCCTCTGAGGGACAGTTAAGACACTATACTCTGTATACTGCTGCTGTCTGGGGATCTCTGCAGAATGTCTGTTTACTGAAAGTTCTAAAGCCAGTAGAAAATATACCTTATTTTCCAGAATTCTCTGGAAGGAAAAATCCACATAATAAACAGCCTAGGCTAAACAGGTTACTTGGGAGTGCCAGGTTACATGCCAATATACAGTAATATATAGATAAAGAAAGTGTTACTAGTGTTGAAACAGGATATTTATGTAAAGACAGCATCCTGAATACTTTTTTGCATTCTACTTTATGTCACTAAAGGGCCTCTTTAAAGGATACCCGAGGTGACATGTGACATGAGGAGATAGACATGTGTATGTACAGTGCCAAGCACACAAATAACTATGCTGTGTTCTTTTTTTACAATCTATGCATGAAAGCATTAAAAATCAGGTATGCAGGTGTCTGACCGGGTCAGACTACAGCATAAACCTCACTGATAAAGCCATAGAACACTTTCCTGGCAGTAAATGGTTTCTGAGGACAGAAAAGAGATAAACAGGGGCAATGGTTCATGGATTTTAGCTCTGGCATACTTTAATGAATGTGTCATTGAGAAGAGGCCATGAAACAGCAACATCTTAAAAATTAGATTGAAATATAAAAAAAAACTGCGGGATACCTAAAAAAGTCCTTTTTAGGAGAAAGATAATAGATGCAATTGTTCATTTCATCTTTTTTGTTTTTCACCTCGGATGTCCTTTAAGGAGGCCCAGTACTGTACACAAGCTTCCCTGCCTAGCCTTGCATTGGTTTCTATGGAGTAGGGACGAGGAACTATGCACATCACATGACAGAGTGGATCCTGACTAGCAGAGTGAGTGAAATAATGTACTTAGAGTTCGCTAAAGAACCGGTGTGTCAGATCGTCTTCAGGTGGGTGGCTGCTAGATCCCCTGCCGAGATGGTTGTTAACAGTCAAGTGTCATCCCTCTAATGTGTTTCCCATACTAGCATAACTGTCTACAAGATTCAGATAATGTCACTTAATTGTTTTTGATGTGTGTGTTTAGTAAAGGTTTGCTTTCACGGAATGCGTAGAAGTCCATCTGACTCTGACAGTGTTTCTCTTTGAATAATTCACAGTCAGTTACAACTGGAACTGTCGCGGAAAAACACTTCCTCAGCATCTATTCAGCATTCACAGGAGCTAAATTAACTTCTGTTAAACCTCTGAGGGTATTCAGTGTATAATCTATTAGCACAGCATCTGTGGATTGACTTTTATGAAAGGCTTAAAAAGGAATACATAACATTTTTAATATCTTGATTCATTGTGTGCAATACTTAAAAAAATGGATTTTAAAAAAAAATCCTTTTTTTGTTAGTCGCTGGGGCATAACAATAGACCCTGCAAGGGATGCAGCCGCAGGGGGGCCCAGAAGCCACAGGAGGCCCCATCCTGAAATACTGACAAGTGAGGGCATGGAGAGAAAAAACTTTCTGCTCTCTGCACAACTGTTCTAATGACTGCATCTGCTCAGCCACTGATAATGAATCATACAAAGTTTTGTAGACAAATATTTGTAGGCAGTCCCTATTCAGTGTGAAGGGGAGGGGGCCCTACTCAAAGTTTTGCAGGGGGGCCCAGTGATTTCTAGTTACGCCCCTGGTTAGTCGTGTTAACGTGGAACATTAACACAGATGTACTATGCTAAGACAAATAAAATGAAGTGACAAGCTGTACAGTATTCAGTCTCATGTGCCTATCTGCGGTATCTGATTTGATAAAAGGAGATCAACTGGTCCTCAAAGACCAGACTTTGGGCCTGATGCACAAACCTCAAGTGATATTGCCGTGCGCAGACAGCTGGTATTAGCCCCAGAAGAGAACCGTACATTGCGCAGTTAGCGCAACCAACGTTATATGGGTAACACGAGCATTGCTAAGTCAACACGCATTAACCACTTCAGCCTGTGGGCTGTTTTCACCTTATGCACAGAAGCAATTTTCCCCTGTCAGGGCTCCTCCCATTCATTCGACAATAACTTAATTACTACTTATCACACCTAAATGAGCTATATCTTGTTTTATTTTCTGTGAAAAATTAGGCTTTTTAAGGTTGATACTTGTTTTTAGCAATGGTGGAGATGGTCTGAAACCTGCGGCCTGATGGTAGCCAAGTGAAATAAAGGTGGCCAGGGTGTGACAATCCTCAACGCTCTGGAGTGCGATCTGGAGTTGTGGAGAAGTTCCAGTAAGGGTAGGGGTCTCCTGATGACCTGATGACCCTCAGTAGTTTGTATCTGTCCCTGGTGGTGGAGCCAGCGTACCAGACCAGGAAGGAGGAACAGAGGACAATACTAGAGGAAGAATGATCAGCACTAGATGCTTCACCAGCAGACCTCAGGGGATTTAATGGATAACTTACTGTGCCTCCGGAGTAGTGTAAACTGTATTCAGTAAGAAAAGGAAATCCGGGCACCAGATGAGTTTGCAAGAATTCCACCGTTTTATTTCACCCCCAAAGTAGACAAGATACACACACAAAAAAGCAACGATCTGACAGCTGTTTCGCAAGCAGCCACTTGCTTCCTCAGAGATCCAGGAAGGAAGAGATCAGAGGAAGCAAACGGCTGCTTACGAAAAACAGCTGTCAGATCATTGCTTTTTTTGTGTGTGTATTCTGTCTACTTTGAGGATGAAATAAAAAGGTGAAAACTCATCTGGTGCTCAGATCTTCTTTTCTACTTACATACAGGATCAGAGGACGGACTTAATGGCAGCAGTATAGAAGCTCGTCGTCAGCAGTTCCTGGGCCATTCCAAACTTCTTCAGTTGAGGAGGAAGTACAGTCTCTGCTGGGCTTTGCCCTGAGTGGAGACGATGTTTGCCTTCCAGCTCAGGTCAGTGGAGATGGTTGCACCCAGGAGGCTCTCGATGGCTACTCTTTCAACCACGGTGCCATCAATAACCGCGAGTACATGATTTATATCGCGGGGGGAAATAATGTTCATTATGACAAATGAGATTGGTACAGTGTAAAAGAAAATGCTGCAGGTGCTTGTTAAATTTTAAGAGCGCCTCTCTCCCTTATTGCATTAGCTTCGCCTCTTATTACATCAAGAAGGGAACACTTTGGGCCGGCTTCCAACTCCAGCGTTTTTGATTTGAAATTAAAGCCGTTCTTTTTTAGCAGGGAATATTAATATCAATGTGCCGCGGCAGCTTGCATGCATTTTTAAAGCCGTTTGTGGGATAGAAAAGGGGCCATAACCGGATTAACTGCTTACCAGAGAAACAGAGCGGAATTCTCACTAATATGTCATCCTATTGCTGGGCAGGCTCACCTTCTGCTGGCAGGAGCAGCGTCAACATCTGGACGTACTCTGATGGATGGGAGTCTATGAGATATATCAACAAATAGAATGTTTTTCTAATAAAGAGGAACTCCGCTAATGTTGAAAGTGAACTCCTAGCGCTCCGAAAATCAAACGCACACAATGAAAACAGACCTGAAATGTTTATCCTTGCAAATGCTTGTTATCTGTGTCACAACCACATTCCCACAGTGTCCCCCACGTTCCCACAGTGTCCCCCGCATTCCCACAGTGTCCCCCGCATTCCCAGTGTCCCCCACATTCCCACAGTGTCCCCGCATTCCCACAGTGTCCCCTGCATTCCCAGTGTCCCCCACATTCCCACAGTGTCCCCGCATTCCCCTTAGTGTCCCCTGCATTCCCACAGTGTCCCCGCATTCCCACAGTGTCCCCCGCATTCCCAGTGTCCCCCACATTCCCACAGTGTCCCCGCATTCCCCTTAGTGTCCCCTGCATTCCCACAGTGTCCCCGCATTCCCACAGTGTCCCCTGCATTCCCAGTGTCCCCCGCATTCCCCTTAGTGTCCCCCGCATTCCCACAGTATCCCCCGCATTCCCAGTGTCCCCCACATTCCCACAGTATCCCCGCGTTCCCTCAGTGTCCCCCGCATTCCCACAGTGTCCCCGCATTCCCACAGTGTCCCCCGCATTCCCACAGTGTCCCCACATTCCCACAGTATCCCCCACATTCCCACAGTGTCCCCCACATTCCCACAGTGTCCCCCGCATTCCCACAGTGTCCCCTGCATTACCAGTGTCCCCCGCATTCCCACAGTGTCCCCCACATTCCCAGTGTCCCCCACATTCCCACAGTGTCCCCGCATTCCCCTTAGTGTCCCCCGCATTCCCACAGTATCCCCCGCATTCCCACAGTGTCCCCTGCATTCCCAGTGTCCTCCGCATTCCCTTTAGTGTCCCCCGCATTCCCACAGTACCCCCCGCATTCCCACAGTGTCCCCCGCATTCCCCTTAGTGTCCCCCGCATTCCCACAGTATCCCCCGCAATCTCACAGTGTCCCCTGCATTCCCAGTGTCCCCCGCATTCTCACAGTGTCCCCGCATTCCCACAGTGTCCCCGCATTCCCTCAGTGTCCCCCGCATTCCCCTTAGTGTCCCCCGCATTCCCACAGTATCCCCCGCAATCTCACAGTGTCCCCTGCATTCCCAGTGTCCCCCGCATTCTCACAGTGTCCCCTGCATTCCCAGTGTCCCCCGCAATCTCACAGTGTCCCCTGCATTCCCAGTGTCCCCCGCATTCCCACAGTGTCCCCGCATTCCCTCAGTGTCCCCCGCATTCCCCTTAGTGTCCCCCCCATTCCCACAGTATCCCCCGCAATCTCACAGTGTCCCCTGCATTCCCAGTGTCCCCCGCATTCTCACAGTGTCCCCGCATTCCCCTTAGTGTCCCTCGCATTCCCACAGTATCCCCCGCATTCCCACAGTGTCCCCTGCATTCCCAGTGTCCTCCGCATTTCCCTTAGTGTCCCCCGCATTCCCACAGTATCCCCCGCATTCCCACAGTGTCCCCTGCATTCCCAGTGTCCTCCGCATTCCCTCAGTGCCCCCCGCATTCCCACAGTGTCCCCGCATTCCCCTTAGTGTCCCCCGCATTCCCACAGTATCCCCCGCATTCCCAGTGTCCCCCGCATTCCCACAGTATCCCCCGCATTCCCAGTGTCCCCCGCATTCCCACAGTGTCCCCCACATTCCCACAGTGTCCCCCGCATTCCCACAGTGTCCCCCGCATTCCCCTTAGTGTCCCCCGCATTCCCACAGTATCCCCGCATTCCCACAGTGTCCCCCACATTCCCAGTGTCCCCTGCATTCCCCTTCCCCCGCATTCCCAAAGTATCCCCCGCATTCCCAGTGTCCCCCACATTCCCAGTGTCCCCTGCATTCCCAGTGTCCCCCGCATTCCCACAGTGTCCCCCGCATTCCCAGTGTCCCCCGCATTCCCACAGTATCCCCCGCATTCCCAGTGTCCCCCGCATTCCCTCAGTGTCCCCCACTTCCAATTTCGGCCTCTGCCTCTTTCTCTTATTTCTGTCTGTCTACTTCCCTCTATCTCTCAACCTCCCTCTCTTTTCTTCTTATGTTTCTCTTCCTCTTGCTCCTCTCTCCCTCTCTCCTCCCTCTCTTCCTCTTTCTCTCCATTGTTTCTGTCTTGCTCCCTCTCTCTTCTTTCACTCACTCTTCCTCTGTCTTGCTCCCTCTGTCCTGCCTCTCTTTCTCTGTCTCTCTGATGTTTCTGTCTCCCTCCCTCTCTCTCTTACTCACTCTTCCTCTGTCTCTCCATTGTTTGTGTCTCCCTCCCTACCTCACTCACTCTTCCTCTGTCTCTCTGTTGTTTCTGTCTCGCTCCCTCTCTCTTTCACTAACTCCTCCTCTGCTTTGCTCCCTCTGTCCTCCCTCTCTTCCTCTGTCTCTCCATTGTTTCCGTCTCCCTCCCTCTCTCACTCATTCTTCCTCTGTCTCTCCATTGTTTCTGTCTCCCTCCCTACATCACTCACTCTTCCCCTGTCTCTCTCTCTCCCTCTGGCAGTCTATGCAATGAATCGTGATATTATATGCGCATACATGTGACCCAGCAGACTGTTTTCCTCGCAGCCCTTGGCCGGGCCATACAGCAGGTTAATGTGCATTGAGATGGATGGGCAGACACAGCGCAGTGGATGTGTGTGCATACAGTTGTCAGGCAGAAGTAATGAAGAAATTTGATAATGAAGGGGGCAGATGAAGGCGCACACTGGACGGACCTTAGGGGACAATGGTAATGATATATGATAGGCCGCGGAGCTGGGTAAGAGGCGTTCATGACACAGCTATGTCACAGAGACAAATAGACCAGAGATCATGGGGGGAGAGTGCGATTTATCAGTGGATGCACAGGCGCCATTATGTCCAATATCGAAAAGAGGAAGCCAGGATTGCACATGTGTCTTACTTAAAGCATAAGCGCACCCAAATGTGTTTATGCGTTTTATGGCTTCAAGTCGCAAAACTGCTCTGGCTTCTAAATAAAACTTTCTTTTTTTTTTGTTTAAAGGACTTCCGATGTAAATTTAAAAATATATTTTGTACTCACCTGGGGCTGCTTCCAGCCCCAGCAGCAGTCTCAGTTCCTCACCGCAGCACTGGTCCTCTTCGGTGTCCCCGCTGGCCACCCGCAATGATGGAGAACAGCCGGCGTGGTTGTCTCTTCTGTGCCTGCGTGTCCATGTCATCTGGCGTATACTGCGCCTGCGCACAACTACAGCGCAGGCCCAGAAGAGCCTGCTGGCGGGATCCTTATGGCCAGCCAGTGAGGACACCGAGGAGGACCGGGGGGACTGTGAGGGTCCTTTAAAGGGTTACTTAAGCCTTGTAAAAAGAATCAGTTTTACTCATCTGTGTCCTCGCAGTCACTCACGGATCCTCCGGTCCCCCGCCCCCTGCTAGTACCGTTTTCGGCCGTCAGGCTCACTGCGCCTGTGCAGGCCTGGCCACGTGTCTCCTTCTGCGCGTTCCCGTCCCCAATAGAGCCCTGCACAGGCGCAGAACGGGAATGCGAAGAAGACTACGTGTGACCAGACCTGTCGGCGAAACGAAACTATCTGGTGGCGGGGGACAGGAGGATCTGCGAGTGACTGCGAGGGCACAGGACGGCTGCAGGGGCTGGTAGAAGCCCCAGGTGCAGTGGCGTAGCTGAGGCGCTATGGGCCCCAGTACAAGTTTTACATTGGGGCCCCCAAGCACTCTATACATAACAATTGATATGGTGCACCAAAACCGGCCAAAGACATCCACAGTGTCAGAGGCGCAAGAAGGGGATGGGGAACAGTTTGTTAATGATTACTACTATTCAAAGTATCTATAGAAGTGATTATTACCACCACAGGACCAATAAACAGCTAATACTGCTATTGAAGGAGGGCTCCTTGGGGCCCCTCTGGCGGGCCCCGAGAAGCGGTCACAACCTCTGCATCCCCTATTGCTACGCCACTGCGATTGCTGAGCAATTTCTGAGCGCTTTTTAAAAATCGCTCCCATTTACTTTCATTAAAATCACGGTAAAAATCGTGCAAAAATCGCCACGATTGTACGGGTACACGATCACTGCGATTTTTGCTCAGAAAGCGCTAATCAATCACAAGCGCTTAGAAGAGCGCTTATAACTACACGCAGATTCTGGATGCAGAAAAACTCCAATGAATGTCAGAAGAAGAAGAATCAGAAGAAGAATCAGAATTTATTTCGCCAAGCATGAGGGGACATGCCCGGAATTGTTTTTGGCACAATACAATACAATACAGTACAGTGGCTCCGGAAGAGTGCATAGAAAGAGAAGGAAGGAAAAAGAGAGAGAGTGCATGGAAGGCAAAATCAGATTAACACAACATTGTAAAAAGACATCACAGTCCTAGTGTGTCCCTCCAATGTCCATAGTCAGTTAGTCTTGTGGGCTGGTTGGCTGTGCAGCCGTAGCGCTGCCGGCCTCGCCGCTCGTTGACGCTCGCTTTGATGGTAGAACGTGAAGGGAGTTTAGAAGATTGACTGCCGTCTATAGGCCAGCTTCCACAAAACGTGATTTTTCTGATGCAGATTTCCCATAGGCATTCACTGGAGTCAGTTTTCTGCATCCAGAATCCGTGTGTAGTGGAAATACTAGGCTATCATTTATAGAATAGCTAATTTCCTAAACTAGCGTGAATTCTGGGCATCAGTAGAAGCTGAGCTATGTCTGTGAAACTCTGTACCTTTTTTCTGGTCATTATGATTGTGATAATGATGGAATAACACACACCTGGCCATGGAACAGCTGAGAAGCCTATTGTCCCATTACTTTTGCTGTCTTAAAGAGGAGCTCCAGTGAAAATAATGTAATAAAAAAGTGCTTCATTTTAACAATAATTATGTATAAATGATTTAGTTAGTGTTTGCCCATTGTAAAATCTTTTAAATCCCTGATTTATATTCTGACATTAATTACATGGTGACATTTTTACTGCTGGCAAGTGATGTACCTGCTGCTTGCTGTTTTGGCAGTTGGAAGCAGCTGTAAACCGCTATTTCCCACAATGTAACAAGGTTCACAGACAGGAAACTGACAGAAGTACCACGGTACTCAGTTTCTTGTGGGAGGGGTTTCACCACAATATCAGTCATACAGCGCCCCCTGATGGTCTGTTTGTGAAAAGGAATAGATTTCTCATGTAAAAGGGGGTATCAGCTACTGACTGGGATAAAGTTCAATTCTTGGTCGAAGTTTCTCTTTAACAAGTGGGAGGCACATATGCAAACTGTTGTAATTCCTTCACCTGATTTGGATGTAAATACCCTCAAGTTAAAGCTGACAGTCTGCAGTTAAAGCACACCCGAGGTGAAAACAAACAAATGAAATAAACAATTGTATCTCTCTTCCTTCTCCTAAAAATTACTTTTTAAGATATTCCACAGTTTTATTTTATATTTAAATCTACTTTTCAAGTTTTTACTGTTTTATGGTTTTTGCTCAATGACACATTCATGAAGTATGCCAGAGCTAAAATCTATGAACTATTGGCCCTTTTTATCTCTTTCCTGCTCTCAGAAGCCATTTTCTGCTAGGAAAGTGTTTTATAGTTGTAATTTCATATCAGTGAGGGTCACACTGTACCCTGACCTAGTCCTGACTCAGGCAGGAACTGCCACTTACATACCTGATGTTTAACTCTTTCAGGCAGAGAAAGGAAAAAAGGAACACAGCATAGTTATTTGTGTGCTAGGCACTGTACCTACACATGTCTATCTCATCATGTCATGTCACCTCGGGTATCCTTTAAAGCACATCGTGTTTGTTTCATTTCAAATTTCAAATCCATTGTGGTTGTGTATAGAGCCCAAAAACGTTAGAATTGTGTAGATGTCCCAATATTTATGGACCTGACTGTATGTGGAAAAGGGGGTCAGCACTGACTTATGTACACATCATAGGTATACATAAACTTTATTCAGTCTGTTCCCATGCCAGGCGATGCAGACCCTGTAAATGTCATAGTTCCCGGTGAGACCTGCTCTCACAACACGCTCCCGGTGCCATCGGGTACATTCTCATTACTATTACATCAGCAGAGCAGCATAATGCATCCCTCAGCAAGCTGTTCAGTGTCAGACTGTAACATTATGTCTATTATATCTATATTTATCTCCATAAAACTATGCAATATTTATACCTCGGAAAACTCACAACGTCGACTTCTGCTGCGCGGCTAATGAAATGGAGTGGTGTCAAGCTGATTAAAAGCGAATGTGGATTTATTTGATATATATTTTTCTTTATTTGTTGGGTTTGATGCCAAACAAAAGACTCAAGTTATCATCGAATATGAATATTTCATTTCATTTCAAAGTATTTCTGAAAGCCAGCAGGTGGTAACACTGGAACATCTTTGTAGGCTCTTATAGCAGATGTACAACTGAATAGCAGGGAAATCAGACTGCTCACACTCAAAACATCTTACACAGGAGAGACTTAGGGAAAAAAGTAGTCTGCCTCTAGTGGCTAGGATGTCTCAAAGGCAAAGCATGTACAACAGAAAGCGCTTTCTTTTTCCAAAACCATATAAGGAGAACAGAGGCGTCAAAAGGATAAAATTAGCTAAAATGGTTAGAAGTTGCTGAGGAGGTAGCGGTTGACTTACCTCCTATAGGTAGACACACAGTCACTGTGCAAATTCAATGTCAAAGAAAAATGTATTGATCTACTCCAAAAACAGTGCAACGCGTTTCACAGGCATAATCTTGCTTCATCAGGCAATAAAACATGGAGCAAATAACAATAATAATTCATGTAAATGCCAGGCATTGAATTCTCACAGTGAAAAATTCAGTGCCACTACCTATAGGAGGTAAGTCCACCACTACCTCATCAGAAACTTTTAACCATTTTAGGTAATTTTATCCTTTTGGCGTCTCTCTTCTCCTTATACAATATCAGGGTGAAGGGGTATTACCCCCTTTTTCTTTATATCTACAGAGAGCAACATCTTATTAATCCTGAGTGGGGTCAGGTCTAATCTCTTCACTTGCATTTACAGTGGTTGCCTGTTGGTGACCCTGGTTTGTGAGCATAAATTTACTTACTTTACACTATCCTTCCTTTTACCAGTACTTACTACACTATAGTGGGCTCTCGTCGTCCCCCCCTTTTGTGTTTTTCCATAACCAGTGTACTTTGTAAGTACTAATGATCGAAGCCTGCTAATTATGATGGCACAAAATTTTGTGTACATTTTTGATACTTTCCGTTACGTTACTCACTCTTTGGAGTTTGTACTTGTCACTGGCGGTAGCACCTGCACACCTCACACTGACAGAGGAGCAGAGTTTGGATTCGATAGTAGTGGAGTAGAAGCTGGTCATCCGGTTTTGTGGCATTCCAAATGTTTTCAGTTGGCGCAGGAAGAATAGCCTCTTCTGCGCCTTCTCCTGAATTTTGGTGGTGTTCTTCCCCCATCTTAGGTTCTTAGTAATGGTTGTGCCTATGAACCAAATGCATGGTACCCTGGATACCGCAGACTCGTCAATGAGCACCGGGTGAAGGTACATGAGGCCCCATGCTTGGCCAGCATAAAAGCAAAACATTTTGTCTGGCATTCCACTTTCATACCTATGACAGGTCCTCTTTGAGGAAGAAGAAATGCATTTTTTCTATATATGACTATTTTTCTTTTTTTCGTAAGCTACAAAACTAGACAATAGAAAGTTTGATTGCTCTCTGTACAAGTTTAATACCCGGGTACAATGCACCGAATGGAACGTAAGGATTATATGTCAAAGGCGCCTTCAAGGCTACAGAGCTTCTCTATAAATAGGTATTTGACCCACACCATAATCAGGCTGCCATTCATTCCTACAGTAAAAAAAGATCTGCAAAAAAAGTCTAAAAAATCCATGCGATTTCGTAGTATTATTTGTGCCGGCTGCTCCTGGCACGGCAACTGTCAGCTGGAATTAAAGGAAGCGGAGCGTTTGCATAGTAGCCTATTGCCATGGATAATTCACCTTTAATTATAAAGGGAGGG
Organism: Hyperolius riggenbachi; assembly: GCF_040937935.1. NCBI lineage: Eukaryota > Metazoa > Chordata > Amphibia > Anura > Hyperoliidae > Hyperolius > Hyperolius riggenbachi. The sequence continues at coordinate 36,250,780 of NC_090650.1, read as the reverse complement.
AAAAAGGATAGGGAAGAACGTGAGAAGAAAAGGAATAACGGTAACACAAAGCGGCAGAGTGACAGCGGGACGAGGAATCGGATTGTCTGATCGACGGCGGAGATCTTTCTTCTGCATAGCTCTAGGCTTTCCCGAAATGCTATTATCTTCACCACTCGTTTACTTGTACCTTCAGAATTTAGCAATGAATTCCAAATAGTATTGTGATATGATTATTAAAGGCAAGTGAACTTCTAACCTTATAAGCGAAAGTTCACTTTCCGGCAAATAAAAGAAAAATTAAAGCGGATCTGAACTCAGAACTTCCTCTCTGCTCTAAGCAGCATAATAACCTTAAAAGTGAATGGGAACCGCATTTAAAAAAAAAATGAAACAAATACTTACCTAAGGTGAGGGAAGGCTCTGGGTTGTATAGAGCCTTCCGTCTCCTCTCTCTGTGCTCTCTATCCTTGCTGCCCCCCCCCCCATTTCAATCCCCCACCGAAAGGGTATTTGGAAGTCTTCGGGAGCCGTGCGACTCCATACTGCACAGGCGTGAGTGTGCAAGAGAGCGTGCTTGCGCAGGTGCAGTACAGGGCCGCCCTTCTTCAGGAGCACTCGGGCTCCCTAAAGACTTCTGAAGCCTCCTTCGGCCCGGGTAAAGCAGTATTTGACTAATTTAGTCAAATACTGCTACCGGGCGAGCCAGCACTGAAACGAGGGGACTAGGAGAGGAGCCGGAAGGCTCTATAGGACCCAGAGCCTTCCCTCTCCTTGGGTTAGTATCTGTCTCATTTTTTTTAAAAGCGAGAGGTACAGACTAACCAGCAGCTCATGGTGACCCAGAACTCATTGGAGTGTGTAAGGGACTACAATGGTCCTAAAAGCCCCCTTACTAAGATGTTAAGAAAAACAAAAGTTTGCTTTCCTAAAACAGAAAGAATTTGCGATAATTCAGGTTGGAGTGAGCTTGAGATGTCTCCCAGAGCAACACTGCTGAATATATGCAAATTAACCATTGTACCCTTAGAAGCTAAACACACCTCCAATGCGGTTCCCATTCACTTTAAAGGGAACCTAGGATGGGAGATTATAAAGAAAATATACATACCTGGCTTTCCTCCAGCCTCCTCCGGTCTGATCGTACCCACTCCATCCTCTTCTGCCTCTCCATTCGCCCATTATTGGGCCCGGAAAGTCCTTTGATCCTAAACTAATTGCGCATGCCCGGCGGCGCACTCCCGCTGCATTCACATCGCCACTCGCCAGGAGCGTTCTGCACAGAGGAATGCGCCTGGCCAGACTGCATCTGCGTCAACTGGACCTGACTGGAGGATTTTCCGGGGCCAGTTGCAGGCGAACGGAGAAGCAGAAGAGGACGGCGTGGGTACAATCAGACCGGAGAGGGCTGGAGGAAGGCCCAGGTATGTATATTTTCCTTATAATCACCCATCTCAGGTTCACTTTAAAGAAAAACATTTCTTTGTTACAGCTGATACAAATCCTGCAACAAATCTGCAGTGTGTCTACTTCCTGCTTTTATGGAATCAGACATGTGAACATCCTGTGTTAACAAATTAGCTGCTCAATCAACATAACCAGTTAACACAGCTGAGGGATCAAATTACACTTGTTATTAGTCACAGATGAGGGGGAATTAGCCAGTAAACTCTCTCAATAAATACACTGTGCATTTCTCTATGTTTTCCACCTTAGGTACAATAGACTCTGCCTGGAAAAACTTTAAACCAAGGTAGTCAAACTTTTCAGGAGCAGAAAAGGCAGATGTACATTTTCTTTTAATGTGGATTATAAATTTGGGGATAATGAATAATCCTGAATCGCAATAACTGGTACAACGTAGAAGATATTTTTACTCAGCAGCACTTTGTGAAAATCATTTTTAATGAAAGTCCCTGTGTGGGAGCTGCTGTTTTGTCTCCGCACGCCCACCGCTTCATTTCACTGCAGCTCGGAGGAATTCACTGCCAAGTTTGCAGAAGCACAGTACTGTGTATGGACGTTGCAGGGATGCACATGGGCAGCCTGTAAGTCTCCCACATAATTGTCACTGGTCTCCTATCCAAGGCCGGATTTCTAGAAAGGCTCCTAAGGCCCAGGCCTTGGGCGGCTGCAGTTCAAAGGGGCACCTGCATATGTAATAGGAATTGCTACATATGAAAGAGAAGGGTGAAAATGGGGAGCAACACGTGAAAAAGGGAAACTGATGCCTAAGAAAGCTGTTTGTAAAACAGAGGGGCTTCTGTACATAGATAATAGATATGGAGGTGGGGCTGCACATGGAATGGGAGGGGGCTGCTGTATATGGATGTTACACATGGAGGAGGGGCTGCACATGGAATGGGAGGGGCACTGCTGCACATGGCACAACATACTTGGCCTAGGGGCACAAAAAGTATAAATCCGGCCTTGCTACTATCTGTTCATATGGTGATAGGAACGCATACTTTTAAGTGTACCATACATCAGGCAATATATGAGCAGATTAACCATGAGACAGACCTCTCTCTGGTTAAATCTGATCAGAGAGAGATCTATTGCCTGCCCATATACTGCAGAATGATGTCTGATAGATTTTAGAATGACATCTATCAGAAATCGGCCTGGCGTACCCTCCTTCGCCACCTGCCTGGCTGCCCCCATTGCCAGGAGTGCCTGCACCATGTGGCCTGTACATTCGCTTTGTGCCATGTGGTATGGGTACTTGCGGTAACAGGGTGACAGCAGAGGATGCTGGGAGTCACGCCAACGGAGCAGGTGAGAATTTACAGAGCACAGTGTCGAAGAGAAACTTTTTTCACTTGGACGGACATCAACCGATGGTCAGTCGCTTATAATGGTCATTGCGATATCAAACACCGTTACCGCCAAGCATCTGATCAAGCACTTTCAACCGAGATTTTACAGCATGTCCGGTCAAATCATTCGCCCAATTTTGGCCCACAATCAATCAAATCATCGATCAGGCGGACAAGCTGCAGCACTGACTTTTATTAAATTCAATAAAATTGTTCAATCTAATGGTCGATCGGCCCACAATATCGGTAAATGTATGGACACCTTTAGACAGAGCCGTGGTGTTGTGTGATTTAAATTTCCCTTTAAAGTCCATCAAAGGCCAAAAATTTCAAATCAGTAAATTAAACGATACTCGAACTGACATGTGACATGATAAGATAGACATGTGTATGTACAGTGCCTAGCATACAAATAACTATGCTGTGCTCCTTTTTTTCTTTCTCTGCCTGAAAGAGTTAAATATCAGGTATGTAAGTGGCTGAGTCAGTCCTGACTCAGACATGAAGTGACTACAGTGTGACCTTCATTGATATCATTGATAAGAAATTCCAACTATAAAACACTTTCCTAGCAGAAAATTGCTTCTGAGAGCAAGAAAGAGGTAAAAAGGGGAATTTCTTATCAGTGAGGGTCACACTGTAGTCACTTCCTGTCTGAGTCAGGACTGAGTCAGCCACTTGCATACCTGATATTTAACTCTTTCAGGCATAGAAAGAAAAAAAAGGAACACAGCAGAGTTATGTGTTTGCTAGGCACTGTACATATCCATGTCTATCTCATCATGTCACATGTCACTTCGGGTATCCTTTAAGTATATGTTAGTTATATTTAGGGATGCGTGTTCGAATTCCTCGGAAATGAAATTTCTCATCAGAACTGGGCAATCAGATTTCTGCAGAAATACAGCATTACCACAACTCTGTCATTTTAGCCCAATCACAGAACTCGGAGGCGCTGGACCAATCAGAGAATGCAGAGTTCACTTGAAAGTATTTGGCCAATCAAACAATGCAACAAATTACCAAAAAGAATCCTTGGAAATCGGAAAACAAATCGGAAATCCACGAAAATCTGCATTTCTGACCATCCCTAGTTATATTGGATTATACTGTATATACCTTGTATTTTAACTCCTTCTTTGCTTTTTGTTATTCAGGCCTCAGAGACCTATGCTGATCCGGATGAGTAGATGTGGTCTTGTCAAACTGCTGGGAAGACCACACAATGACATGCTTTTAATCAGCTGTGATATTTGCACATTCCCTCTCCAGGGTCCTGATGTTAATGAGATGGGCAGCAACAGAAATGTACTGACAACCAACATGGGGGTAAATAAATACTGTGTATACCTGCTGAAGTCATACCAAACATGTAATACTGATAATTAGGAGACTTTTTTCTTTTACCTTCTGCCAGGAAGAACTAAATGTAGTTTAAATATATCTAACCGCTGCAAGCCAATTCCAATGACAAGACTGGAGAGGACCGACCACTAGGCACAGCGATATCGAGGCATGCTACATAAAAATATATAATGGTGGAGATATATATATAAAATATAGTATTTTTTGGACTATAAGACTCACTTTTTCTCCCCCAAAAGTGGGGGAATAAAGTCACTGCGTTTTATAGTCCAAATGCAGGGAGTTCCTGACTTGTGAACGCCGGCCAATAAGAACCTCCAACCGCCGCAATGGCGGGGACTCCCTGAACTGTGTCCATGCAGAGGAGGACACGGGGACAAATGGAGGACACAGGGACACAAAGGTGCATGGAGGACACAGGGAGACACAAAGGGGCATAGTGGAGGACACAAGGGAGACACAATGGGGCACAGAGGAAGACACAAGGAGGACACATGAGAGACACAGGAGGACACAAGGGGGACACAATGGGGCACAGAGGAAGACACAAGGAGGACACATGAGAGACACAGGAGGACACAAGGGGGACACAATGGGGCACAGAGGAAGACACAAGGAGGACACATGAGAGACACAGGAGGACACAAGGGGGACACAGGGGCATAGAGGAGGACACAAGGTGGACACAAAGGGGCATAGAGGAGGACACAGTGGGACACAAAGAGGCATAGAGGAGGACACAAGGGGGGGGGACAGGTACATAGAGGAGGACACAAGGTGGACACAAAGGGGCATAGAGGAGGACACAGTGGGACACAAAGAGGCATAGAGGAGGACACAAGGGGGGGACACAGGTACATAGAGGAGGACATAAGGAGGACAGATGCGGACACATGGGGAACATAGGAGGACACAAGGAGGGCAGAGGAGGACACAGGAAGACACAAGAGGTACAAGGGGGCATGAGGTACATAGGGGGCATAATCCACAAGATGCCCCTTCACCATGGATGCCCCAGGTTTAGTATATATTTTTCCCCTAGTTTTTGTCCTCTGAACCTAGGTGCGTCTTATGGTCCCAAAAATACAGTATTTATTGGCGAGGGGGGGGGGGGGGGGTGCATCCTCCAAAGTTTGCTTCAGGCAGCAGAGAATCTAGAACCGGCTCTGCCTGACACCAATAACTGTTGCCTGTTACTGGCGTCTCCCCAAAATGACGGAAACCAAAATATTAGAATGGCAGCTGAACAACTCGTTTTTTTCAACAGGTTTGTGTTTTATCTTTGCAAGCAGGGGTGTAACTAGAGGGGAGCAGCCCCGGCGTTCACAGAGGGGCCCAGAGCTGTGGGGGGCCCCTTCTACTAACCTTCCCTTCCTCCGATACAGGGGACTATACTTCAGATCAGGTGTTTTTGTGGCTGCACTTGTTATGGGTGTGAAGATCAGGATGGCCACACTTGTTTTATGACCCTTGTGAGATGGGCCTCCAGGCTGTGAAGGGCCCCAAGCAGAGGCCAGGCAAGGGATGTGAACATTGGGGGGCTCCATCAAAGTTTTGCTGAGGGACCCCAAGAATTGTAGTTACGCCCGTTTGCAAGTCTGCAAAATTCTCCACTGGTTGTATCCAGATTCTGATTTTTTTTTTTTAATTAGACGGATAGCCCATTTGGCCTTACTTGGCCATGCAATTAATTTGTGGGGATTAATTTCCCTGTTATTCCAGTTCTCCTGCTAGATTAATCTCCGGTGTAGTTCAGCCTTTACTTTTCATTATGCTGAATGCATTCCAAGACTTCTTTAAATTGATTTAACACCTGTGCAGTTATCACCGCCGGACTCCCCGCTGCCCTAGCTCCCCTCTCCAAGTCTATGAATCCACAACTATATCCGGAAGGAGAAGAGGTTACTAAACTGAACCGCTGCTGTCTCCAACCCCGTAAAAACGTTCCTCTTCCAGCCATCTGAAAACTGCGTTGAAAATTAACCATAGTAATGTCAGTTGTGTGCAGCATTTCTGCTATCCCCTTATCCAGTCCCAGATTTACCTTGCAGGAGCCTATAGGCATAGATGTCCTGGCACCTTAGACCTCACCCTCCATGAACCTACAAACCTCCATTAAACTTCAGAGCAGGTGTGCTGGCTGTCCCAGCCATCACTTCTCCATTTGCCCGTCAAAGGTAGTGCCCCTTATTATTGAGCGTACTTCTGGCTACCTAATACTAAGTAGCTAGAGGTGCACCCAAATATTAGGTAGCTAGAGGAACCTCAATATTAAGTAGCTAGAGGTGCCCGTGACTGAAGGGAGATTTTGCCAAGAGCAGGGTGAGTAATCTCTCATTAACACTCTCATCAGGACTCTGCATAGTAAGAGGGAGGGAGCTACTAGGGTAGGGAGTGAGCCGCGACAATAGTCCTTTAAATTGGTATGAGGTTGATGATAATGTCATAATACTTTTTCAGCCCAGACTAATTGCATTCATTCTGCTTGTAACTAACTATTGAACTCTGAGTTTACAATGCCTCTGGGCCAGGCAAAGTCTCAGTTACGTGAAGAATGAGTAAACAAGTGGTCTTATCTGTTTGTCATAAATCAGCTTACATCCTCTCAAAACCGTATTTGGATGTTTTGTTTCAATGAAGGCATTGTAATGACATGTATTTATGTTTCCAAAAAAAACCATGTATCCCCTTTTGATGTTGTATGTATATACTGTAGCTATCTGTTCTAATATCTTGTAAACATACCGGATTCAGTCTGATGAAGGCACAATAACAGAAAGCTAACTATTATATATTTTTAAGTTAGCCAATAAATGTTATCATCCTGATTCAAAACTTCTTGCAGATTTCCATTAATCGTAACATAATTAACATAATTCATAATACTGTAAGAGAAAAGATACCCCTATAAACAGCACCACTGCAGACCATATGTATCAATCAAAAAATATTTTTATTACAAGCTTTGCAAACACATATCAATGATACACACAATTAATTAAAAACATCTAAAAACAGCATAATAAATGGAGAGACGGCTATCCACCTCACCTTTCAAAGCGGAGTGACGACCGCAGAGCATGTGGGCTATGTCCTGAGGGGATATTTCCGTCTTTCCAAGCCAGTCTGCGCCTGCCTCTCTTTTTTATACCCGGCTAAGTATATCTTCTACTTATTCACTTCCTTGCAGACCCTATAGGCTGCTTTCCCTTGGTCATTAGTGACTCTGACAGTATTTAAAGTGCACTTTTAGTCTGATAGGTTGCACAGTTCATTGCATATGCTGAATGATTGTTTGTTTGTGTAAATATAGCACTATATGCACTTTCATGGTTCCAAGTAGGGCTGATATGCACTGTTATACACAGATTTTTTTGCACTTTATAACTCCTACTGAACCCGGGTTCATCCACAAGGGGGCTCAATCTCTGAGCCCCCAGTGGTTACTTACAGGTTGTACATCCACTGAGATTGAACATAATAGATTATTATATCTAGCAGGCTCATTATATTGAATATGGCTGGAAATACAATATTATGCTGTTTTTAGATGTTTTTAATTAATTTTGTGTATCATTGATATGTGTTTGCAAAGCTTGTAATAAAGATATTTTTTGATTGACACATATGGTCTGCAGTGGTGCTGTTTATAGGGGTATCTTTTCTCTTATAGTATTATGTATACATGTTCTACCCCATCACACGCAGTCAATATTACTTGGGGTGCTGACAAACTCTTTTGTGTATAATTAACATAATTGCTCTGAGAATTTGTCTTGTTTCATTTTGTCTGTATTTGGGCTTTTAGTTGCAAGTCTGTGGCCAGCTTGAAGGGATTACTTGTGACCTCCTAAATGGCTCCCATGCAATGCTTTGGCATGATGTCTGCTGTCAACACGCCCAGCACATTTCCGTAATCACGGCAGTGACTAACACACAGGCAAGCGCGGGAGTGGAAGGGACCGGCCACCCGGCAGCCATATTTCACTCATAATTGGCGTCCGGAGGGTTGAAGTATCTTCCTGCCATGACTGCCGGCTTTATTACAATTTATCTTGTTGACCCGTTCCTCCTACTATGGCTGGGATATTACCACATCCTCCGTAATATAAAATGCATTACCAGAAGGACATACAGAGTAGGATGTTCTGTTTAAATAGCTTCCAAAAACTGGGAAAAAGGAGGGCGGAAATCTCATCACTAAAGCTCCAGAGAGAAAGAAAAACGTCCCCAAAGTGTACAGTAAAGAGGCACCATCAGGGGCGTATCTAGTGGGGTGCTGGCATGCCTCTTGTCATGGGCGTCACAGCCTTCCCCTGTGCTGCGCCACCATACCTGCCCCGGCACCTCTCTCAGAGAGGGTGCACAGTGACAACAGACGCAGAGCACTTCAGATTCGGAAAAGGAACGTCATTGGTCACTTCCCACATGTAAAAACGTCTCGCGCAGGTACTGCGCACCCTCTCTCTCTCTTTGGTCACTGGGCAGGAAGTACGTCACTGAGATTCCCAATGGTCCACGCATGCGCGACACACTGCGCTTCGCCGTTTACACTATGTGCGTCGGGCATCGACTTTCATTAGAACAAGCTCTGTGCATTAAGCGCAATGCTTGATGTATCGCACTGCAGCCCTTGCATCGGATCAGAAGCTTTACAGCACTCTGGAAAGGACCGCAACAACTATGCAAGGCTCCATAGGCTTGCATTGCTTTTGCAGCCACTTGCGTTAAAAAGGATACCGCAATGCAGGTTTCTCCCGCAAGTGTAAAAGGGGCGTTAAAGAGGAACTGTAGCAAAAAGAGGGGAAAATAAATCAAAACATTGCAAAGTGAGAAATTAAAAAATAGAGAGATCAAGAAAATATTGATATTCACCATGTCATTTGTTCATATTGTTTGATCCACCTTCAACCTGCATGTAAACATCTTTACTACTGGCAGACATGAAAAAAAATACAGACAGCACCAGCTGCCATTATGCATAACCACACCCACTAACAATACAATAGGCTAAAAGGTTTTTTATATAGATATACATATGGACAAAGTGAAATACTGGTTGCTTGGCAGCTGAAAACAGCCCTTATTTCCCACAATGCAACAAGGTTTACAGAAAGGAAACTGTGATGACCATGGTCATGACATCATAATGTGGGAGGAGTTTCACCACCCTATCAGCCATACAGACCCCCTGATAAATAATTTGATAAAAGGTATAGATTTATTGTGGGAAATGGGGTGTCAACTACTGACTGGGATGAAATTCAATCCTTGGTTAAAATTTCTCTTTAAAGAGGAACTCCAGTGAAAATAATATAATAAAAAAGTGCTTCATTTTTACAATAATTACGTATAAATTGATTTAGTCAGTGTATGCCCATTGTAAAATCTTTCCTCTTTTTGATATTCATTCTGACATTTATAACATGGGGACATTTTTACTGCTGGCAGGTGATGTAAGTGGAAGGAGATGCTGCCTGCGTTTTTGGCAGTTGGAAACAGCGGTAAACAGCTATTTCCCACAATGCAACAAGGCTCCCCACAGTGTGATGTCAGATCCGTGGTCCTGACATCACATTGTGGGAGGGGTTTCACCTCAATATCAGCCATACAGAGCCCCCTGTTGATCCGTTTGAGAAAAGGAATAGATTTCTCCTGGGAAAGAGGGTATCAGCTACTGATTGGGATGAAGTTCAATTCTTGGTTACGGTTTCTCTTTAAGGAGGAATAAACCGTCTACTGGTTGTCTGGATTAAATACTGACTATTGCCAAGCCAGCCACCTGCTATCAGCCTATAGACTCCGACTTGTGAACTCCCTCTCATCAGTGGCGCATGCGGCTCTGCCTATATTTCAGCTGAGTCAGCAGAGGAAACAGCAGAATGAAATTAATAATGACTGTAAAACGTGTTGGATAAACAATGCCTGGGAGCGCGTTATTACAGCTCCACTGGCATTAGAATGTTCCCCCTGTTTAATCAGCTGCAGGAATATGAGAAGCCTGGCAGCTCATGGCGGCTCGTCATCTGCCCACATGCGGGAGAAAAAATGATTAATTTAAAGAGAATGGAGGCTTCTTTTAAATGCTGTGATTACTATTTTCCATTTGCGCCTGTGATGGCCAGGAAGACCGCACCGCTCACAAGTTGTAAAGCGATCGGCGCGGGTTGCATTTGGCTGCGGAATAGAATGCGTAGCTGGGCTGTAATCTGCCTTCTGCAGGCTGATGTCTTCTATTATTTGTTCTTAAAGTGGTATTTTTAGATCTGTTAAGTGAGTTCAAAGGAGACCTATAAACCGGATCTGTACTTTGCATCATCAGCAGGCCTTTGTTTGTATGTTTTTCTTACTTTTTACTGTAAAAAAAAATGGAAAAACCTTAAAGGGAGCCTAAACTGAGAAGGATATGGATTTTCCCTTTTAAAATAATACCAGTTGCCTGATTCTCCCGCTGATCCTGTGTCTCTAATACTTTCAGCCACAGCCCCTGAACAAGCATGCAGGTCAGGTGCTCTGACTGAAGTCAGACTGGATTAGCTGCATTCTTGTTTCAGGTGTGTGATTCCGCCAATACTGCAGCAAAAAAGATCAGCAGGACTGACCAGCAACTGGTATTGTTTAAAAGGAAACATCCATATCCCTCTCAGTTAAGGTTCCCTTTAAAACCTCTAGCCAGACATGTGATCATGTGATTATGCCTACCATGATGCATGCTGAGAGATTAAAGTGAATCTAGCATCATTTTTAGCACCCACAGCATCTCAATAGCACATTAAATATGCATGCCAACAATGTGGCTCATTATACAAAAACAACTTCAATTTCACTTCTTCTTTTTAAATGTTAAAGTTTAGCAGAGGCTTTTATTACCCGACTTCCAAGGCCTGACCTCAGAAATTTCAGGCAGATAAGGACTGATGTAATTATTTTATTGTACACATTAGCAGAGAGCAAACAAAAGCATTCACCAGTAAGGGGGATGGAGAGATAGGACACTGTGCTTCAAATAGTTTAGAGAAGCCACAGATGCTATCTTCACACCTTCCCACCTTGATAAATAATGAGCAGCTAGAAGGGGGAAATATAGTAGCTCCTATAGCTGTTAGAAAACAGGACAAACCACAGGGGAAAAAAAGGTGGAACTTAGTTCCCTTTAAGAGTAGCAAAGGGGAGGTGGTTGTGTGCAATTCAGTTTGGAAGGCCCTTGCAACCAAAACGCCTAGTTGAGCATATTCCCTCCCCAGTAAGCCGCTTGGCTAATCTCAAGAGCTGGGTGAGGCCACATGGGTATCTATAGCGAGCAACAGTGTTAGCTTTTTGTCCATTCAGATTTATGTCCCCTAGTGGGGGTGCTGTTTGCATACAATAGTATCCACCCAGGGGCATAACAATAGCACCCGTGACCCCTGCCTGGGGTCTAAGCGGGACTGCGCTTGTCAGCGTATGGAGACTTAAATGCAGAGTGGCAGCAGCAGAGAGTTCTACGTTACCTGTTCCGGCGATGTGACAGGTCCTCCTCACTCCTCTTCAGCGTAACCGTGTGCCTGGCAGCCAATCACTATGTGGCTCATGATGCCTTTCACATGACCTGCGTGGTGATTGGCTGTATAGTGCACTGAAGAGGGGAGCAAAGAAGACCTGTCCCGCCGCCCAAAGCCAGTACTGCATAAGGCTCTGCTGCCACCACTCTGCATATAACTCTACATTGGCTGACAGGGGCTTTAGCACTGGGTACCGGGTGAAGGATGGTGGCTGGGGCCCCAGCCAAACAGATCTTTTGTTGGGGGGCCCAGTACTTTGTAGTTACGCCCCTGTATCCACCCCAAGCGCAGAGACCCTGTATCATGCCTGGCTTTGTCTGACTGAGGTTCTGAGCCTCCCTTCCTCTGTCCAAAAGTATAATAGTGTATAATCAGAATACCAAGTACATTTGTTTACCATTGTGTAGAGTTTTCCTTTAGGTTGGTTTAGCACCTGGCCGAAGCACTGCGGTGCAATGCTCTGCCCCAACTGCATCACACCGCAACACCAAAAACTACTTTCATATGACCCTGCCGGAGAGTGCGCTGACAGGGTCATATGCATAGCGACGCCCTCCCCCCCTTGTGCACGCCCCCACACGCTCCCCACAGACCTTCACCACCCGTCGACGCCCCTCGTCCCATGAAATACTTCCTGCTGGAGAGGAAGTACATCACTGGGATTCCCAGTAACGCAACGCAATGAAACAGGCTTAGCGTAAAAGGGGCCTCAAAATTCCAACCGTTTTCCTAACTCCTTTTCGCAACATCCAAAACTAAAATATTACTTTTCTGGTACTTCTCCTTTAATATAAATAACTATAATAAAACTAATTTTATGTCGTGACAATCAAAAAAATAAATAAATAGGAAAGCAATATGGAAAAAATGCAAAGCGCTGCAAAAATAAAAATACCAATGTATGCATATATTGAACCAGTCCACCAGCGGCGACTCTCAGCAATCTCTGAGGTTTAAATCAACCTTTATTTCCAATATAGAAGGGCTGGGGCATAATTATATTGAGGGAGAGGAAAATGGGAATATGGCTGTTCTTTTTCCCTTACACAACAGAAAAAATGATTGCATTTATCCGCACGCAGCCCTGGCCCCTCCGGCCCCCTGGGACAGGTTAAATGTGGATCTAGTGGCCTGGCTTCTCCGTAATTCAATGTAATTCTGGAAAAAGAAGGAGCTTGGCGTCTAGCAGAGTTACTATCAGGCAGCAATAAAGAAATTAACTCTTCCCCGAAATTTTTATTCCTCCTTGTTCTTTATACTCATTCTGTCGTCCCGCCTGACCTTGCCACACATTTATAGGTTTATAAAAGGGAGAGTGATGATCAATAAAGTTAATCGAATACAAATCTGTTGCAGATAACAAGCCAATGCGCATTGACAAGCTGAGATGGGGGGTGCAGCAGCGGCGGCGGGATGCTGTTTAGTGCTGCGGCGGAATGTGTACGACATGCAGAGATTGCATTAGAATGGAGTGATGTACATTTCAGCATCCCCTTCTTTTCACGGACAGGCCTTCTGCTCAGAATATTACACACAATGTAAAATATCGGTATTTGGGAGACTGTTAAATAGGGAGCACCCGCTATATATTGGCACCATGGATGCCCAAATGACAATATTTTTAGGTTCCTATAGTGGCGCCCAAGAATTTTCCAATCGAGTCACTGTGATCTCCTGGGTCCCTCATTGTCTCTTTTTTCCCGTTTCCACCGCTCCCCGCCGCTATCCTGGCTTTTACTCGCCAGTTTTAGGCAGTGTTTACAAACAACAAACATGGCCGCTAACCAGGAAGTCATGTCGGGCGGAGCAGTGTGCACGCGTGTAGTGGCCGCGTCCATGAGTCAAGGAGCGCAAATTAGAGCATGTGCTGTATGTCCTCTCGTTTTGCATGAACATGCACAGCGCTAGTGCACTGAGCTGGAAGCAATATAAAGCTCATTCATTCTGAGCTCACAAGTATTGCAGCTAGACATCAAGAGAGGCAAGTGGCAAATCAATATTTTGAAAATGTATACTACTGAAGATTGATTTTATAACCAAAGTATTTGTTATTTTTTGGGGGGAACATTTTTAATAGTTTCTCAGCATGTGACAGGCAGCTCCCTCCTCCCTCAGCCTCACAGACTGCATCACAGACAAGCTGAAACTGAGAACAGGGACGCTGCCTGTGAGGAATAAAAAAAGCACACAGGAGCGAGTCTAGAGGGGGCGTGGAAGGGGCGTGCATAACTTGTCCCCATTACAACAAAGGCAGCCCTGGGTCGACAAAGCTTGACAAAGAAAAGAAGATAAGATATGTTACAGAGACGGTGCAACTAGAAAAGGCTGCAGTAAGCCAGACCACATTAGAACAGGTATAGGAACTTGTAGGATAGAAGAAATAAGGCTGAAAATGTTGTTACAGAGCCTCTTTAATAAACAATACCAGCTGTCTGGCATCCTGCTAATCCTCTGCATCTAATAATTGTATCCATAGAGCCCAAACAAGCATGCAGCAGATCAGATGTTTCCAACAGGTATGTAAAATCTGACAAGATTAGCTATATGCTTGTCTCTGATGTGATTCAGAGACTACTGCAGCCAAATAGATCAGCAAGGCTGCCAGGCAACTGGTATTCTTTAGAAGGAAATTAATATGGCAGCCTCCATAAATCCCTCACTTCAGTTGCTCTTTAAAACAAACTTGAAGCAAACATAAACTTACGATATAATGAATTGTAAGTGTAGTGCATCTAAGAAATAGAACATTAGTAGCAAAGAAAAGTCTCATGTTGTTTTCCAGTACAGGTAGAGTTAAAAATCTTCAGTTGTTATCTATACGGAAGAGCTTCTCTGAGCTCTTCCACTGGGTAGAATACGGTCCTGTTTTCTGAAGCACTTAAACTGCAAAAACACAGTGAGAGAAAGCTTGAGATAAGGTTTTACTACAGGAAAGTTCAAAGGGTCATTCTTTCTGCTTTGTTTTATAGCATAACCATTTAAGCCTTTTGGATGTAGCTGCTACGTCCAAAAAGCTGCTTCCCCGCTGCTGCACGCTCTTGTGGGCGATCATGTGTGCTCCCGCGCCGCCGCCCGTTAGCCCAGAGATCAATTAATGGGAACGCAGTTCCCACCCATTGATCTAAGTCCCCGTTAGAAAAAGCGACAGCTTCTATGAGAAGCCGCGATCATTCTGAAGAAAAAAAAAGTTTCACGTCCTCCCCTCACTTCCTGTAAGTGTGATCGCACGCTTAAAGGACAGTAAAAAAAAATGACTGAGGCCATTTTTTTGCCAAATAGTAAAATTACATCTAAGCACATTTCATTTAATAAAAATACACACACTTACATGTACAATTATTTGCTTCCCTCCCACACTCTCCTATAGTACCATTTAAAATGTTTTTTTTTTTTAAATGACAAAAAAATACATAAATAGTTAAGGACTGAACTTCTTTAACCACTTTCGGATTTCCCAGACGCTTAACTACGCCCCTATTGACTTAATTAGCGGATCAGGGGCGTTTATAAACGCCCCTGCCGCTATTGTGCTGTGCGGGCGCGATCGCGCGCGTGCACGCGCGCGCTCCCGCGCGCCCCCGCGCGCCCCCGCTCCCGCGCGCTCCCGCCCGCGGGTGCGCGCCCCCGTGCGTGCACGTGCACGTGCACCAGCTTCATTTATTTCTGGGTGGGATTGATGAATGGGAGTAATTACTCCCATCACCAATCAGATGCCTGTAACCATGAATGAGCACTGCTATAAGCCAATAGCAGTGCTCATTCATTTGTGAGGTTTACAAACAATGTTGCCAGCACTTAAGAAGATACAGTTACCTTGTAATCACTCCTGAGAGGATTACAAGGTAACTGGATCTTCTTTTCTTGTAGTCTGACTGCCACCTAGAGGATTTTATAAATATACCAGGACTTATAAATAAATATACCAGGACTATATACCCCTGATCAACCCTGATTAACCCTGA